>NC_138768.1:58266671-58291671 GCF_965119305.1 Pelophylax lessonae | reverse complement strand
TCGCGAATTCGCGAATAGTGAACATACACAACCATTAAGCAGATTTAACTTAGAAAAAGAAATACAAATACATACATTTGTGGACACCAGAAAACTTTATTTAGACACATGAAGACATTTTAAAAAAAAAATTGGAAACATGCTGTTTATTACATTTGTATTTTTCAAACCAAAACAACCTTTGTACAACATTTAGACCATATACATCGACAAAGAGCCCATAATCAACAGATGCATGTGCAGATTGACAGAATTATGTTAACAGCAATAAATACTTACAGAGAGTCAACACACAACACAGCCAAATCTCACCTCCATAAATAACAAAGGGCCAAAAATGTTACCCATAAAACATGTGACACACAAATATATTGGACCTCTTCGTAGGTCAAATCTTTCCTGATGTCTGAGTGAGCTATATATAATCCAAGCAAACACACCCAGAATGGTAACGCCCAGTCCAAAAATTAACTGTGTGTATCCTGTGTGTTTTGGAGCATGCTCAGTTGCCAAAACAAGGGAAATAGAAATGAGGAATAGAAATGTATGTAGGTGTGTATAGTATATGTGAATTGAAAAAATTCTCTCTTGAAGTTTGCTAGTCATTATTTAGAATGTTTAGATACAGGAATACATACATATATATACAATTACGTGAGAGAGAGAGAAATATATATTTAGGGAAACAATTGAAACACACCTTTTGGGATTTGAGAAGTGAGATTGTGACGATTGACCAGATATGTAAGCCAACAATCTGACTCATCACTCATGAACATCCCTAAATTTGGCGTGGCAATTATATCAGGCGTTCTTATGTGCATTTTGGCTGGCGTTTTCACAGGCGTTTTGACATGCATTTTTTGGGCAGGCATTGTTATATGAAATCACCTACAAAAGCCCCAAAAACAGACCACAAACACGTACATGTGAACGTAGCCCGTTTGGGGGCGTTTGAGGGGGATTTGTCCAGCTCAAGGATCAGCTCCCAAAACAGGCAAAAAATCCAATCCTATTCAGTTCAATGGCCCCTGTTCCCATGTGAGCATTTTGACGGCATGAGGAAAACACCCAACGCTCACTGAGAAATAGCACAATGATTAGGGAGTCTGCCTTCCTGCTGTAGGTTTGTAAGTTCGAATCCGGAAGGTGCCCTCTGTATGGGCAACACTTGGATATCTCCAATCCTCCAAATGTTGACATCATTAATTTTGTTCATGTTTGAAAAAGGCATGTGTATCAGCAAACTTTTAATCCAAAGACATGAACAAAATACAAAAGATGCCCCATAAAGTCAATATGTAGCAATATTGTGAGCTAAAGCTCTATTTGTTTGTTGGGCATACTTTGCTAATTAGCCAAGTATAAGGGATATATATATATATACCTTCAGTTAAATGTGTAGTAAAATGGTAACACTTGGCCATACCCATATGGAAGAAAAGGTAGTATTTGCAATATATTTCTAAAAACATTCTTTGGAAACACATAAAATATTGTCAAAATTGTGACATTTCCTTGATATGTGTGAAATGCTAATAATCTTTCTTTGAAATATGTTTTACATCTATTTTTTTTCTATCTGACGACCAATTCCCCAATGTAATATTTTGTGGGTTTTTTCAGAGAATGTGGAGGTTCTATATAAACACTGTAGATTTGACTGCTATGATTTCGGAGTTAGCAGGAAAGGTGTATGGAATGTGATGGTGTTTACTAAAGGATCCCTTGTTGGAAGTGTGCATGTTTTTCCAATTCCGCCGGTTTTTGCCATTTTCTATGGGCGAGACAGCGGATTTGCAAGCGGTATTCAAAAAAAAATTGACCCAAAATCGCGCTGGCGAAATTTTTTGAGCCAATTTGACGTTGCGCATGCGCACATTCGCGAGTTCGCAGCTCGCGGCTGGAGGAGCTGTTTAACCTTTCCACACTTTCGCAGATATCTCTCTTTCTAAGTCAGTTTTTGAGATTTTTTAAACGCAAGTCATCTCCAAATTGACTTCCACACCTTCCACAGTGATTTTGGATTTTTGGGGGTACAGGGGAAAATTTGGCTAAACTTTAGTCGAGCTTTTAGCTGGCGTGGTTTTAAGTCGCGCTCTGACCATATTGCATCTTAATGAATCTCACACTAGGCGCTATTTTCCGCCCGCCGTTCTTTGAATGCCAATTTCAGACTTAAATAATCGCCGCTTCGCAAAATCACGCCGAAACGCCAATTCGCCGTACTATGAATCAGGCCCATAATGACCCAGCCCGTTGCCTTATTAATGTACACTCTCACTCTATCACGCAATACAGGAACACTCTGACAAGACACCTGTTAAATGCCGCGAAAATACTCATACCGAGGAAATGGAGATCACAGGATGTACCCACTATAAAAGACTGGCTAGTTGAAATTGGGAGAGTTTACGAAATGGAAAAAACACTGACAATGTCAGATGACAGACTTGCTAAATTTAGGAACATTTGGGCCAATTGGCAATTGTTCACCCTCTCTGATCATTATACGGAGCTGATGCCTGCTTGATCCTTGATCCTTGAACTTGATCCTTGAACCGTATTACCTGATCCGTATCAATGGATTTATGATACGTAATTCATAATTCCTTGCTTATATTTTTTGAAATGCTCATTGTATGCATTGAACTCCTAATGTTGTCTTGCGGAAAAATGCCACTAATATCCTGAACTGCACCCACAGAAGTTATCGATTGTACTAAACAAATTCTGCTATATCGCATCATATACTCTTGGTTTTGCTACCTTTTTCATTTCCCCCTCCCCTTTACCCTCACCCCCCCCCCTTTTTTCCCTTCTATCTACCCCCCCCCCCCCTACAAACTCTAACCCTAATTACTTCTTTTTATTTTGTTTTCTTCAATGCTTAAATTACTAAATTAAACTTTATGGAAAAGTTTTTGGTGACGTTATGACCTCACCGGTCAAAGTATCGGGTGATGTTTACATTTGACTAATTTACGCTATTGCGAGTTATCATATGACTAACTGTTTTTAATTTACCAATGCTGTAAAACCATTTTCCATTGTAATGTTTTACAATACGCTTGTTCACCATTTCATATGTCTTTCTATGACAGAAAGACCGCAAAGTTTTTGTTATTATATTCTTTGTTCATTCTCAATAAAACCAAACTGTTTAAAAAAAAAAAAAACTTTTCAAAAGTTCGATCATCCCTATTTTCTAGTAGAGTAGAGAGCCTGGAGAATAAAATATTGTCAGTTGCAATATTTATGTTATACAATGTTTGGGCAGCTGTTTATTAAAAGCATATTTTCAGGAAAAAAGATAAAGCAAATTTTAGTGCAAACAAATACAATATTTTACCATTTTTTGGTAAAATATATAAGATGAGGTTGTGTCAAGTAAACAGACACCGAACATGTCAGACCTTAAAACACATGACATTTCTAAGATGGTAAGTGAGGGGAAATCTGCCTGGTGAATCCCTAGATAGTGGCAAAAACTCAATAGGGGTTCTAATCCTACCCTTCTGTATCCAAAATGTTTTACAAAAGTTAGCTGGACATACATAAACAAAGTTTTTTTAGCATATACAACAAGGGATTCTCAGAACACTGTGGGTTTTCTATGGAAGAAACAGAAAAACAGAAATGTAGTATTTTTAGACTCTGAAATAACCTTTATACTGAGCCTTCTGGATGGGGGGGAGAGGGAATTTTCACTCCTCTGGTCCTTATTCACTTATGTTTGGATTTGGTATTGAGCACTGTAAATGTGATCTTGTTTTTTTTTTAATTTTTTTTTTGGGGGGGGGGGGGTGGGTCATTTGGCCCACTTCGGGTGGTTTAGGTCAAGAATTCCTTTATTCATATAGTAAACAAAGAGACTCGCTTTTATGTTGGTGAGAGGTTGGGGACTTTCAGATTGGTCTCTAGTACAGTACATCTACTCAGATGTGCTTTAAGCTTTTTCAGTTGGGACCCCCTTCTGAGAACCATATCCCAAGGCAGCTACACATATTTTCTTCTAAGAGTAATGCAGGCCCAGCCCCCAAGAATTATTTTTTCAAAGATTTTGAAAGAAACTCAGGTGGGAATGAGAAGGTAGAATACCTAACCTGCAGACCCTTGCAGCTTCTACTGCTGACAGTCTCTTGGTATAATACAACTTCCTGAGCACACAGCTGACTCAAGTAACTCTGCACAATATAGTGCCTTGAAAAAATATTCATACCCTTTGAAATTTTCCACATTTTGTCATGTTACAACCAAAAACGCAAATGTATTTAACCACTTTAAGACCGGAAAGATTTGCCCCCTTAATGGCCAGGCCCTATTTTGTAATTTGGAACTGTGCGACGCTGTACAAAAATAAAATTGATGTCCTTTTTTTTCCCACATATAGTGCTTTATTTTGGTGGTATTTGATCACCTGTGCAATTTTTATTTTTTGTGCTATAAACAATTTTGAAAAAAAAAAAAAAACAATATTTTTCACATTCTGCTATATAACATTCTCAAAAAAAAAATCAAAATTTTTTAACATTTTAGGCCAATTTGTTTTCTGCTACATATTTTTGGTAAAAAAAAATTGCAATAAGCATATTTTGATTGGTTTGCGCAAAAGTTATCGCGTCTACTATCTACGGGAAAGATTTATGTAATTTTTATTGTTTTTACGAGTAATGGCAGCGATCTGCGATTTTTTTTTTTGCGGGGCTGCGACATTGCGGTGGACAGATTGGACCCCTAACTGACATGTTTTACACTTTTGGGGATACCAGTGACATTACAACAGTAATCAATGCTATAAATATGCACCGTTACTGTAATAATGACACTGGCAGGGAAGGGGTAATCCTATGAGTGACCAATAAGTTAAATGTGAGCCTAGGGGAGTGATTCTAACTGTGGGGGATGGGGCTTGTGAAATGATCATAGAGACATGTGATCCTATATAGAAGGATCACATGAGCTCTGTGATCATTCCAGGGAGAAGAATAGTCAGCTGTGTTTACAACAGCCGACCGTCCTTCTCTCTCAGTGGGGAGCGATCGCGGGTGTCAGGCAGCAATCGAAGCCGCATGACCCGTGCCTCAGCTTCCCCGCTGCTGAGTGGGGGCGGGAGCGCACCGCCGGCGGCGCACGCTCGCCCCCTAGCTTCCCGCACGCGACCGACGTAGGTCTACGTGGGTATGCGCAGGAGAGACACCCTGCCGCAGTAAATCTGCGGCGGGTGGTCGGGAAGTGGTTAATTGGGATTTTATTTGATCGACCAACGCAAAGAGGCACATAATTGTGGAATGGAAAGAAAATGATAAATGGTTTTACAAATGTTTTATAAATAAATATGCGAAAAGTGTGGCATGCATTTGTATTCAGTCCCTCTGAGTCAAAACTCAGTTGAAGTACCTTTCGCTGCAATTACAGTTGCAAATCTTTTTGGGTATTATTATTTTACAGGATTTATATAGTGTCAACAGTTTGCGCTGCGCTTTACAACATGAGGGCAGACAACACAGTTACAATAAAATCCAATACAGGAGGAATTAGAGGGCATTGCTCATTAGAGCTTACAATTTAGAAGGGAGGGTCAAGTAAAACAAAAGGCAATAACTGTGGGGGATTAGCTGATGGAGAAAATGACAATACAGTTGTTAGGTGTAGGTAGGATAGACTTCTCTGAAGAGAAGTTTTAAGGGATCATCTAAAAGCTAATAGAGTAGGAGATACTTGGACAGATTGGGGTAAAGTGTTCCAAAGGATTAGAGAAGCTCGGGAAAAGTCCTGGAGGCGAGCATGGGAGGAGGTGATGAGGGAGCTAGAGAGCAGGAGGTTTTGAGAGGAATGAAGAGAATGATTAGGTTGGTATTTTGAGACTAGGCTAGTAATGTACCTGGGGGCTAAGTTGTGGTAGGCTTTGTAAGTTGTTGTTAGTATTTTGAATTTAATTTGTTTGGTGAGCGGAAGCCAGTGGAAGTATTGACAGAAGAGTAGCAGACACTGAGCGATTGGTAAGGTGGATAAGTCTTGCAGCAGCAATCATCAAGGACTGAAGGGGGGATAGCCTAGGTAGAAGTAAGCCAATGAGAAGGAAGTTGCAGTATTTGAGGCGAGAGATGACCAGGGAGTGAACTAGGAGCTTTTTTGGTTAGAAAGGGGCGTATATTTGGAGATGTTGTGGAGGTAGAGGCAGTTAAATTTGACAATGATTGGACATGGGGCTTGAAGAAGAGTTCAGAGTCTAGGACTACACCTAGGACCTTGACATGCAGGGATGGGCTAATAGCTGTGCCATCGATTTTGACAGAGAAATCAGGGGAAGGGGCACATGGTGGAGGAAAAATTATAAGTTCGGTGTTGGATAGATTGAGTTTGAGGAAGTGGTGTGACATCCAGACTGATTTGGGTATTGTCAGCATAGAGACTGTATTGGAAGCCATGGAAGAGCCAGAGAGGAGGTGTAGATTGAAAAAAAGGAGAGGTTCAAGAACAGAACCTTGGAGGACCCAAAGAGAGAAAGGAAAAGGAGAGGAGAAAGTAGAATTGTAAGTAATGCTAAAGGTGCAAGTTGGATAAGTAGAAAGAAAACCAGCGAAGAGTACAGTCACAGAGACCAAAGGCGTGGGGTTTTTTTTAGAAGGAGGGGGTGGTCAGCCATTTTAAAGGCAGCAGAGAGGTCCAGGAGTAGGAGTACAGAATAGTGTCCATTGGTTTTGGCCGTTAGTAGATCGTTTGTTAGTTTTAGAAGAGCAGTTTCTGTGGAGTGTTGAGGGAGAAATCCAGATTGAAGGGGATCAAAAAGGCTATTCCTGGCAAGGTGGTCGCCAAGTCTGTTGTAAACCAGACGTTCAAGGAGTTTGGATAAAAAGGAAATGGGGTGTAGGTTGTTAAGATTGGTTGGGTCCATTGAGGGCTTTTTAAGTATGGGGATGACTAGTGCATATTTTAGAGAGTTGGGGAAGATTCCAGAATAAAGGGAGAGATTGAAGATGTGGGTTAGAGTGTAAAATAGAGCCAGAGGGTGAACGTAGCATTTGCGAGGGAACGGGATCCAGAGGGCAGGTGATTAGCTGGACATTAGCAAGTAGTTTAGCAACCTCATCTATAGTGGTGGGGTTGAATGAAGAAAGTAGTGACTGTACCTGTGGGCATGAAGTAAAAAGGGTGCAAGGTATCTGTACAGCAGAGATCTCCTCACGAATTGTGTCAATCTTCTGTTTGAAGTGATGGCGATCTCCTGGGCAGTGAGTGAGTTAGTGGGTGGAGGCAGTGGAAGACTGTAACGCTCCTGCGTTTTACGTATGATGTGGATTTTCAGCTGCAGAAATATTCCACTTCAGTAGTCATGTAGAGAAACGCTGAGACACCATTCCCAATTCTCAATGACTCATCATGTGTGGATGATCTCAATTCAGCAAGTAAATACACACACTCAATAAGATGTTTCCTAGAGTGACTTATGTATATAGTAACAGTGATGATAGGCTGAAGAGACAGGTTGGGTAGAGATGGTAGATGACAGACACTTGAAAGGAAATGTTCTTGAAAGTAAGATAGTAGCAGATGGGATGCAGATAGGTTTAGCAATCATGTATGGTAGTAGATGACAGAGTAGCAGGTGGACATACAAGAGAGATCAACCCAGTGCAAGAACAGGTGGTAGTAGGCTCAAGAGCTAGCAATCTTAGATAATGCAGATGTAGTAATAGTCCTTAGTATGCAGAGCTAGATAGTGTAAGCTTTAGTATAAAGGTTATAGAGGTTTCCCCTGTGGGGTACTTATCACTAATAGCAATGTAGCAGAGGAGAGGTTCGGCAAGAGCGGATGATCCGGTAGCGGGATACAGGGATCAGCGCAGCGTGGTTCCGACAGCGAGGTATGCTTGCAAGCATGAGAGCTTCAAGACAGGTTAGCATCAAGGCACAAAGCAGTTTGAACGAACACATGTGAGTGAGAGCCGGCGATCTAAATAGCCATCCAGTCCGGCGCTCAGTGAGGACAGCATCAGTCTTAAAGGTGTATGCGCACGATTTACCAAAAGAGAATGGTGGGGCGCATACACTTATGAAAGAGTAATTAGGGTACCCAAAGGTACCAGAACATTACAGTACCCCCCCCTTAAGGCCGGCTCCTGAAGGCCTCTGGAGCTGGTTTGTCTGGGTACTTCGCATGAAAATTGCGGATTAATCTAGAGGCATGTATGTCAGAGGTGTTTAGCCAGGTGTCGTCTTGGGGCCCATAGTTCTTCCATCGAACCAAGTACTGAAGTCTTCCTCTGTGGATACGAGAATCCAGAATCTCTTTTATCTCGTATTCTTCTCCACCTTCAACTTGTACAGGAGGAGGAGGTGGGATAGTAGGCCTTATTCCTTGGTCAGGAACATGGGGCTTCAGTAGCGACACATGGAAAATGGGATGTATTTTGAGGTCTATTGGCAATGTAAGCTGTACTGCAGCTTTTCCAATAAGTTTCTTGATTGGGAAAGGTCCCAAGAACAGAGGTCCAAGCTTTTTGCTAGGGATTTTCAGTCTTAAATTTTTTGTTGAGAGCCAAACGAGGTCCCCGATAGCGTACTGAGGAGAAGGTCTTCTGTGAAGATCATAGTACTTCTTTTGTTGACTATGAGCGTGTGCAATGGTAGTATTAAGCAAACCCAGAGAGTCCTTTATTTGGGTAAGATAGTCTGAAGCTACTGGGTTATTTGAAGAAAGGATGCGTGGTGGAAGAATAGAGGGATGAAACCCATAGTTCAAGTAGAACGGACTCTGCTTGGTCGTACTGTGGGTTGCGTTGTTGTAGGCAAATTCTGCCAGAGGGAGAAGATCCACCCAATCATCCTGTTGGTAAGAAGTGTAACAACGTAAATATTGCTCGATGCATTGGTTGACTCTTTCAGTCTGTCCATTGGTCTGTGGATGGTAAGGAGAAGTGAGCTTCCGCTCGATCTGTAGTATGTGACATAGTTCTTGCCAGAACTTGGAAATAAATTGTGATCCACGGTCAGACAGAAGAGTTTTTGGGATACCATGTAACTTAAAGACATGTTTCATCAGGAGTTCTGCCGTTTGTTTGGACGAAGGTAGTCTGCGAATAGCAATGAAATGTGCCATTTTTGTCAGATGGTCCACTGACACTAAGATGGTATTAAATCCTTTGGAAGGAGGCAATTCCACTATAAAGTCCAAGGACACAACTTCCCATGGAGTTTGGGGTATTGGTAGACTGCATAGTAGAGCGGATGGTCTCGTAGTGTCAATTTTGGACCTGGCACAGACATTGCATGAAGAGACGAATTTTTGTATAGATGTTTTCATGTCAGGCCACCAGAATTGCCTGGTAATCAGATTAAGAGTCTTTGTCATACCCATATGTCCTGCCATAGGCACATCATGCGATAATTCCAAGATCTTGGTGCGTATGGTAGGTGGTATGTAAAGTTTGTCGTTGTAGTAGAGGAAGCCTTCTGCATCAGTATTTAGTTGTGGTGGGGGTGAATCCAAACTTATACCATGCAAAACCTCTTCCTTCAAGGAACGGACAACTCCAATAATGCGTTTGTGAGGTATTATAGGAACGGAAGGGATTTCAAAGTAGTTTTCTTCAGTTAGTCGTGATAGTGCATCCGCCTTTTTGTTCTTATCTGCAGGTGTGTAGGTCACTAGGAAGTTAAACCTTAAAAAGAATAGTGACCATCGTACCTGTCGGTGCGAGAGAGTTTTGTTAGTCTGAAGATATTGGAGATTTTTATGGTCCGTGTATATAAGTATTGGTAATTGGGTGCCTTCGAGTAGATGTCGCCAATTCTCCAGAGCCAATTTTATAGCAAGCAGTTCCTTTTCACCCACGGGGTAATTTTATCTCGGGACTGCTTAGGGATTTAGAAAAAAAGGCGACTGGATGAAGTGGTGAAGTGTGAGTTGGTCGTTGGGAGAGTATTGCTCCTACTGACATGTTTGACGCATCTACTTTCAGAATGTATTGGAGGGATGGGTCTGGATGGCGTAATATGGGAGCAGAAGTAAACCTTGTCTTTAACAGGTGAAAAGCTTTATTTGCTTCATCTGACCATTTGAATGGTTTTTTAATGCTAGTGAGCTGTGTGAGGGGTCTCACAATGGCAGAGAAGTTTCTAATGAACTTCCTGTAGAAATTCGAAAAAATCCAAGGAATCGCTGTAGCGCCTTGCGTGTGGTTGGTGTAGGCCAATCCTGAATGCAGGATATCTTACTCATGTCCATCTCGATTCCTGTTTTGGATATGATGTAGCCTAGAAAGAGTACCTCTTCTTTATGAAACAAGCATTTTCTCTATCGCTCATTGACAGACGTAGTCCTCGGTGATACAGCACCTTCGGGTTATGTTGCCTCCACAGGAGTAGGACTAGACAGGAAATGAAAAATGCTCTGGCCACACCCCAGGGGCAGTCCCCGAGGGTATATCCTCTCTCTCTCCGCCACAGCAAATCAGTTTTTTTCTGTCTAGTCAGGAGTAAGGACCTAGATACCTTGCTGGGATCTTCGGTCCTGGCAGGATTTTTTTCTTAGAAAATAATTTTTTAAGACGCCTTTTTTTCTCCAGTGTTCCTGTGAGATCTTCAAGCAAGAAAGCTGAACTGGGCGACGGGCGGGATGTTGAGATCCAGTGGTCACCCCAGTTCAGCCTACGAGCGCGTGCAGGCCATAGCTCCGCGCTGGGTCGGCCGCGACATAGTCCCACTGGACGGGGACTGACCCTGCGAGTTAAACGTCTCGCTGAAACGCCAAAGACCATGAGTCACGGCGCCCGTATTGGTCGACAGCCCTCCTACCTCGGTGGAGAGGGGTACTGTCAGGAGTTGACGCCCGCCTGGTTCCGGTATGGTGAGTAGTATGTTCCCCCTTTCCCCCTGACGGGTCTTGTGGTGAACGCGGGCCCCTCTCTGTAATGGTAAGGATGGGTTCCCCTCTATCCTACAACATGTCACAGATCCCCCTAATTGAGTGTGATTTTTGTGTACAAGAAGCCAGGAGGCTTGGTTTGGGAGCTGACAATCTAATTGTAAAAATGTGTAAATGATTGTAGTCAGTGGCAGTACTAGAACTTTACTGTGATAGTATAAGGTATCCTACCTGTCAGTAGCCACAGGGCGATGTCTATACATGTATACTGCATTCCAGATCATTCCTCCAGCTAAGCAGATGCCTCCCGACGGCCACGGACCGCATACGGCCCGCTAGGGTCCGGTACCTCCGACCACGCTGACCACCATGAGGGTGAAGGGTTGTGAGGCCGAGATCCTTCTGCAGACATGCCGCTATTCTGTGCAGGCCGCCGCCATTGTCTGGTAGATCGCACGAGGCCGCCATTTTGGTGTAGCCTCGTGTCTCCAGCATGGGGGCGGCCATGTTTGAGGTGACTCAAACACCTCATGGAGCCAGGGGGAGGAGCCGGCAGGCGTGTTAAGGGGCGGAGCCGCCTCTTTTACCCAGGAAATAGGGCCAAAGACTTCCTGTCTGTAACAAGACAAGCACTGAGCAAGCTGATGAAAACTTCTGTGCGTCAGGGATGAGCCTTGGGGTCTGTCTCTCTCTCTGTGGGGTCCAAAAAGGCAGGTAACACTGAGGGGCGCTGTTGCGACTGGGGGACACAAAAAAAAAAAAAGTTTTTTTTTTTTTTTTACTTTGTCATTTTTTGTCGCTGGCAAGTGTCTTGTATAATCATTGACCCTGCCGCATAGGTATCCCCACCTGATCCCCTCAAGGTGGCCGCAGGACCCTCCAGTACCCCACTTGTTTTTAATGCATTATCGGCAGTTTTGGAGTCTTTGGTATCCCGGGTGGAGGTGGCCTGTCAGGGACGGGGATCAAGAAGCGACCCCCGCCTACCCCTATTGTTTATCAGATACTTCAGATACGGATTCGGAACTGGTCAATGCAGTTGCAGGTCCCTCTTAGGGGGCTGTTGTCTCAGGTAATATCTCCTCAGCAGTGAGGAGCACGTTTCTGCCTCCGCCATAGCACAAGAGTGGTGGATGCACTAGTTGTCCGTCCGGGAAACCTTTAGTCTTGAGGTTACACCGGCAGAGGTAGTTGAAACTGAGATTCCTTTTTGGTACTTGTTAGCCTACCAAAAGGGCGAAGGATTTTCCTTTACCCAAATGGGGTCGTTTTGAAACGAACCCCTGTTATTTCCAAACGCATGGCTAGGAGCTATCCGTTTGAGGAATTCCTCTTTATAGGATAGACGGTACCACCTGCTGTCTTGCCACAGACTGTTAGGATAAAAAGACCTCGTAACTAACGAGGACCTTCCTTTTCTGCTCATATAGAGTTGTTCGTTCCGCGAGGGCGGGCGATAAGGCGAAACCCTCCAAAGCCCCTTTAGAGGGGTTTCAAAGGGCGCTGGTCGGGTAAACAAAGAGTCCGGCTCAGCCAAGCCTGAAGAATATAGCCTGATGCGCCCCTACCCATCTCTGGGGTGGGGGGGGATGTCTTCACCGGTTTCTGGAGGACACAGGATCTAGTTTCGATCACTTACACCGGTGCGATTCTTCCCTTCTAACATTGAACGGTTTCAGGGGTTCTATTCGAACCTATTCACAATGCCCAGGAAAGAGGGCAAGGTGCGTCCAAATCTGGACTTGGGAAGAAATAGAGTCCATCCGTACAGTGGTGGCCTCCCTGCATCAAAGAGATTTCCTGGCGTCCATAGACCTATAGGATGCCTATCTTTATATCCCCATCATCGCAGGACATCAGCGTTTTTCCGCTTTCCCAAAGATCATCCCTGGTTCCCACCAGGAGACTGAACTATCTGGGCCTAAGGTTGGATACATCCTGGGCAAGAGAGTTTCTCCTTGCTGGGAAACTCCAGAAGGTTCAGTCAACGATTCGGATGTTGCTGTCCGTCAATTGGCTGGGACTGATGGTGGCCTTCTTAGAGGCAGTACCGTATACCCAGTCTCATACCCGAATTCTCCTGAAGGAGATTCTTTTTTAATGGAATCAGAATTCCGATTCCCTGGACAATCGGATCCGGTTGAGCGAGAGGACCAGGAAGTCTCCGATGCTCAACCAGGGGAAGTCATTTCTTCCGATAGTATCCAGATTACCAATAAGGGTATCGGAACTGAGAGCGATCAGATTTTGTCTGATTTACTGGATCGAGCAGCTCTAGAGCAGCCCGATTCGGATCCAATCGCATATGGCCTCTTCATCCAGAGGTTTTTCCCTAGCTGTCCCTTCATTGGGACATCCCGGATGTGGATCTGTTGGCACCTTGGCCTAACAGGAAGGTGCGGAGGTTTGTAGCTCGCGCCACGATCCTCTAGCGGACGCAGCAGAAACGCTGATCGCCCCGTGGGGGCAGTATCAGCTACGGCATGCCTTCCATCCTCTCAAGTTGCTGCGGGAACTTCTTCGCAGGATAGAGGTGGAGGGAATTCCAGTTATTCTGGAAATTCCGGATTGACCTCGTCGAGCCTGGTACGCCGACTTGGCGAGGCTAGTCGCGGACGCTCCTTGGAGACTTCCTCTCAGGGAGGATTTGCGGTCTCAGGGACCGATCTTCCATCTTGCTTTACAGTCGCTGGCTTAATGGCCTGGCCATTGAGACCCAGGTACTGAAGGACAAGGGAGTGTCAGCTTCAGTTATTCCTACCTCCAGTTAAAGCAAGGAAAGCGACTTCCAGCACATGGAAGTCTTATATTGCATGGTGTGAATCTATTGGATTTCCCCCACAGACCTATTCAGTGACCCGAATTTTGGTCTGTCTGCAACAAGGGGTTGAGCAGAAACTATCCTTGAGCACGATCAAGGGTCAGGTTTTCAGCGTTAGCAATCTTCTTTCAAGAAACCTTTGGCTAATCATTCCTTGGTGCGGAATTTCATCCAGGGGGTGCGACATCTGGCTCCGCCAGTGTGCGCACCCTTACCGCCTGGTATCTTAATTTAGTGTGGTCGGTTCTTCAGAAACTTCTCTTTGAAGATATTAGGGAGATTCCCTTGCTTACATTCCCAGAAGGTGGCCTTCTTGGTGGCCATTACTTCTGTACGCAGGTTGTCAGAACTGGCCGCATTATCCTGTCATTCCCCAGATCTGGTGGTTCATAGGGATAAGGTGGTTCTTCTTCCGAATCCATCCTTCCTTCCTAAAGTGGTTTTCGTAAGACGGACTCACTTTTTGTGATCACGGATAGCCCTTGAAGGGGGTCGCCTGTGTCTGCCGCGACCATATCTACATGGATCAGTCAGACGGTGGTACAGGCTTATTCTATTAAGGGTCGGAATCCTCGGTTCCCTGTTAGGGCGCACTTCACTCGAGCGCTCAGTACTTCCTGGTCCTTTCGCCATCAGGCGTCAGTGGTCCAGGTATGTAAAGCGGCCACCTGGTCGTCGGTACATACCTTTACAAAATTTTATAAAATTGATGTGATGGCATCGGCGGATGCCTCATTTGGCCGCAAGGTTTTGCAGGCCGCAATTTGAGGAGACCGGTGGTCTACCTCGAGGGTTTTTTTCTGTTTGAAAATTTTTTTGTTGAGTCTTATCATTAAGGATGAGCATTGTAAACTTCTAGTTGGCACCGGTTGGCCCTTCTAGATTTGGATTTGATTTCCATTTTCCCACCCCTCATTTGTGGTACTGCTCTGGGACTTCCCGAAGGTGCTGTATCATCGAGGACTACGTCTGTCAATGAGCGATAGAGAAAAATGGATTTTTGTAAAATCTTACCGTAAAATCCTTTTCTCTTAGCTCATTGACAGACATAGTACCCGCCCCTCTGTTTTTGAGTTGGGTTGGGTTAAATTCTCTAAGCACTGCTTTTGTGACATAACTGATTTGCTGTGGCGGAGAGAGAGAGGATATACCCTCGGGGACTGCCCCTGGGGTGTGGCCAGAGCATTTTTCATTTCCTGTCTAGTCCTACTCCTGTGGAGGCAACATAACCCGAAGGTGCTGTATCACCGAGGACTACGTCTGTCAATGAGCTAAGAGAAAAGGATTTTACGGTAAGATTTTACAAAAATCCATTTTTTTCAGTTTCACATAAAGGTTGTGTGCAAGCAATCTCGATAATACTAGTCTTACATGTCTTATGTGTTCAGACAGGGATCGTGAATATATAAGTATATCGTCCAGATATACCACAACACAGACATCTAGTAAGTCTCTGAAAATATCGTTTATAAATCGTTGAAAAACTGCAGGGGCGTTGCATAGCCCGAATGGCATTACAAGATATTCGAACAATCCGTATCTGGTTCTGAATGCAGTCTTCCACTCGTGTCCATCACGGATTCGAATGAGATTGTATGCTCCTTTCAGGTCCAATTTTGAAAAATAGGTAGCTCCACGCACCTGCTCAATGAGCTCAGGGATAAGCGGTAGAGGATAGCGATCTTTTATTGTAATAGCATTCGATTGCCTATAGTCGATGATAGGCCTGAGACTTGAGTCCTTATTGCGGACAAAAAAGAGTCCTGCTGCTGTGGAAGAAGTGGAAGGTCTAATAAAACCTTTTTCCAAATTCTCATCCAAATAGTCTTTGAGATGGGAAAGTTCATCCTGTGAAAGAGGATAAACATGACCGAACGGCAATTTGCTATTTGGGAGTAGATCAATGCTACAATCATAGTCTCGATGGGGAGGTAGTGTTGAGCATTTTTCTCAAGAAAAACCTCAGAGAGATCCTGATAACATAGTGGTGCAATCTCATCTGTCAACACAGACAGGATCTTCCCGAAAGACGGGAGGTTACACGTACCCTCGCAATAGCAAGAGAGGAAGGCCAGGGTCCGTTCCTTCCAATCTATGGTTGGTTGATGTGTGTGCAACCAGGGAAGTCCCAACACAATGGGAAAGTGGGGTGAAGGTATTAGATCGAAGGTAGTGGTCTCCATATGAGACCCGTTAGTAGTGACTAGGAGTGCCTGTGTCTGATCCGTGATCGGACCAGAGGATAAAGGAACACCGTTAATAAGACTTACTGAGACAGGTTTAAGTTTAGAAATAATAGGAACTTTATTTAAAGCAGCAAAACGTATGTCAATATAATTTCCACAAGATCCTGTGTCAATCATGGCCTTAGTAGTAATCCTGTTCTGGTCCCACTGTAATGTTAAGCAAACAGAAACGTAAGGGTTATTGATTGAAGTTGTCAATCCCCCTAGGAGGACATGCGAACACTCACCCTTCTTTTTGTAGACTAGGGGGCAGACGTTTATCTTGTGATCCGGGGATGCACAGTACAAGCAGAGATTACCAGATCGTCTTTTGGCTCTTTCCATAGTTGATAGAGGTGGGCGTATGGTTCCTATCTCCATAGGAACGGGGTCATCGGCCGAAATCCGAGAAGAACTGGATAATGGCATTCCCATTTTCTCAGCCTTTCTTTCTCGTAGTCTTCTATCTATGGTGATACTGAGTTGTATCAATGCATCCAGGGTTTTTGGCAGATCCGCTCGGGCGAGCTCGTCTTTAACGGCCTCTGATAGGCCAAGCCTAAATTGGGTTTTCAGAGATGCATCATTCCATTCTGAATCAAGGGTCCATCTCTTGAATTCTGCGACAAAGTCTTCTACAGGTCTCCTACCTTGTTTCAAGGATCTTAATTGAAGATCGGCAGTACTCTGCCTATTGGGATCATCATATAGGCTAGTGAGTTCTGCTAGGAACAAGGCATAGGAGTTGAGAAGCTGGTCGTTTTTCTCAAAAAGAGAGTCTGCCCAGGCCCGAGGATCGCCTGTTAGGTAAGAAATAATAGTACAAACCTTAATGTGATCAGTAAGGTAGGTACGGGGTTTTAGCAAGAAAAGTAACTCACATGCGTTTTTAAATTCGCGAAATTTTTTGCGATCGCCTGTAAATACCAAAGGAGGATTTATTTTGGGTTCAGGGGACTGAGCAGAGGTAAGTTGTGTCAGTCTAATTACCTGCTGCGACAGAGCCTGATTGTCTTCTTTTAATTCAGCAAGTGCGTGTATTAACGCAGTTACTTGCTGTTTTAATTGTGTCATCTGAGTGGTTATTTCTGCTGAATCCATTTGTGGTTCGTTCAATCTGTAACGCTCCTGCGTTTTACGTATGATGTGGATTTTCAGCTGCAGAAATATTCCACTTCAGTAGTCATGTAGAGAAACGCTGAGACACTATTCCCAACTCTCAATGACTCATCATGTGTGGATGATCTCAATTCAGCAAGTAAATACACACACTCAATAAGATGTTTCCTGGAGTGACTTGTGTATATAGTAACACAGTGATGATAGGCTGAAGAGACAGGTTGGGTAGAGATGGTAGATGACAGACACTTGAAAGGAAATGTTCTTGAAAGTAAGATAGTAGCAGATGGGATGCAGATAGGTTTAGCAATCATGTATGGTAGTAGATGACAGAGTAGCAGGTGGACATACAAGAGAGATCAACCCAGTGCAAGAACAGGTGGTAGTAGGCTCAAGAGCTAGCAATCTTAGATAATGCAGATGTAGTAATAGTCCTTAGTATGCAGAGCTAGATAGTGTAAGCTTTAGTATAAAGGTTATAGAGGTTTCCCCTGTGGGGTACTTATCACTAATAGCAATGTAGCAGAGGAGAGGTTCGGCAAGAGCGGATGATCCGGTAGCGGGATACAGGGATCAGCGCAGCGTGGTTCCGACAGCGAGGTATGCTTGCAAGCATGTGAGCTTCAAGACAGGTTAGCATCAAGGCACAAAGCAGTTTGAACGAACACATGTGAGTGAGAGCCGGCGATCTAAATAGCCATCCAGTCCGGCGCTCAGTGATGACAGCATCAGTCTTAAAGGTGTATGCGCACCTTACCAAAAGAGAATAAGTGGGGCGCATACACTTATGAAAGAGTAATTAGGGTACCCAAAGGTACCAGAACATTACAAAGACGAAGTAGAGAGTTGAAGTTAGAGAAGAGTTGATGGGGACAGGATGAGAAGTTGTTAATGAGAGTGATAAAATAGGTCTGCTTGGCAGTGTGGAGGCTGGAATTGTAATTTTAGAGGGCAGATTTACATTGGTTGAAATCTTTCAGCGACCTAGTCTTACACCATAGGCACTCAAGAGCATGGTTATGCTTTTTCAGACTTCTAGTGTGTCCAGGGAGGCTAAAAGTGAAGCGCTGTAGACAGAAGTGGCCGGGTCGGTGCATCACAGGGTTGAGATTTTGTCATAGAAGTGGTCAGTAGCAGAGTACAGAAGAGAAGGGTTGAGGTGACAAAGGTTTCTATGGGTAACTGTAAGGCTGTTGGAGGGAGAAAAGGTAGAGAAGAGGGAGAGAGTAAAACTAATAAGGTAGTGATCAGAGAGAGGGAAAGGATAGTTAGAGAGGTTGCACAGAGTGCATAGGTGGGAGAAAACAAGGTCAAGGATATTGTCTTCAGGGTGAGTAGAAGCATGTATCCATTGCTTCAGGTCAAAGGAGCGGGTTAGACTGAGAAGTTTGGAAGTGGCAGGAGTGTTAGTATTAATAGGGATGTTGACGACGCCGAGAAAAAAAAAAAAATTAGGGCAACTTTTTCAATTGCAATACTTCTGTTATGACATTGTCCATGTGCTGGGACTATTTGTGCACAAATAGTACGTCTTTTGTGGCTGCAAATATGACCTAAAGGTTTTTAAAATTCGCCTCCCATTAAAGTTTATGGGGCCCGCCGAAAACTCGCGGTTCGCGGACTTTTGAGAAAATTTGCGGCAAATTTTGAGAAAATTATCGTTGCAATATTTTTTATCACACCATATTTGCGCAGCAGTCTTCCAAATGCGATTTTTTAAAAAAAAAATTAACTTTTTTGAACTAAAAAATAAGAAAACAGTAAATTTAGCCCAATTTTTTTCCATAATGTGAAAGATAATGTTACGCCGAGTAATTAGATACCCAACATGTCATGCTTCAAAATTGCGCATGCTCACAGAATGGCGCCAAACATTGGTACTTAAAAATCCCCATAGGCAACATTTTAAAAATTTCTGCAGGTTACTAGCTTAGAGTTACAGAGGAGGTCTAACGATCGCGGCGATACCTCACATGTATGGTTTGAACACCGTTTACATATGTGGGCGGGACTTGCGTATGCGTTTGCTTCTGCGCGCGAGCTAACAGGGACAGGGCACTTTAATTTTTTTTTTTTTTCCTATTTATTATTTTTTTATTTTTACACCGTTTAAAAAAAAAATGTTTTGATCACTTTTAATTCCTATTGTAAGGAATGTAAACATCCCTTGTAATAGAAATAGGCATGACAGGTCCCCTTTATTGTGAGATCTGGGGTCAAAAAGACCTCACACCTCACAACTACACTAAAAAAGAAAAAAAAAAATTGTTGAAAGAGGAAAAAAAAAAAAGAAAAAAAAAAAAGCGACCCTTTAAACCGGTTGCTAGGCAACGTCTTTTGACATAGCTCCGGTCCTCCAAGACCATAGAGTCGAGTGAGGGCCATCTTGCCCTCACTCGACTTCCTGTCTCTGAGGATCCGGGACCGGATAGTTTTCCCCGCTGCCGGCGGGCCCGGTAAGCTGGGAAAACGTCTGGGACGCGGCAGGAGGGGGGGGGGGCACCTCTTCCCCTGCACCGTAAGGGTAATTCCGCGGCGAATCCGCCACTGGGACCACCCTTATCTGAAAGCCGACCGCCCGCCGTTTCAAAAAATACCGGGGTTATGGGGGCTATCTGCTGCCATAACCCCAGTATTTAGCTTTTAATGGCCGACGCATATAGTCGTTAGGCGGTCAGTAAGTGATTGCATGTATATGGCAAACAGGTGACGATGACTGATGGGGTGACAGGTGACAATGACTGATGGGGTGACAGGTGACGATGACTGATGGGGTGACAGGTGACGATGACTGATGGAGTGACAGGTGACGATGACTGATGAGGTGACAGGTGATGATGATTGATGAGGAGACAGGTGATGATGATTGATGAGGTGACAAGTGACGATGATTGATGGGGTGACATGTGACGATGATTGATGGGGTGACAAGTGACGATCACTGATGGGGTGACAAGTGACGATCACTGATGGGGTGACAAGTGACGATGATTGATAGGGTGACAAGTGACGATGATTGATAGGGTGACAGATGACGATGACTGATGGGGTGACAGGTGACGGTGATTGGTGGGGTGACAGGTGACGGGCGATGGTCACTGATGGGTGACAGGTGACGGGCGATGGTGCACGGCGGTACTGATGGCAGTCTCTGGTGACCGGTGAACTTTAGGCTATGTCCACATGTGAGCGTAGCGATCATGGGCAGAATCACTGCGATTCCGCCCGCGATCCAGAAATCATTGCAAATTGCGGGACGCCTGTGCGTTGCCCGTGATTTGCAATAGCACCCCAAACGCTGTGCGATGTTGCTGCGATTTCCGCCTGCCGAATCGAGGTAACATCACGCAAACAACGCATGATGCCCCAAAGAAGCTCTTGTACCTTTTTTGAGCGTCATGCGTTGTTTGCGCGATGTTACCGCGATTCGGCAGGCGGAAATGGCGGCAACATCGCACAGCGTTTGGGGTGCTATTGCAAAAAACGGGCAACGCACAGGCGTCCCGCAATTTGCAATGATTTCCGGATCGCGGCAGAATCGCTGTGATTCTGCCCGCGATCGCTGCGCTCACATGTGAACGTTATGGGTGTCAATTTCTGGGCACTGATGAGGTGACTGTTGGGTGACGGGTGACATTGGGGGGGGGGGGGGGCTGAGGACTGTGTGGGGACCTTTATTGGTGTGATTTTACTGTGATTTTTACTTTTTACAGGTACACAGAGCAGTAACTCACTATTTCTAGCTCTGCTCTCCTCACACTGGAAACTGTATGAGGAGAGAAGAGCTAGTAACAGAATGGATTCACAGCCGATCACATAGTAAACAGTCACTGTCAGTGACTGTTTACTACTGCCGGTGACAGCTGTGTTCCTACGGAACACAGTGCCACCGACATGACCGCGCTGCGCGCTCCCGATCGCGCATGCGCGGTCTTCTGCCGGCATCTACTGTTGTGATCGGCTATGTCATGGCAACATAGCCGATCACGTGGGAAACAGCCATGCCTATTGGCTGTTTCCCCCCTGCCGGTGACCGGCTGTGTCCCGGGGACACGCCGACACCGGCAGTGCACGGCGGCCCGCCCGCGATCGCGCGCCTGCCCTGCATTTCCTGGGTCACGTCATATGACGTCCGCCCAGGATAATAGCCGCACCGTCCCGCCGTCATATGACGGCGGGCGGTAAGTGGTTAAACTTCTCCCCAACTTCATCCCTGACCTTTCTGGTGTGTTCCTTGGCTTTCATGATAAATTGTGTTCACCAAGGTTCTCTAACAAACCTCTGAGGGCTTCACAGAACAGCTGTATTTATACTGAGATTAAATTACACACAGGTAGACTATTTACTAATTAGATGACTTCTGAAGGCAATTGGTTCCACTAGATTTCAGTTAGGGGTATCAGAGTAAAGGGGGCTGAATACAAATGCACGCCACACTTTTAACATATTTATTTGTAAAAAAAAAAATTAAAACCATTGATTATTTTCCTTCTACTTCACAATCATGTGCCACTTTGTGTTGGTCAATCACAGAAAATCCCAATAAAATACATTAACGTTTTTGGTTGTAACCTGACAAAATGTGGAAAATGTTAAGGGGTGTGAATACTTTTTCAAGGCACTGTACATGAGGTTCTAGTTCCAGTTCTCAATCTGCAGATTTAAATGTCCAGGTAATCAGCCTGCAGGAGGGCCAAGTTCTTTTGGTTTCAACTCCAGCCCAAGGACCTCAGACAAGGCACTGCAAGCCAAGGAACCTTCTGAGACAGCCTCAGCATGATCCAGCCCTCTTGACAAAGCACTGTGGAGCCTACTCAACAAATTCTAACAGATAATGTAGCACAGGAAACTTCTGAGCACAGCAATCTCAGAAATGCTTTGCAAACCCTCAAAACACACAAAACATAAAGCAGACTTTAGGGAATAGGTGCTGTTTTCAGCAGGGGAGCATGGGAAAACTTGCAAAACATTTGAAAAGTAGTCGAGAGGTCCACCTGTTGGATGCATATGACAATACAGAATACTCACATCCAATATTTAATATTTGCAAGAAACATATTTTTTACAGTTAGTCTTCATCATATTAAATAAGTAAAGAAAATGCATAAAACATAACAACTGCACATTCCCTTCATGTAATAGTTCAGAAGAGAATCTTGTCTAGTGATGTCAGTGACATTTTTTTTTTTTTTTTTTTTATCAGCGCACATGATTAGAATCACTACAAATGTATAGAAGACAAGGTCATCCCTTGCATAGAGAACAAAATTACCTTATATTAACCTTTTTGCAGTAAGTAACTTCTTCATTCATCTATTTTTCATCTCCTTAAAACACATCCTTATGTCTTACTTCACAGTCTAAATTTTAAAAATCAGTGTAGCACCCTTCTAGGGAGGTGCTAGTGAGAAAGTATAGTTTGGGCTCTGTCTGCTTACCAGAGGAGCTGGAGGTAAACCTATATTGTTCTCTGCCTACCAGAGAGCAGGATCTGTAAGTGAGGTCTGCTCATTGTGCTCAGTATCCAACTCATTCTGTCTAGAGAATGTTTCACACTGGCCCAATAGGGAGGCATGTTGGACAGTGGGAGGAAACCTGACGAATGGGTGCATGGGCTTTTGATACAGTCCTGATGATTGGCAGAGAGAAAGTCCC
Organism: Pelophylax lessonae; assembly: GCF_965119305.1. Classification (NCBI taxonomy): domain Eukaryota; kingdom Metazoa; phylum Chordata; class Amphibia; order Anura; family Ranidae; genus Pelophylax; species Pelophylax lessonae. Next base: position 58,268,981 of record NC_138768.1, on the reverse strand, counting down.
CTTGGTGTATGTTGGGATACTGTAGAAAAGCCAGGAGCACATGTGCTCAAGGTCTTTTGGCTGGATAGCAGAGTCCCAGGGGGAGGGGGCGGCTGCCTCCTCCTCTGTAGAGGTGCCATATGGCCTAAGGGGGTCGCCCTGAGGGCCTGAAGAGTAGCAGTGAGGAGCTGAACCCAGAGGTCTGCTCATTGTGCTCAGTATCCAACTCATTCTGTCTAGAGAATGTTTCACACTGGCCCAGTAGGGAGGCATGTTGGACAGTGGGAGGAAACCTGACGAATGGGTGCATGGGCTTTTGATACAGTCCTGATGATTGGCAGAGAGAAAGTCCCCTTGGTGCATGTTGGGATACTGTAGAAAAGCCAGGAGCACATGTGCTCAAGGTCTTTTGGCTGGATAGCAGAGTCCCAGGGGGAGGGGGCGGCTGCCTCCTCCTCTGTAGAGGTGCCATATGGCCTAAGGGGGTCGCCCTGAGGGCCTGAAGAGTAGCAGTGAGGAGCTGAACCCAGAGGTCCAGAGAATCTGACTGAGAGGGGAGACACTGGAGGATCTGTCTCTGCAGTACAGTGAGTACAGAAGCTTGTGTCAAGGGGCCTGACCTGAGGGGGGCCACCACTGCTCTTAGGATAGTCAATAGATGGGTGTCAGTGGGAAGAGGATGCTAGTGAGAGTGTCCTGAAGATAAGTTATCGTCCATCATGTCAGCTTGTTAGGGAGCCAAGAGAGCAAAAGACTTAACCCCATCTACACTTGTGGCAGTGTGGATTAACAAATGTGTTCTTTGCTATGAAGGCCAGTTATAGGTGGGGGCAGAGGCCATTTTCTTTGTTGTTAATGTATACTGGTGAGTGGACATACTGGATGCCCTTGCTGTTGTACCATTGGCTGGGCGTCCATTATGCCCCCAAGTACCTTTAGGAGGGTTGGGCCACCTCCAGGCTCACCCGCCCCCTATCTATCCATTAGATTGCATGTGCTTCCACTGTGAAGACTCTCATAAATTTACAAGAGTTAGGACTGCAGGTAATACAGGGTGCAGTGGAATGGCCCCGCAGCTTACACATGCATTTGCAAATGTGTGCTAATGAAACCCCTGTTTTGACGCAAACTGTTAGACAGGTTAATTTGGTTGGTAAGCAAACTGGTTAGCAAATTGAACTGGGAATTTTTATTTTTGTTTGTCTTAGTGTGGATTAACAGCCTGACTGTTCCAAATTCTCAATCAAAGCAAAGTTCTGAAGATAGAAGTCCTCAACCAATGTGAATAGTTCAATTGGAGTATCCAACTGTTCCCTTCTCCTATACCAATTACCAATAAACAAAAAAACAAACCAACACCCCTAAACCTACAGCCATCAGGAGCAAGTTGGGATCCAGGGACTTATTTCAAAGGTAATTGAGTGCTGGTAACCAGGGGAGCCCATCAATACTCAGCAGTTCCTGCAGGGACAGTGCTACATCAACATACTGAGATATAATTACTGTTTACAGACCCTTTTGTCCCCTGTAGATCGTGCTTACTTTTATTTACTTTATAAGATACATAAATATGCATTAAACATAATAGCATAATCACAGGGTGACTACTCTGCAGCATTTTCACTGCAGAAAGAACAATGTTGTCAGCGGGTAAAAAACTATGTTTCCTAGGGGGACTCAGAAGAACAACTACTGCATTAATGCTGGTGATAGACTGCATCATTTATTCCATTGTTAATGTTGTCCATATTTCTAATTTGGGACATGCAAGCCATCATTAAAAAAAAGTGTAAACTCTATGATTTTTAATGGAGAGTATATTGCATATTCAGTTAGTATTCAATTTGTGTTGTTTGGCTTAGAAGGGGGGAGGAGGCTGAAATTTAAAGCAAACTTTGCACTCTGTGTGGAATTTAGAATTAAAGCACCACACAGTAAAGTTCAAATCCAGATACAGGTTTATTCCAATGATAAGTTGTTTGCAAAGCCAGTGTGTTTCTGGGACCATGCCTTAGCCCCCTTCATCAGAATTGGGAAAAAGTAAGGCCTGCCATACACGTTTCGAATCTCGACTGTACCAGGTTGATCAATCAACTTGGGTGCAACCAGCCTGCCGGATTCGCTTCCGATTATCACAAGCGGCTGCTACAGCCACCAGCAATAATCACTGTCTTCCCCGCCAGGAGAAGACTATTGTTTGGCAGGAGGGATTCCCCTGTCAGCACTATCTGTGCTTATGGGGGAATCTTGAAAATTTCTTTCCTGCAATCTGTGGTTGTCCATAAATTGTTATGACAATAATGGCCAGCATTCATGTTGTGTGTGTGTGTG
>NC_138768.1:57834171-58264171 GCF_965119305.1 Pelophylax lessonae | reverse complement strand
TGTAGTAATGTGTACAGATAGGCATCAGTCACTTTTAGCTGCAACAAAATAGAAGTTTATTGATTCTCACTCAAAACTTCAGGGATATAGGGGATAAGGGCACAAGGCAACCGTGGGCATGCAGACAGCAGAAAACAGGGGATGAAGGTACTTATGTGTTAACATGATGAAGAACTTTAAAGCCAAGAGAGCACTCCGTGACTATAGTGCCTGACTCACTGTGAATAAATCAATTCATCTGGCTGCACCCTTGAAAGGAGACACCATACTCCATTGAGTCATAATATCATGTACCTGGTGAATACTGGAATGTTGTGGAGGCCTGTCCTGCACCTCCTGCCCAACACTCCTGAAGGTGAAGACAGAGTTTAAAGGTTTTTTGGGGTGATGGCATAATACTTCTCCAGCCGATCCATCCATCTATATATTATCTGTTACAGAGAGTTTAAAGGCAGGGAGTAGTACGAGTGCTGGAGTAGCTAGCTGGCGATGTCGACCCTGTAAGTGGGTAGAGCTGGTAATAACAGTCCTCGGAACAAGATACAGGAGCAGCTTGGCACCAGAGCAGGCTATTGAAGCAGGACAAGGAGACAGGCAGCGGTGTCAGGGCTGGCTTCTGCTACTTATGGGCAGTTCCTTTCTTTCAGTGCTCAGAGCTGCACAGCTGTCGGTTAATTACCAGCCACTCATTGTTTCCACAGTGACTCACCTGGTTACCATTACCCTGCCTCATTAGTCCAACCTACAGCAAGCCCCTTTTGGCTATTTAACCACTTGCCGAGCAGCCTCTGTATTTTCCCGCTCTGTCCCGCGAAATTACGTATCTATACGTCGCTACACTGGACCGCTAGCGGGGGGGGGCTGCGCATCCATTCACCACAGGTGAAGCTAATCAGCGGGTCCAGTGGCCGCGATTGCTGCCGGGCACCCGCGATCACTCTCCGTGGAAACAGAAGGGTGGTCTGCCATTGTAAACACGGCAGACCGCTGTTCTGTCAGTTATGAACATAGGGATCCTTTGTTCCTCTTATTTAGGAACACAGGTCTCTGTGTTCATGCAGCAAGCCTATCACCCACACAGTTAGAAAGCACCCCCTAGAGACAAATTTAACCCTTTGATCACCCCTGCCAGTGTCATTAGTACAGTAACAGTGCATGTTTTTAGCACTGATTAATGTAGTAATGTCACTGGTCCCCTCAAAAATGTCAAAAATGTCAGTTAGGTGTCCGATCTGTCTGCCGCAGTGTCGCACTCTCACTAAGAATGACTGATCAGCGCCATTTGTAGTAAAAAAATGTATTAAAAAAATTAAATAAATCTTTCCCTTAGTTTGTAGGCGCGATAACTTTTGCGCAAACCAATCAATATACACTTATTGGGATTTTTTTTACCAAAAATATGTAGCAGAATACAAATTGGCCTAAAATTATGAAAAAAATTAGATTTTTAAATTTTTTTTATTGGGAATGTTATATAGCTGAAAGTAAAAATTATATATATATTTTTTCAAATCGTACAGGTAATCAAATATCACCAAAAGAAAGCTTTATTTGTGGGAAAAAAGGACATCAATTTTATTAGGGTACAGAGTCGCACGACTGCACAATCATCAGTTAAAATAACGCAGTGCCATATCGCAAAAAATGACCTGGTCATTAAGGGGGGTAAATCCTTCTGGTTCAGAAGTGGTTAAGCAGCTTAGCTCATTCTCTCCTTGCCCTTGCGTGATCAACAATATCCAGCGTGTTCCTGTCTATGTTCCTGTGTATGACCTGGCCTGGCTGACTTCTCTTCCAATACTTGTTCCTGCTTCGGCTCCTTACTATGGTGATTTCTGGCTTTCTGACCCTGGCACATCTGATTACCCGATCTGACATCCAAACCCTGGCTTCAGTTTTTGACTAGGTTCCTGTACTGTGTTATTTTTTGCTATTTCATTAAAGGTGTGATTTTAACTGCATTTTCTGTTTCCGCCTGGTTTATGATTTCTGATAAGCGACCAGAAACAACTGGGTAGCGAAGGACTGAATCGGCAGACTGAGCAAGTCCAGGAGGCAGGCAAAGGTCAGTAACAGCTGGGCAAAGCAGTACAGAATCAGCAGGCAAAGACAAGTCCAGTAAACAAGCTGGGGTCATAGTAATCAGGTGAACAGAGCTGAGAATGGAGCAGAAGCAAAGTCCAACGGCAAGCTGGGTCATACACAGATAAGCAGGTACAGCTAATAAGGTCTCAGGAACACAGGAACAAGCTGAAGACCATTCAGCAACTGCTCATAACAGACCAATTATAAATAGGCCACTGGACACCAAGTGCAAGCGATAATTGCTATGAGGATGTGCAAGAGCACGACAAGCTGGAATAGTACATCTAACATTGCCTCTTCTCTTGGAAATATAAGCATGTGCGCAATGCACATGCTCAAGAGAACAAGCATAGGCCTGCACTGGTTTTATGATGCTAGGAATCTGGTTTACCTTACACATATGTTTCTTATTACAGCTTTTCTGACCCATCAAGACATCTGGAGATATTTCCTAGTGCTTTGATATGCATGATACACAAACTAGGCTTTAAACCAGGTCTTGGTTCAGCTACATGGTCTCTCTCCTCAGGCAGAACCCCTGACAACATCCCTGCTAGGGCAGTAGGCCCAAGGAGCCTAGCATGCACCACTGGCAATAAACCTCCTAGTGGTCAGCCAGATAGTGATAATTATTCATAGCTCTGATTAGCACAGCCTCTCACACTATTGCCCCAACACCCTAGAGAGAAGGCATCATACTGCAGTGAGGCATAAGCTTCATATTCCATGTTCTCCAACCCTTGGAACATCTGGAGTTCTTTCCTGATGCTTTAGTCCCCTTCTTACACAAGCCAGGCCTCAATGCAAACTACACAGTCTCCCTCCACCGGCACCAGGCCTGAGAGGGTCTGGTAGTGAAAACATCCATACTCTAGGCAGGAGGCCCTGGTGAACTGAACTCCCAAGGTCACTCCCTGAACATTTATACCGTCCCCCGGCCTCAACCAGTCTCCCATACTATTGCCAGAGGCACAACACCCTGGGGAGAAGACATCATCCAGTGAGGCATAAGTTTTATATTCCATGTTCTCCAACCTTAAGGACATCTAGAATTCTTTCCTGGTGCTTCAGTCGCGTTGTTACACAAGCTAGGCCTCAGTGCTACATGGTCTCCCTCCTCTGGCACCAGGCCGAAGAGTGTCTGGTAGTCAAAAAATCCCTCCCCAGGTAGAGGGCCCTAGGAGAATTGAACTCCCCAAGGTCACTGAATAAACATTTATTCCCTTCCAGCCTGAACCACTGGATGTCAAGGGAGAGATAAATATTCACAGCTCCAATTAGTGCAGCCTCCTACACTATTGCCAGAGGCATCAGTAAAACCTGGTTCGGGATGGGGTGTCCCTTTTAAAAATTGTACCTTTCTTTTCATTTGTATTTTCAGTATTCAAAACGAATAGTTATCGTTGATGCCACTCTAGAGGTATATACATGTATTTGAGGTATAAAATAAGCCTAGCTATGCCTCCATATTAGGATCAGTAGCTGTCAACCCTGTAGATGGTAACTTACTTGTGTCTGAATAAACAGCTCAGTGATTGATGTTTATATCTTAGTATGTGGTCAGTGTCAGGAGAAAATAGAAGAAAAACTATATATATCCAGTCATTGCACGTCAATGTATAACTCTGGAGGAATAAAGCAAGATGATTAAACCCCCAAGGGATAGCAAAGCTTTACTTGTCTCCTAAACAGTGTGTTGATTGCACACCTTCACAATGAAGGCGAGAGGACACTGATGAAAAGTATATCTGCTGTGCTCAAATCAGCAGGTTTTAAAGACAGCTATGAGAAAACTGCACTCCTTTTTTGGTGGCTCGTGTAAATGCATGAGCTGCTAATAACATTTTCTCTTCACTCGGGCACAAGCTGTAGATAAATGATCCTTGCTTCACGTACAATCGGCCTGAAAGTCCAGGGTGTGCAGGTGATCATTAAAATCAGAAAACCAGCCATGGTCAAAGACACCAGGTCAGAAACAAACAGTTTAGGAGCATATGATACTTCAACTTAAGCAGGAGGTCAAAGTGCTAGAGTAAAGACATAAGTAGCAATGCATGATAATACATTTTTTTTGCTTCCTCAAAATTTCAGAGTATTTCATCAACATTTTGCATTGGAAAAATTGAGAAACGTAAGTAAATGTAAGCAATGTAGACTTATTGGATTAAGTCTACTATGCTCAGTGGTGTCACAAGGGGGGTGCGGGGGGGGGGGGGGGGGGCGGACCGCACCAGGGTGTTCACTGGGTGGAGGGTGACACCGCTCTGCCTCTCTTCCGTTCCTTCCTCATCTATGCGGGCCAGCATCGCATCTCCGCTGCTCCGCATAGTGAGTGTCAGACTGTCTGCTGCCAGTGCCTAGACTGGACTTCTTTCTCCTCCTCTCGGGCCGCCCTGAGCCTCCCCTCCCTCACTCCCTGCCTTCACGTTCAGGTGGGCGGGGGCGGAGCCAGTGATGGTGATGGCACGGCAATGCTAGGGAGAGGAGACATGTGAGTAGAGGTGCGGGCGGCCGGGTGAAGAATGAAGATATTGCAATTAAATATGCAGATAGGATGATTATGGCAGCTTGAACTTCATTATGTCGGTCACCCGGCCGTCAGTATGTTTTAGCAGATCATCTGTAAACTTTAAAGTAGGCTTTTTGGCAAGTACATTTCCCATCTTTGGGCATTGCCTTCTCTGACACATCAGTCAGTATGTGTTGCCCTCCCCCATCTCCAATCCCCTGCTAGCAGGCAAATGTATCTTCAGGTTCTGGCAGCCCCTCTCCACCTCACTGCAGAAGCCTACACTGATCCCAGGGACAGTCTGGGCAGCCTGCAGCTCTCTCACCTCTAATCTTCTACTAGCTGACTGCTTTCTTCATGTCCTGGCAGCTGCTCTTCACCATTTTACACTGAATTCATGCCTGATGCTTTTACACTAAAACTGGCCCTGAACATATGTGAACCCAGTTAGGACTCTTTCACACGGTCCGCCTCCGTAGGCGGATCCATGCTGCTCAGCGGGGATCGATCCGCGATCCCCGCTGAGCCGGCGGATGACAGCTCCGTCTCCGCTTGCAGTGCGGAGAGGGAGGTGTCACAGCCCCCGCTGCTCTCTATGGGGAATCGAATGACAGCTGACCGCTTCTTTATGTTACTGTCCCCTGCACTTGGTGTGCTATATACTCCTAACCACTGCACTCTTTGTGTTACACACTCCTGACCCCTGCACTTGGTGTGCTATATACTCCTGACCCCTGAACTCTGTGTGTTACCTAATTCTGTCCTCTACATTGTGCACTCTTGACCTGTGCACATGCATTATCCACTCCTGACCACTCCTGACCTCTTGACACAGCAGATTAGGCTCAGGTTTTATTAAACCATACCCCTTTATGCCCCTCCCACAGATAGAGCAAATTGGCCACACCCACCATTCAGCACAGTGTGCTACGTTTGCCATGATTATTTTTTTAAAAAAAATATGCAGATTTAAAATAATAAAAATGGCTACATGTAAAAAAGTATATAAACCTGAAAAACAAATTTATTGGCTCCTTTTTAGTTTGTTAAATGGTACAAGTATTTTTTGATGTTTGATAAGGGCAGAAAAAAAATGCCTGTTGATTCTTCCAGAAATCTTTCTGTGCTCTCTGCCTGTGCTCCACTTTTATCAATTAAATTATTTCCACCTATCTCTGTGTCCTACAGAACATCTTCCCCTCTATGTTATGAAAAAGAGAGGAAACTGCCACACAGGCAGTTCTGAAAGCAAAAGGGGTCCAACCCAGTAGTAGCAAGGTGTACCTAATAAAGTGGCCGGTGAGTGAGTACGGCACAGTCCTAGGTATATTAGCACGTCTGACCCCAATGGGTCCTGTTAAGGGGGGAGGGGGGTGATCTGGTAAAGTTTATAATAGTCTAGTCCAGGGGTGTCAAACTCAAATTCATTGGGGGCCGCATCAGCAATATAGTTTCCCTCAAAGGGCCTGTTGTATGGAGTGTGGTGTTCATGAGTGCGCTGTGTACAGAGTGCGGGGTTCAGGAGTGTGCTGGGTACGGAGTGCGGAGTTCAGGAATGCGCCTGGTACGGAGTGCGGAGTTCAGGAGTGCGCTGGGTACGGAGTGTGGGGTTTAGGAGTGTGCTGGGTATGGAGTGTGGGGTTCAGGAGTGCTCTGGGTACAGAGTGCGGAGTTCTGGAGTGCGCTGGGTACGAAGTGCGGAGTTCAGGAGTGTGCTGGGTATGGAGTGCTGAGTTCAGGAGTGCGGGGTTGCATACGGAGTGCGGGGTTCCGGAGTGCAGGGTTGCGTACGGAGTGCAGAGTTCAGGAGTGCGCTGGGTACGAAGTGCAGAGTTCAGGAGTGCGCTGGGTACGGAGTGCGGAGTTTAGGAGTGCTGGGTTGCATACAGAGTGCGGGGTTGCGTACGGAGTGCGAGGTTCAGGAGTGCAGGGTTGCATGCGGAGTGCGGGGTTGCGTGCGGTGTTTTCGCGTGCGCTGGGTACGGAGTGCGGGGCTCAGGAGTGCGCTGCTCCCATTATCCCACCTGCCTCCACAGCCCTCACCACCCCACCCCGGCCCCCCCAAAAAAACCCCAAAAAAAACATTCTTACATCTGTGCTTTCTCCTACCTTCCTATCTGTCCCTGCTCTGGTACAACCCCTGCCTATGTATTGGGCAAAAAGCCCGCTCTCAGGGTGCAGCTCACTGACAAGAAAAAAAAACACACACATTAATAGCCGGCGCCGCTAGAGGACTGGGGAGAGAGAGCAGGAGACTGTCCGGGCATGCGCTCAGCTCAATCAGCCGGCGCTGCTAGAAGGACAGAGGGAGCGTGAGATGTCTCCTTGGAGACCGGTCGGTTCCTGCGCATGCGCACAAACACAGGCGGCATCGGAGGATGTATTTGTGTGCGAGAAAGTGATAAAGAGGTGGCAGGCAGCCGCTGCTACGCGGGCCGCATGAAAAGGCCTGGCGAGCCGGATTCGGCCCGCGGGCCTTGTGTTTGCCACCCATGGTCTAGTCCATAAAGTCCATAATGAAAGGCTTAGCACTAAGTAGGCAGCTCCACCCAGAGACAGAAAGGGATCTCTGAAAGACAGTAGAACAACACAGGAGGGGTGCCACTAAGTGCAGTATTAAAAGACCACTTTAATGAAGCAACCAATTAAAGATTCACATACATCAAAGGTAAAGCTTAAAATCGTAGTGACGTTAATGGAGGATCATCTGGACTCAAAGGTGAAGCATCGGCAGTAGCTGGCAGTATCAGGGGAAAAGCCAAGGAGCCGCTCATCAACTGGAATAGGATGACACTCTGAACCACCGTGGAATGCAGAAGAAGAAGTGAAGTCACACCAGGGGATGATTCTGTTGCCTTAGTAATGCGCTTCCCAGGCTTTCACCACACCTCATGTCTCCAACACACAAGGAAACGTTCCCCTATTAAGCCCCCACATATGCTCTTCCCTTGGCAACTTGGAACACCTTTGGGCCTGATAACAACCCTGTTGCATCTCTATTGGCGCTTTTCCACTGCATGGAACCGTACCGGTTCGGCACGCTTTTGTGCTTTTCCACTGCGGTACCGCATGGTATAGTGTCGGAACGGTTCGGTACGGTACGGTATAGGAAAAGCAAACCGGGCCAAGCAGGGCCGAGTAGAGCCGAGCCGGTACTAGCCGGTACTTGCAGTGGAAAAGTGCCAAATGTGTGGCTAACAATGCTGGTTTCCACATCTGTGTCCGATAAGCCCATTACCTACAACCCTGATGGTTCATTTTTATTCCCAAACCCCCCCCCCCCCCCCACTCCAGCTCTGTAAAAAGAAAACACGTAGAAGAGGCAGGAAAAAGGGTAAATCCAGCCATCAACAAAAAAGGAAAATGGCTGACACCGTCAAGATGTTCAATCTCTCCTCATATAAATTGATGGAAAAGGATATCTCTCTTCTTAACAGAGGCCTCAGTTTTGCACCAACCACTCGCCCAAACCCATTTGTTTTATTTAAGCACCTTAACAGGTTCATTAGAAATCTCACATTAAAATGGTATAATAATTTATGTGAGTGTTTAATTGGCTGCTTCATTAACGTTGTCCTTTAATAGTGCAAAATTAAACGGACAGGGATTTTAACCCTTCGCTACTCTGTCCAAAACTAAAACAATACATTTTTCTATAGACCTAAAGTGTTCATGCTCTTAGACACCCGTGGCTCTGGTACCCTTACTTGCTTCCGAAAGAGAGGTTTGTAAGCAGTAAGCCACTTGACATCTGCCAGTCCTTACTTGGTCCAGATATGTAGAATGTATCAACGTTTGTTCTGATTGCGAGTTGACTATTAAGCACCATGACATCTGTACAATTAGTGGCTCTAGTAAAGGACCTGACATCAACAGGGTTGTGCTTTGGTAAGATTCTGCTCCCCTATAGTTGACACCGAGGGTCCATTGACTATAACATTTTCCACCCTAGCCCAACTTGTTTATCTCATTTCTTAATTCATAGCCAACAGTTCCTTGTTAGTCATTAAAAAAAAAATGCAAAGTAAATTCATATTGGTTTTAGTGGATTACTTAAAGTGGAGTTCCGGCCTCAAAAATGTATTTTCAATAAAAATACCCCCGGGACAGTCAGGGCTAGTGCATTTCAGCAATGATAGCCTCTGAACTGTCCCCGGGTTCACTTACCTTTTAGAAGAAATACTTACCTTGAAAATGTCTTGTCCAGCGCTACCATCTCAGGTGTGGGCAGCTGAAGCCGGAGCGTCCTCTTCAGTGACGTCAGAGTCCCAGAATGCCCTGCACCGGCCCTGCTTGTCACTTCCGGTGCAGGCGCATCATCCCTGCACAGCTGTTTAGCAGGGAATGACGTGCCTGCACCGGAAGTGATGAGCAGGGCCGGTGAAGGCGCATTGACTCCTGGGAGCGATGACGTTCGGCTCCCATGAGCCAATGCAAGTAGGAAGTCACGGTGGAGGGAGGAAGAGGAAGGAAGGTAAGTATATTTTCTTCAAAAACAAGGTAAGTAAAGCAAAAAAAAAAAAATTGTGATTATCCAATTATTTTTCAGGTTACTTAGAGCAAGCGGATGTCAAATTTTCGTTTTGAGGCTGGAACTCCACTTTAAGGATTACTTAGCACTTAGGACTGATGGTCAAATTTACTTCATAACCCAGCAAAGATAAGCCTTGGCTTACATTGTAAACCCACCGTAAATAGGTAGATTGAAAATGGCATGAAATTGATGACCTAGTCTCAAGTTGAAGAAACTTTTGAACATTTAACTTGTAAGGCTATAAGCCAGTTTTTCAACTTGATCATAAATCTGTATGACTCTCCGGCTAATAAAACATGGCTTGCACTGTAGGAAATTGAAATTATATGGCAAAAACGCTGCCACCCCCAAATCAGACTTTGTCCGACTTTAATTTATGATCCTGTTTGTAAAGACATTGCAGGTTAGTAACTCACCGGCATAAAAGTCACATTTTACTGAAATTCATTCCATATCTTTATGTAACTGGGTAATGTGACTTTTGATAAATTATAATATTGAAAACCTTTGGATGATTTTTATATAGATATATAAATTTGGTGAAAGGTTAGTAAGTTTGGTTGATTGATAATAACCATTCAGTTATCCATCACTGGAAGGGTCTCAGTAAGGTCCTGGTGGAAGACTCAGTTCTTGCCAACTGTCATTTGTCAGGCTTGTCTCTGTAATGTCATCCTGGGTGCTGCTATGAGATAAAACTGTTACTGTACTGTATATTTTAGGTTTATTTTATATTTTATCTTCATCGCGTACTTCATTCGAAGGTTCTTCAATATACCCTGAGGAATGCTATTATGAAAACTTGAGGAAAGGGAAATTTATAAAGTCAATATATCTGTGCCGTACTTTTGCATTTCAAAAGCGATTGGATTATTTTTACCCTCTTTTATCCAGAATGTGAAAAGATTAGCTGTAAATCTTTCAGAGGTAAATTAAATTTCTACAGTTTAAAGAGTGTTACCCTCAAAAACTTTCTCTGCTTATTTGTGATTTTGGGAATGTGTATACTGTTGCAGCCTTTCTCAACCTTTTTGCCCTAGAGGAACCCTTGAAATAGCTTTCGAAATAATTTTCGAACCCCTGTTATAACCAATTTATTGGTGGTCAGTGGGAAAAAACATCACTCACTTTGGTGGTTAGTGGGAAGAATGCCCCCCTATATTGGTGGCCAAAATGGTACACAGGTAGCTAAAAAGATAATTGGTGTCATGCCACTGACTTGTCAAGTTACATTGGCCATGGAGCTTTGAAGGAACTGGCAAGAAAAAAACAAAAAATCACAGGACTTTACTGGCATCGAGTGGGTAACACATAAAACTTTATAAAAATATGGTTCTTTTTTACAAAAGATTAAAACTAAGTAGCAAAAAAACAAGGTATAGCACAATGTAACAAGTCTAATTGCTGACTTTCTGACCAGTATATGATTTAGAATACTAGTAGTAATTATTGTGACAGTAAGTCCTCATGACTCAACGTGTTTCTCTGTTCTGCTTCCTATGGATGCATGAGAGCTCAGCAGTGGTTACTGGACATGTAGAGAAAGAACTCTATATGTCTAGTAAGCACTGCTGAACTCTTTGGCATCCTGAGGAAGCGGAACAGAGAAACACGTTGAGTCATGAGGACTAACCGTCACAATAATTACTATCATATAGATTAGAGCAGGGATTCCCAAACTACGGCCCAGCAGCTGTACACATCCCATGAGGCATTGTAAAACTCTGACATTCACATACATGACTAGGTATGATGGGAATTGTAGTTCCTGAACAACTGCAGGGCTGTAGTTTGGGAATTCCTGGAGAGTTAGGCTAATATTACAAATTATCTAGTGGTCAGTAAGTTAGCAGTTGGATTTGTTACATTGTGCTATACCTTGTTTTTATGGCTTATTAGCCTTATTTATCTTAATCTTTTATTATAAAGAACCACACTTTATGAGGTTTTATGTGTTCCCCAATCAATGGCAGTAAAGTCCTGTGATTTTTTGGATTTTCTTGTCAGTATACAATTTTTATGGATGTGACATATAAGCAGTTTATTACTATACTATGCAGGAACTATCAAATGGGAGGTCAATCAACCACTGCTCAAGGAACCCCTAACAACCACTGGGTGAGGTATACTCATAGCCATCTCTATAGATGACGCCCCTACTAGTGTCCTATTACATGCATACTATCTGAGCAATCCTGCATTTGTACACCAAAAGATAGACAATGATGTAGTATGACCCATTAGTTGCTTATAACTTTTAGGTACAGGGGAAGTGCACCTAGCTCCAGCCAGCAGCCAAAGTTAGTGTGGTCTTGAAGTTGTGCAAACTTTAAAAAAGGAAGAATGTTTCCTGTGCTCTTCTGAGTGTATCATAGTTGTTGGTGGTGTGTTAGGCAAAGACATGCCAAAGCTGCTACTAACAAACAATTATCTTAAAGAAGCATCAAGGAAATGATTATTAGGAGTGGAAACTGTAGTGTAAACTAAAAGCGACCTTTGTAAAGCAAGAGCAAATAAGAAGAAGGCCTTAGACAATGTTCCCCACAAATGCTTACTGTTCAAACTAAGGAAGGTAGGTATGGACCATAGAGTGAGTACCTGGATAGAGAACTGGCTCCAGGGGAGAGTGCAAAGGGTGGTGATTAATGGGGAGTACTCAGATTGGGCGGGTGTGGAAAGCGGGGTCCTCCAGGGTTCTGTCCTGGGGCCAATCCTGTTTAATTTTTTCATAAATGATCTAGAGGAAGGGATATCTAGTACAATCTCAGTATTTGCGGATGATACTAAACTAAGCATGCCAATATCTTCTATGCAGGATGTGCAAACCTTACAAGCGGACCTGAACAAAATAATGGGGTGGGTAACTACATGGCAGATGAGGTTTAATGATGAAAAATGTAAAGTAATGCACTTGGGTGCCAGAAACCAGAAAGCAAGCTACTCACTAGGGGGGAACCTCTGGATGAGTCTAGGATGGAAAAGGACCTGGGGGTACTGGTAGACAACATGCTTGGCAGTGGCATGCAATGCCAAGCCGCTGCAAGCAAAGCCAACAGAATACTGGGATGCATAAAAAAGGGGATTCACTCCAGAAATAAAGAGATTATTCTCCCGCTCTACAAGACTCTGGTCCGGCCACATCTGGAGTATGCTGTCCAGTTCTGGGCACCGGTCCTCAGGAAGGATGTGCTGGAACTGGAAAGAGTCCAGAGAAGGGCAACAAAAATAATTTGGGGAATGGAGGACATCAGCTATGAGAAAAGACTACAAGCACTGAACTTATTCTCTCTGAAGAAGAGACAATTAAGGGGGATATGATATCAATGTACAAATACTGTACTGGCGACCCTAGAATAAGGAACAAACTATTCAGAGAAAGGAGATACAATAAGACACGTGGCCACTCACTAAAACTAGAGGAAAGGCGGTTTAACCTTAAAGTACGTAGGGGGTTATTCACTGTCAGAGCAGTAAGGATGTGGAATTCTCTTCCGCAAGCAGTCGTATCAGCAGGGAGCATCGATAGTTTCAAAAAAACTATTAGATGGACACCTTAAAGACCACAACATACAGGGGTATACAATGTACAGTTAACAGCAAACACACACACACATCATAGGTTGAACTGGATGGACTGATGTCTTTTTTTAACCTCACTAACTATGTAACTATGTAAGAACATTCCATTCACAGCTCCCTGCTCTAGTTCACTAGTACTTCACATTCTCAGGCTGATAGATATCTTATTAGTTAAGATAATACCTTAGACCAGGGAGAGTGCTAACAGCAGCTTTAAAGTAGAAAAGTAGAACTAAAGGCAAAACTTTTTTTTTCATGCTGGATAAAGTAAGGGAGGGTTATAACCCCTGACAGATTTTTTTTTTGTCATCTGAGTCCCATCGGGGAGATTTACCTTCACTTCCTGTCCAATAGCCAAAAGAAGTGAGAGGAAATCCCTGCAAATTAAGGGAATCCCTTTGCCCCCCCAGGTCACCAAAACAATTTTCCCCATTGGAGATTTCCTCTATTACCTTTCAGGAGACAACCCAAAATTTCAAATTTTCTTTTATTTTCACTTTTATTGATAATGGTAAATAGGACAAATAGAGAGGGCAAATCTCCCTAAAGGAGACACAGACAACAAAAACCTAAAAGATGCTCTAATCCATCTCCACTCCAAAACTTAAACAAAAAATAAAGTTGAGTTATACTTATAGGTAGAGTAGGGAAGGGTTATTTTCTTTTTTTTTTTTTTTGTGCTATTGTTTGTGTCCATGCTAGGGAGATTCACCCTTTCTAAATGTCCTGTGAACCATTGTCAATGAGGCAGAAAGTAAAGGGCAAATACAAAATTTTGAATTGTCACTGGAATGGGAAAAGAAGGAAAGTCTTGCAATGGGGAAAAATGGTGAACAGAGAATCTGGTGCAGCTGTACATTAGTAACCAATCATCTTCTAACTTCAGCTTGATCAATTAAGCTTTGACAATAAAACCTAAAAGCTCATTCTTTTCTATGCACTATGGTTAAGTGGGGTACAAGAAAATCTGCCAAAAATTCCCGTCCGAGGTAAAATTGTACGATTTTCAGCTAGTGTGTACACAACTTTCAGCAGCCGATGCCGCCATTTTCAACGAATAAAAAAACGGAGGGACAAACACCAACATTTTTATCGTCCGTCCCCAGCACGACCAATTTTCGTTTAATGTGTATGCAGTGCGTCCGCCAAAAATTGGATACAAAAGACCGCGCATGATGTGCAGTTGCTGACGACCCAAAAGTCTAGGTACAAATGTCCCAAAAAAAAAATGAGAACGGACGAGAAATTTCGTGAACATTATGCACTGTCAACTAAAAACGGTTATGACTAGGGTTGAGCGAACACCTAGATGTCCGTGTTCGACGGGTTCGGCCGAACTTTAAAAAAAAGTCCGGGTCCGTGTCCCGGACTTTTACCGAACTTTTCCCGGACACCGAACCCCATTGAAGTCAATGGGGACCCGAACTTTAAGGCACTAAAATGGCTCTAAAACACCAAAGGAAAGGGCTAGAGTGCTGCAAATGGCAGCAAAACGTAATTAAGAGCATGGCAAGTGCTCTGCAAACAAATGTGGATAGGGAAATAACTTAAAACAACAAAAAAAAAACAGAAAAATAAAACAATGTTCTTCTTCATCTCTGAAGGACGAGGCCCATATGGAGTAGGAGGGAGGTTGAGGTGGTGGTGGATGTGGCGGTGACATAGGCGTGCGCACAGGGTGTGCTGGGTGTGCCTGGGCACACCCTAATCACCTAGGGCACATAGCATTGCCAGTGAGGAGATGGGAAAGATCTCCCTGGGACCTGCTCTGCTCTATTTCTCCTTGCCTACAGGTACATGGCCCCGATACATTACTCTCCCTGCTGGCAAACACATGCATGTGTATTTCAACTTTGGGGTGCACACCTTAATGCAATAGGCTGCGCACACCTATGGGCGGTGTAGGTGGAAGCGGCGGTGGAGGAGGACCAGGGCCGGATTAACAGCATCATGGGCTTGGTGCTGAGGATTTTGAAGGGCCTTAAGGGCCGTGCCTTGCCATGCACCCAGAGGAGGAAGGGTGCAGCCATGCATGCCTAATTCAACATGGGATGCTGTCTCTGAAGCCCATAAACACATCCATGCATCGCCAACTGTCCCTCCTTGTCCGGCCTTCACGCTGTGTGGGGAGGTTCTGAGGGTGCTGCCTGGGGAAGCGAGCATAGAAGCCAGACTTCTGTGTTTACAAGTGACAGAAGAGCGGTAACAGTGAATATGGCCAACCCGGGGCCTATATAAAAGGTAGGGGCCTGGAGCTGCAGCTCCAATAGCCCCTACATTAATCTGGCCCTGAGGAGGAGGACGAGGTAGCCAACACTGCTTCTTTTCAAAAATTTTAAATGAGGGTACACCCCAAAAGAGTGAGAAAGAGCAAAAATGGAACAATGGGTGGGTAAGGTCGGTATCCATTGCTATTCTGCATAAGGTACGGAAAAGTCCCGTGGGATCCATGCCTGGTTCATTTTAATGAACGTGAGCTTGTCCACATTGTCTCTGGACAGGCGGCTGCGCTTGTCTGTTATAACGCCCCCAGCCGTGCTAAATACCCGTTCAGATAATACACTGGCTGCAGGGCACGCCAGCACCTCCAAGGCGTAAAGGGCAAGCTCAGGCCATGTGCCCAATTTGGAGACCCAGAAGTTGAAGGGGGCAGACCCGTCATTCACTACATGTAGGCGTGTGCACACATACTGCTCCACCATGTTGGTAAAATGCTGCCTCCTGCTAAGACGTTCCATCTGAGCTGCTGGTGCTGCTGTTTGTTGTGGCGTGCTGACAAAGCTTTTCCACATTTCGGCCATGCTAACCCTGCCTTCTGAGGTGCTGGCGGTGCCCTGGTTGCGTTGGCGACCTCCTCCTCCTCCTCCTCTGCCTTGTGCTTCCACTGTGGCCCCGCTGTCAGATGAGAATGCCAGCAGCATGGCGTCTACCAGCGTGCGCTTGTACTCGCGCATCTTGCGATCGCGCTCCAGTGAGTGAATTAAGGACGGTACGTTGTCCTTGTAACGGGGATCCAGCAGCGTGGCCACCCAGTAATCAGCACAAGTTAGAATGTGGGCAACTCGGCGGTCGTTGTGGAGACACTGCAGCATGTAATCGCTCATGTGTGCCAGGCTGCCCAGAGGCGACGAAAGGCTGTCCTCTGTGGGAGGTGTATCGTCCGTGTCCTCTGTATCCCCCCAGCCACGCACCAGTGATGGCCATGAGCTGGCCTGGGTGCCACCCTGCTGTGAACATGGTTCCATCTCCTCCTCCAGCTCCTCCTCCTCCTCATCCTCCTCATCCTCCAGAACTGTGCCCCTGCTGGACAATTGCGTCCCTGGCGTTTGCGTGTGCAGGAACCCACCCTCGGAGCCCCTTGCGAATGACTGCCCTGAAAGCCTTGGAAATGTTACCTCTTCATCCTCCTCCTCCTCCTCATCCTGTGCCACATCCTCTTCCATCATCGCCCGAATTGTTTTTTCAAGGAGGCATAGAAGTGGGATAGTTAAGCTGAGAACGGCGTCATTGCCACTGGCCATGTTGGTGGAGTACTCAAAACAGCGCAACAAGGCACACAGGTCTCGCATGGAGGCCCAGTTATTGGTGGTGAAGTGGTGCTGTTCCGCAGAGCGACTCACGCGTGCGTGCTGCAGCTGAAACTCCACTATGGCCTGCTGCTGCTCGCACAGTCTTTCCAGCATGTGCAAGGTGGAGTTCCACCTTGTGGGCACGTCACATATGAGGCGGTGAGCGGGAAGGCCGAAGTTACGCTGCAGCGCTGCCAGGCGAGCAGCAGCAGGGTGAGAACGCCGAAAGTGCGCACAAACGGCCCGCACTTTCTGCAGCAGCTCTGACATATCGGGGTAGTTTTTAAGGAACCTCTGCACCACCAAATTCAGCACATGCGCCAGGCAAGGGATGTGCGTCAAACCGGCTAGGCCCAGAGCTGCTATGAGATTTCGCCCGTTATCACACACCACCAGGCCGGGCTTGAGGCTCGCTGGCAGCAACCACTCATTTGTCTGCTGTTCCATGCTCCTCCACAACTCCTGCGCGGTGTGTGGTTTGTCCCCCAAACAGGCAAGTTGTAAAACTGCCTGCTGTCGTTTACCCCTGGCCGTGCTGAAGTTGGTGGTGAAGGTGTTACGCTGTCCGGATGAGGAGGCGGTAGAGGATGAGGAAGCGGAGTAGGAGGAGTTACGAACAGGAGGCAAACTGAAGCGCCCTGCAATCCTCGGTGGTGGAAGGACATGCGCCAAATTGCTATCCGCCTCAGGCCCATCCGCCACTGCATTTACCCAGTGTGCCGTTAGGGAGATATAACGCCCCTGACCGTGCTTACTGGTCCACGTATCCGTAGTTAGGTGGACCTTGGCACAGATGGCGTTGTGCAGTGCACACCTGATATTTTCCCCCACTTGGTTGTGCAGGGAAGGGATGGCTTGCCTGGAAAAGTAGTGGCGGCTGGGCACGACGTACTGTGGGACAGCCACCGACATAAGGTTTTTAAAACTATGCGTCTCCACCAGACGGAATGACAGCATTTCAAAGGCCAATAATTTTGAAATGCTGGCATTCAGGGCCAGGGATCGCGGGTGGGTAGGGGGGTACTTCCTCTTCCTCTCAAGTGTTTGGGAGATGGAAAGCTGAACGCTTCCACGGGACATTGTGGAGATGGTTGTTGGTGACCCAGGTGGTGGTGTTGCTGACAGATCGTCTGTTTGCGGGGTGGCAGGTGCCGGTATCACTACAGATGTGGCTGGAGCGGCCGAGACTGCAGCAGAAGAGGAAGCAGGATGAGCCAGAGACGTTTCTTGGTTTTGAAGGTGTGTACTCCACTGCAGCTCGTGCTTTGCACTTAGATGCCTGATCATGCAGGTTGTGCTCAGGTTGAGAAGGTTCATGCCTCGCTTCAAGCTCTGATTGCACAGGGTGCAAACCACTCGTGTCCTGTCATCAGCACATTTTCTAAAGAACTTCCACGCTAGAGAACTCCTTTGAGCTGACTTTGGTGCGCTCGTTCCCTTGCTGCGTTGGGCAGTAGCGGGCGTAGTGTCTAGGGCACGGCCGCTCCGCTTCTGCACCCTGCTCCCTCTTCTGCTGTGCTGGTGGCTCTGTGCGACCACCGCCTCTTCCTCCAAACTACTCAGGTCACCTGCATGACGTTCATTCCATGTGGGGTCGAGGACCTCATCGTCCTCCACATCATCTTCCACCCAGTCTTCACCCCTGCCCTCCTTGTCGGTCTCCACAATGCTGAACGCCGCAGCAGTTGGCACCTGCGTTTCGTCATCATCGGAGACGTGCTGCGATGATCCTTGCATGTACTCATCTTGAGAAATAAGTGGTTGGGCATCGCTGCACT
Source organism: Pelophylax lessonae (assembly GCF_965119305.1). Classification (NCBI taxonomy): domain Eukaryota; kingdom Metazoa; phylum Chordata; class Amphibia; order Anura; family Ranidae; genus Pelophylax; species Pelophylax lessonae. The sequence continues at coordinate 58,246,117 of NC_138768.1, read as the reverse complement.
CAATCTCTTCCACTTCTGGGGCAGGGCTAGGTGGATGGCCCTGGGAAACCCTGCTGACAGAGTCCTCAAAAAGAATAAGAGACTGCTGTATGGCTTGGGGCTCAGACTGCTGGCCTGATTTGCAAGGGGGTGAGGTGAAAGACGGTTGGACATTGGCTGCAGGTGCCAACTCTGACCTTTCTGCAGTAGACTGGGTGGGAGACAATGTGAAGGAACTGGAGGCACTGTCAGCAGCAAACCAATCTACTATCGCCTCAACTTGTTCTGGCCTCATCACTTCTAGGGGCGTTTGATGCCCTACCAAATACTGATGCAGGTTCTGTCGCCTACTCACACTTGAGGAAGGTGTTTCACTTGTGCGTGTAGCTGGCACAGATCGACCATGTCCTCTCCTTGCAACAGGAGCTCTACCAGCAGCACCACGACCCAGGCCACGGCCCTTATTTGACGGTCTCCTCATATTTCTGTAATTTAAGATCTTGCCCTAGAAAGGTTTTTATTGAATAGCGGAATAGAAAATATGATCCAAAAAAAGTGTATGTATATCACACGTACACAACCACACTAGGCCCCAATTACTATTGTTTGTACCCCTAAAAGGCTAGATGAGGAGTAGGGGGAGTATGGAACAGGCAGCACCCTCAAACCTTCAGAAGTATGAGATGAACCCCAACAACTTGGAAAGGTGGATCTCTCTCACACGTACCGACACAGACTATCCCGCAATTCAATTGATCCTCAAAGGTTTTTATTGAATAGCGGAATAGGAAATATGATCAAAAAAAGTGTATGTATCTCGCACGTACACAACCACACTAGGCCCCAATTACTATTGTTTGTACCCCTAAAAGGCTAGATGAGGAGTAGGGGGGGTATGGAACAGGCAGCACCCTCAAACCTTCAGAAGTATGAGATGAACCCCAACAACTTGGAAAGGTGGATCTCTCTCACACGTACCGACACAGACTATCCCGCAATTCAATTGATCCTCAAAGGTTTTTATTGAATAGCGGAATAGGAAATATGATCAAAAAAAGTGTATGTATCTCGCACGTACACAACCACACTAGGCCCCAATTACTATTGTTTGTACCCCTAAAAGGCTAGATGAGGAGTAGGGGGGGTATGGAACAGGCAGCACCCTCAAACCTTCAGAAGTATGAGATGAACCCCAACAACTTGGAAAGGTGGATCTCTCTCACACGTACCGACACAGACTATCCCGCAATTCAATTGATCCTCAAAGGTTTTTATTGAATAGCGGAATAGGAAATATGATCAAAAAAAGTGTATGTATCTCGCACGTACACAACCACACTAGGCCCCAATTACTATTGTTTGTACCCCTAAAAGGCTAGATGAGGAGTAGGGGGGGTATGGAACAGGCAGCACCCTCAAACCTTCAGAAGTATGAGATGAACCCCAACAACTTGGAAAGGTGGATCTCTCTCACACGTACCGACACAGACTATCCCGCAATTCAATTGATCCTCAAAGGTTTTTATTGAATAGCGGAATAGGAAATATGATCAAAAAAAGTGTATGTATCTCGCACGTACACAACCACACTAGGCCCCAATTACTATTGTTTGTACCCCTAAAAGGCTAGATGAGGAGTAGGGGGGGTATGGAACAGGCAGCACCCTCAAACCTTCAGAAGTATGAGATGAACCCCAACAACTTGGAAAGGTGGATCTCTCTCACACGTACCGACACAGACTATCCCGCAATTCAATTGATCCTCAAAGGTTTTTATTGAATAGCGGAATAGGAAATATGATCAAAAAAAGTGTATGTATCTCGCACGTACACAACCACACTAGGCCCCAATTACTATTGTTTGTACCCCTAAAAGGCTAGATGAGGAGTAGGGGGGGTATGGAACAGGCAGCACCCTCAAACCTTCAGAAGTATGAGATGAACCCCAACAACTTGGAAAGGTGGATCTCTCTCACACGTACCAACACAGACTATCCCCCAATTTAACTGATCCCCAAAGGTTTTTGATTAAATAGCGGAATAGAAAATATGATCCAAAAAAAGTGTATGTATATCACACGTACACAACCACACTAGGCCCCAATTACTATTGTTTGTACCCCTAAAAGGCTAGATGAGGAGTAGGGGGAGTATGGAACAGGCAGCACCCTCAAACCTTCAGAAGTATGAGATGAACCCCAACAACTTGGAAAGGTGGATCTCTCTCACACGTACCAACACAGACTATCCCCCAATTTAACTGATCCCCAAAGGTTTTTGATTAAATAGCGGAATAGAAAATATGATCCCAAAAAAGTGTATGTATATCACACGTACACTAGGCCCCAATTACTATTGTTTGTACCCCTAAAAGGCTAGGAGTAGGGGGAGTATGGAACAGGCAGCACCCTCAAACCTTCAGAAGTATGAGATGAACCCCAACAACTTGGAAAGGTGGATCTCTCTCACACGTACCAACACAGACTATCCCCCAATTTAACTGATCCCCAAAGGTTTTTGATTAAATAGCGGAATAGAAAATATGATCCCAAAAAAGTGTATGTATATCACACGTACACAACCACACTAGGCCCCAATTACTATTGTTTGTACCCCTAAAAGGCTAGGAGTAGGGGGAGTATGGAACAGGCAGCACCCTCAAACCTTCAGAAGTATGAGATGAACCCCAACAACTTGGAAAGGTGGATCTCTCTCACACGTACCAACACAGACTATCCCCCAATTTAACTGATCCCCAAAGGTTTTTGATTAAATAGCGGAATAGAAAATATGATCCCAAAAAAGTGTATGTATATCACACGTACACAACCACACTAGGCCCCAATTACTATTGTTTGTACCCCTAAAAGGCTAGGAGTAGGGGGAGTATGGAACAGGCAGCACCCTCAAACCTTCAGAAGTATGAGATGAACCCCAACAACTTGGAAAGGTGGATCTCTCTCACACGTACCAACACAGACTATCCCCCAATTTAACTGATCCCCAAAGGTTTTTGATTAAATAGCGGAATAGAAAATATGATCCCAAAAAAGTGTATGTATATCACACGTACACAACCACACTAGGCCCCAATTACTATTGTTTGTACCCCTAAAAGGCTAGGAGTAGGGGGAGTATGGAACAGGCAGCACCCTCAAACCTTCAGAAGTATGAGATGAACCCCAACAACTTGGAAAGGTGGATCTCTCTCACACGTACCAACACAGACTATCCCCCAATTTAACTGATCCCCAAAGGTTTTTGATTAAATAGCGGAATAGAAAATATGATCCCAAAAAAGTGTATGTATATCACACGTACACAACCACACTAGGCCCCAATTACTATTGTTTGTACCCCTAAAAGGCTAGGAGTAGGGGGAGTATGGAACAGGCAGCACCCTCAAACCTTCAGAAGTATGAGATGAACCCCAACAACTTGGAAAGGTGGATCTCTCTCACACGTACCAACACAGACTATCCCCCAATTTAACTGATCCCCAAAGGTTTTTGATTAAATAGCGGAATAGAAAATATGATCCCAAAAAAGTGTATGTATATCACACGTACACAACCACACTAGGCCCCAATTACTATTGTTTGTACCCCTAAAAGGCTAGGAGTAGGGGGAGTATGGAACAGGCAGCACCCTCAAACCTTCAGAAGTATGAGATGAACCCCAACAACTTGGAAAGGTGGATCTCTCTCACACGTACCAACACAGACTATCCCCCAATTTAACTGATCCCCAGAGGTTTTTGATTAAATAGCGGAATAGAAAATATGATCCCAAAAAAGTGTATGTATATCACACGTACACAACCACACTAGGCCCCAATTACTATTGTTTGTACCCCTAAAAGGCTAGGAGAAGGGGGAGTATGGAACAGGCAGCACCCTCAAACCTTCAGAAGTATGAGATGAACCCCAACAACTTGGAAAGGTGGATCTCTCTCACACGTACCAACACAGACTATCCCCCAATTTAACTGATCCCCAAAGGTTTTTGATTAAATAGCGGAATAGAAAATATGATCCCAAAAAAGTGTATGTATATCACACGTACACAACCACACTAGGCCCCAATTACTATTGTTTGTACCCCTAAAAGGCTAGGAGTAGGGGGAGTATGGAACAGGCAGCACCCTCAAACCTTCAGAAGTATGAGATGAACCCCAACAACTTGGAAAGGTGGATCTCTCTCACACGTACCAACACAGACTATCCCCCAATTTAACTGATCCCCAGAGGTTTTTGATTAAATAGCGGAATAGAAAATATGATCCCAAAAAAGTGTATGTATATCACACGTACACAACCACACTAGGCCCCAATTACTATTGTTTGTACCCCTAAAAGGCTAGGAGTAGGGGGAGTATGGAACAGGCAGCACCCTCAAACCTTCAGAAGTATGAGATGAACCCCAACAACTTGGAAAGGTGGATCTCTCTCACACGTACCAACACAGACTATCCCCCAATTTAACTGATCCCCAAAGGTTTTTGATTAAATAGCGGAATAGAAAATATGATCCCAAAAAAGTGTATGTATATCACACGTACACAACCACACTAGGCCCCAATTACTATTGTTTGTACCCCTAAAAGGCTAGATGAGGAGTAGGGGGAGTATGGAACAGGCAGCACCCTCAAACCTTCAGAAGTATGAGATTGTGTTCACTGTACCCCACAAAGATTGAGTTCACTGCACCCCACAATGATTGTGTTCACTGCACCCCACAAAGATTGTGTTCACTGCACCTCACAAAGATTGTGTTCACTGTACCCCCCAAAGATTGTGTTCACTGCACCCCACAAAGATTCTGTTCACTGTACCCCACAAAGATTGTGTTCACTGCACCCCAAAAAGATTGTGTTCACTGCACCCCAAAAAGGATGTTGTTCACTGCACCCCAAAAAGGATGTTGTTCACTCCACCCCAAAAAGATTGTGTTCACTGCACCCCACAAAGATTGTGTTCACTGCACCCCAAAAAGATTGTGTTCACTGCACCCCAAAAAGGATTTTGTTCACTGCACCCCAAAAAGGATGTTGTTCACTCCACCCCAAAAAGATTGTGTTCACTGCACCCCAAAAAGATTGTGTTCACTGCACCCCACAAAGGATTTTGTTCACTGCACCCCAAAAAGATTGTGTTCACTGCACCCCAAAAAGGATGTTGTTCACTGCACCCCAAAAAGGATTTTGTTCACTGCACCCCAAAAAGATTGTGTTCACTGCACCCCACAAAGGATTTTGTTCACTGCACCCCACAAAGATTGTGTTCACTGCACACCAAAAAGGATTGTGTTCACTGCACCCCAAAAAGATTTTGTTCACTGCAGCCCAAAAAGATTGTGTTCACTGCAGCCCAAAAAGATTGTGTTCACTGCAGCCCAAAAAGATTGTGTTCACTGCAGCTCACACACAGAAAAATGGATGTGGATCACTGACACCTGCCTATCTCCAATTCCACACCACACAGCAATATCGATTGTAGTTTGTAGAACACAGTTTCCCTAAAATTCAGCAGACTCTGTCCCTAACAGGATTGAGAAGAGATCGTAGATCAGGATTGAGTGCAGACCCCACCCCCCACACAGCAATATCGATTGTAGTTTGTAGAAGACACTGACCCTATAATTCAGCAGACTCTATCCCTAAAATGCCTACAACTCGCCCTGCCTAAACACTCCGACCTGTCCCTCAATTCTATCCGGACACAAATGGTTTTTTCCTGCCTATCTTTCCCTAATCAGCAGCCAGCACGTTGATGTGTGCTCTGTCCCTGAATCTAAGCAGCATAATGACGCCGCTGCGGCTGCCTCGAACTTATAAAGACTTGGTCACATGCTTCAGACGGCCAATCACAGCTACTGAGACATTTGCAGGCATGGCTGGGATGGCTTAAGGCACACCAGTTAAACGATTGTTGATTGGCTGTTGAAAGCCCGCCATGAAAAGAGCGCCAAAGCATGCAAAACCCGGAAATAAAACGACCGAACACGGATTTTTACCCGAACATACAGTAAAGTGTCCGTGTCCGTGTTCGGGTACAAAAAATCCAATTATTCGGTACGAACACGAATAATACAGTCCGTGTTCGCTCAACACTAGTTATGACCGCTAAGCATGAGAGAGAAAAATTGGAGGATATTTCGTCCGATTTTCGTCAAGTGTGTACGAGCCTTTACTTCCTTCCTATAAAGCAAAAACCCAGACCCCCAATATGGCTTACAAGCAGATATCTGGGTAAATGTAACTACCTAATTTCACAAACCTAAAGGCCTTTCAAGGTTTTATCTTAGACTACAAAGTAACCACGAATCCTCAAAATCTTCTAATATGCTAAATTCGAAAAACAGTCTCAATACGACATATACTCTATCAGACTGGAATAAGGCAATCCAGTCTAATTACAAATACTCTCACTGTACAAATCATTGAGACCTAGCAATGAAATGATTGTACAGAAGTTACTTGAACCCTGTTAGACTATCACACATATTTAAAGACTCTCCTAACTTATGCTGGAGAGAGTGTGGTGCAAAAGGTACCCTAGTCCTCTTAATGTGGAACTGCAAATGCTTGAGAAGCTTCTGGAACTCTGTGTTCTCTTTGATAGCATTGGTTAATGGAATTATTTCCCTCCCTAAACCGGATCTAGCATTACTCAACCTCAGTATTGAAGGTACAGTATATCTACTCAATATCGATATTAAGTCACCCATGTCCTTATAGCAGCACATCTGACCATTATTTCACTATGGAAAACAACAAAGGCACCCAATGTAACGGATGTGGTCAATAGAGTGAAAACTCAATACCTTTATGAAAAATTTTTGCTTACTCTTCTAACTCAATCACCCAATTCTCGAATAAATGGCAATTATGGGTCACAAGATTTCCAGAGTCTTCTCCCTAAAAAACTGTTATTCCAATTAGTATTATGTTTACTGATGTTCGATGGAAAAGATTTGGTGATATAGTTTGATGTTTCTTTTCTATGCCTTGCCCTTTTTTTTTTTTTTTTCCCCCTTCCTATTATTTTACCTTTCTCTTCCTGTAATGATGGTCATATATGCAATAAGCATGCTGTGATCTTTACTTTATGGTTATAGTTAAGAAAGCTGGTTTACCCTAACCCTGACTAACACCGTATACGCCAGCTTGCTAAAAACGCCCTTTAACTTTCAAAGCTATGTCTGGCTCCCTCTATATTGTTATGTATGCCTTGACACTGTCAAATGTCATTTTGTACTTTGTTACATAATTTTCAATAAAAAACAATTGAAATAAAAATACTTCTGGGCTCTGGGTGAGCTTATATATTCCCAGTGGGATCCCTATTTGAACGATTGGCGATACCATCCACTGTGTGATTTCCAGAGGGGCTTCCATATGTGTTTTGAGGCTTATATGCTGCTGGTGGCCGTACATTTGTTTGAACACCATTTCCTTGCTGTCTGCTCACTGGATTGGTGACTATATTATGGACTACTATCTGTACAAAAGAACTATTTTTATATGGACTGTTGATGTAGTCTATTAATATTACCGATGTGTTTACATCTTTTTCATGTTTGAATTTAGATATATTTCTATAAGGCGCTACACTTTTGTTTCTTTATTTTGTTATAAGTTGTGTATACTTCTTATGTGTTAGCTGTCTTTATTATAGATATTAATATACACACAGCACAGGATTCCCATATTACTGTTTGGCAGGGCCGGAGGTTATTGTTTTTTTTCTTTTTTCGGGTTCGGCGGTGGTGGCGGTGAGTGTCGTGATTGACGACGGATCTACATCAGGGGACATTGTTTTTTATTTTATAATAAAGGAATTGTCAAAAATGTTTGTACTGTTTTTTTTTTTTTCACTTTTTACACTTTTTTGGTGAATGTGTAGGGGTATGATGAAGTCACGTGGGCATGACGTAACACGTAGGGCAGAGGCATACCGGAAGTGACGTCTGACAAGCTCGGTGCTCGTGGATGATATGATTGTTTGACATTTTTAAAAGTGAGTACCGAAGTTGTTGCTTTTTAAAGAAAACCTTTTAAAAATGTTAATGCACTATGGAGATCCCTCTTTATACCCACACATATAATGGAGCCATTTAAGGATGTATAGCGAGAGGACCGCAGAGGTGACATACTATTCCCTGAGGCACTGAAACACACCTAAAGAGCGAAGGATTTGCACTTAAAGATATACAACCCAATCCTGTTAACTTACAGCAGTAAGGTGAACGGCCTGTGAGCACAGAGGTGTCACCACACTGAAGATTTGTATTGGAGTCACTGTGTAGTAATTACCCATATCACATGATTAAGGGACACATTGCGATATGTTACATATCTTAAACGACTTATTTTATATCTATATGAATGGTTTACATTCCTAGTGGACTTACAGTATCTCACAAAAGTGAGTACACCCCTCACATTTCTGTAAATATTTTATTCTATCTAGAAATGAAACTTTGCTACAATGTAAAGTAGTGAGTGTACAGCTTGTATAACAGTGTGAATTTGCTGTCCCCTCAAAATATGGGACCACAGCCATGCAGACCAATTTGATTCAGTGTGAGGCGTATGGCCTGAGCACTGACAGGCTAACCCCTTCAACCTCTGCAGCAATGCTGGCAGCACCCATACGTCTATTTCCCAAAGACAACCTCTGGATATGACGCTGAGCGCGTGCACTCAACTTCTTTGTTCGACCATGGCGAGGCCTGTTCTGAGTGGAACCTGTCCTGTTAAACTGCTGTATATTCTTGGCCACCATGCTGCAGCTCAGTTTCAGGATCTTGGCAATCTTCTTATAGCCTAGGCCATCTTTATGTAGAGCAACAATTCTTTTTTCAGATACTCAGAGTTCTTTGCCATGAGGTGCCATGTTGAACTTCCAATGACCACTATGAGAGAGTGAGAGCGATAACACCAAATTTAACACACCTGCTCCCCATTCACACCTGAGACCTTGTAACACTAACGAGTCACATGGCACTGGGGAGGGAAAATGGCTAATTGGGCCCAGTTTGGACATTTTAACTTAGGGGTGTACTCACTTTTGTTGCCAGCGGTTTAGACATTAATGGCTGCGTGTTGAGTTATTTTGAGGGGACAGCAAATTTACACTGTTATACAAGCTGTACACTCACTACTTTACATTGTAGCAAAATGTCATTTCTTCAGTGTTGTCACATGAAAAGATATAATAAAATATTTACAAAAATGTGAGGGGTGTACTCCTATGAGATACTGTATCACCAACACTTCTATCATTGTTTGAATGTATTTGTTTTTTTGTTTTTGTTATTGTTTAATATATTTTATCTGTCACTTTACATTCATGTTTACCCAGTTTTGCAGACATTGCATTAGTAATTTTTTTCTCTGCTTTTTTACACAGCACAGCTTTTGATTTATTTCACGTTTTTTGTTCTATTCGTGTTATATATAGATTCTCATACAGGATTGAAGTATTAGTTACTTTATGCACTGTTAATACTATCACTTCAATAGCACAGCATCATTTGCATATGTATATTTTTATTTTATTAGCCAAAAGTTTTGCTAAGTTGGTGTTAGAAGACTGTTAGTGTGTTTATTTACTTTATTTGACTTACCAAAAGTGATAGCACGGGAGCCTTCATAATTTAATTAACCACTTGCCGACCGCTCACATTGATACTACTGCGGCAAAGTGGTTAGTTATCGTCCAGCGACGTAGACCCACGTCGCTGGACTCCTCCTCTTGTGGGCGGTGCGCGCGCGCTGCCGGAGGCACTCTCCCGCTGTATTCAGTCACAGTGGGAGTCGGGCCAGGGGAGGAGCTGCGGTGATCACCGCCTCTCTTCCCGATCATCGGGGATCGAGTGTGGAGATCCGCCCGCTTGTGTAAACATAGCGGGCGGATCTCCTAAGTGACAAACAGTGACAGATTGCAGGATTCAGCATAGCTGAACCTGCGATCTGTGCCTGTGTCACACAGCCCCCGCCCCCCACACGTTAGTAAGCACCAGGCATACATTAACCCCTTGATCACCAATAAAAGTTAACCCCTTCCCTGCCAGTGTAATTTTTACAGTAACAGTGCATATTTATAGCACTGATTACTGTAGTAATGTCACTGGTACCTCCAAAAGTGTCAAAAATGTCAGTCAAGGGTCCGATCTGTCCGCCGAAATGTCGCAGTCCCACAAAAAAAAATCGCAGATCGCCGCCATTACTAGTTAAAAAAAAAAAACAATAAAAATGACATAAATTTCCCGGAGTTAGTAGCTGCAATAACCTTTGCGCAAACCAATCAAAATACGCTTATTGCGATTTTTTTTTTTACCAAAAATATGTAGCAGAAAACAAATTGGCCTAAAATGTTAAAAAATTTAGATTTTTACATTTTTTTGGGGGGAATTTCATATAAAAAAATGTGAAAAATATTGTTATTATTTCAAAATTGTCGCTCTTTTTTTGTATATAGTACAAAAAGTAAAAATCGCACAGGTGATCAAATACCACCAAAAGAAAGCTCTATATGTGGGGAAAAAAAGGACATACATTTAATTTGGGTACAGCATCGCACGACCGCGCAATTGTCCGTTAAAATAACACAGTGCCGAATCACAAAATATGGCCTGGTCAGGAATGGGGTAAAATATTCCGGTCTTAAAGCGGTTTAAAATACGCTCATTGAGAATTTTTTTGTCAAAGACATGTAGCTTAATAGATTTTGGCCTAAATATATGCCAAAAATTTAATATATTGGATAATTTTTAACTGTCAAAGTAGAAAAATATTGTTATTTTTTCAAAATCGTCGCATTTTTTTATTAATATCGCAAAAAATAAAAAGCGCAGAAGTGATCAAATACCACCAAAAGAAAGCTCTGTTTGTGGGGAAAAAAGGACGTAAATTTCGTTTGGGTATGACGTTGCATGACTGCGCAATTGTCAGTGCCGAATCACAAAAAGTGGCCTGGACGTAGGACAGCAAAATCCTCCGGTGGTAAAGTGGTTAAACTAAAATAAATACTGCACAATGAGAGTTCTTTTTCTGCACTATATATATATATATATATATATTTTTTTTTTTACCCACTTGGCATGCTATAAGAAAATCATCTGAGAATAAGAGCCCATGGGTATAAGAGCAGGCAAGGCGTTTGAAGACAAATAAACAGTAGAACTGGAAATGGGGAGCTGCAGGAACCTGAGTAGTAGGATAGGTTCTGGAGCGCATTGGGACTTACTTCCATGTGGTCATAACCATGTGTTGAGTGTAGAACCACATAGGTGTTGGGCAAGATGGTTAACGTTGAGTAGCAGGGCTCAACCTTTGAACCTTTGTGGACTATATGATTGCCATGGTCTTGGAGCTGCTGCATAGAAAGGAATAAAAGTGGCATGTCTTGGAAGACACTTCCCTTAGGATGTCCTTAATTTTTAACTGTTCCATTGCTAACCTAAGCAATTTCGGGACACAAACAATGTTCAAAAGAGCTGTAAGCTTCTATAATCCAAATAACCAGCTATGAGGAGCAATATAATCATTTCTCCCTACATCTTATTGTTAAGGTTTGCTGTCTTTCAATAAACCATTCAACCACCAGTAGATGGAAAATATTTAAAACCTGCATGGCATAAATAAAACGGTATCACCATTAATTATAGACTAATCTTCTCCTTGCAGAAATTCATATTTTATCCACTACATTTTAAATCATGATACTAAATAGAAGTGAAGCTGCTGAGTTCATTTTGTTTGCCATCCCATATGCCGAGGTTTTCTTTTGAGAAGAAATTAGACATAATTTGTGGCAGATAAAACATCAGACAGTGAAAGCTTGCTTTTGGCTCCCGTTTAATGATATGTAGTTAAGGACTGTCAAGCTTGAGTTCTAGAACTGTCATTAAACTGTCATTGTATGCCCCCGAGAGTAAATAGTTACTTGTGAGATAATGAAATGCTGCTGTAATTGTGTCACATTTTCTAATTTATCTTAACAATTATGGTTTAGACTAGACCAAATAAATAATATCTTTAATTTTACACCACTTTAAAAAAAATATGCATTACATTTGAATATTCTTCCAATGAAATAGGGCATTTTTGTTACCTTATCAAAGACTGTATTTTTCCAGTAATAACATACATTTTCTCAGCTCATTTTGTGAATAGAGGCTATGTTGTCAATCAGCTCCTGTTATAAAGATAATGGTGGTGCCGGGTTTCGAGATACACGGCAGGGCTCAGTTCCACAGCAGAAAATTGGCAGGTTCAAGCAGTGTTACATGAGGGCTAGGGGAGTTTGCTCAGCCCTTTGCAAGTTTCCACTTTGTGAGTTAGTCAAAACTTCCATAGAACTTTTGGGAGTGCCGTCGGTGGCACCAGGTGGAGTTTTTTCAATCTCTGGTCCCTTTGAAATAGTTGTAAAAAATAAGGGCTTGTTCACACTTGACTAAATCTCTAACTCATAACAAACGCTCCTATAGCGTTAATGCGCTTTAGTATGTGAGTTAGACTCCCGTTAATGCGATTTAGTATAGTTAGGAAACTGGTATTAATGCACTTTAGTATAGTCCTTATACTGGCATTAATGCGCTTTGGTATAGGCTCTAGACTAGTGTTTTACAAGTGTAGCACTGCCCCCTTGCTGGATTTCTCACCTTTTCGGGTCCCTCTGGGTTACTGGTAGCAACTGCATGCAGAATCTTAATACTTTCCGGCTCAGTCAATGAACAGTCTAGGGGTTATTGTTTTGTTGTTTTTATTTTATATGGGGATGGGAGAAGGGAAGAGTGGGATACTCCAAAACTTGAACTATTCACAATGTTGAGGACTTCTATCTGAGGATGCGTCTAGGCCGCAGTTTCGTTTTGCCACTAGATGAATCTGAGGTAAAGTTCCCGAATAGACAGCTTGCTTAGCACTTACCACTTCAGGGTACTCACCTAGCACCTCCTTTCTATCCACCAGCTGACACCCGTTCTCTGACTACTCTACTCCGGGGAGTCCCCCTTAGTGATGTCGCAAACATAAAATTCACTGTTCGCGAACGGCGAACGCGAACATCGGCGAATGTTCGCGAACCGGCGAACATTGCGAGCCGCCATAGACTTTAATAGGCAGGCGAATTTTAAAACCCACAGGGACTCTTTCTGGCCACAATAGTAATGGAAAAGTTGTTTCAAGGGGACAAACACCTGGACTGTGGCATGCCGGAGAGGGATCACACAAAAAAAAGTTCTTAAAAATTGTAATTTTTTGATAGAGAGCCAATTATTGGAAAAAATTTAAAAAAAATAAAAATAAAAAATTTCTTTGGATTTAGCATCTGGGGGGTCTAAAAAGTGTACCTGTGAAGTTTCAGCTCTGTAGCATGTCCGGAACCAGAAAAAAATATGAATTAGGGTTAGGGCTAGGGTTAGGGCTAGGGTTAGGGCTAGGGTGAGGGTTAGGGTTAGGGTTAGGGTTAGGGTTATTTTTATGGCTAGGCTTAGAGGGTTAAGGGTTAAGGGTTAGGGTTATGGTTAGAGGGTTAGGGTTAGGTTTAGTGTTAGGGGCTAGGGTTAGGGTTACGGTGAGATACTTAGGGTTAGAGTTAGTAGCCCTACCCCTACCCCTCTAACTCTAACCCTAAGCACTAAAAATAACCCTAACCTTAGCCCTGACCCTAACCCTAGCACTAACCCTAACCCTAACCCTAGCCCTAACCCTGATTCTATTTTTTTTCTGGTTCTGGACATGCTACAGAGCTGAAACTTCACAGGTACACTTTTTAGACCCCCCAGACAATAAATCCAAAGAAATTTTTTTTTGTTAAGTTTTTTTTTTTTTTTCAATAATTGGCTCTCTATCAAAAATGACAATTTTTAAGAACTTTTTTTGTGTGATTTAGTGTCTAGGGGGTCTAAAAAGTGTACCTGTGAAGTTTCAGCTCTGTAGCATGTCCAGAACCAGAAAAAAAGATAATTTTTCAGTAGAGCAGGGATGGTGGGAACCCCTTTTACACCTATATGATCTTTTTTTTCTGGTTCTGGACATGCTACATATATATATATATATATATATATATATATATATATATATATATATATATATATATATATATATATATATATATATATATATATATTAAAAAAATACTCAAATACCAGCCCTCAAAGGGGCTTTTGGGGACAATATATATATATATATATCACCGAACAAAAAAATTACACAAATTCCAGCCCTCAAAAGGGCTTTTGGGGACAATATATATATATATATATATATATATATATATCACAGAACAAAAAAATTACACAAATACCAGCCCTCAAAAAGGGCTTTTGGGGACAATAGATATATATATATATATATATATATATATATATATATATATATATATATTTATATATATATATCACAGAACAAAAAAAATTACACAAATACCAGCCCTCAAAAGGGCTTTTTGGGAACAATATATATATATATATATATATATATATATCCAAAAAAACCCTCAAATACCAGCCCTAGGAAGGGCTTTTTGGGGTGCTGTCCTTAAAGCAGGAGTGTACCAAGAACACTGGCTAACAAGACCGGGAACACTGACTAACTGACCCTAGCTATAACAGCAGCAGCAGCAGCACTTTCCCTGCTCTCAGTAACACAGAAATGATCTAAAATGGATGCTGCCCTTGCTTATTTATAGGAGGTGGGAGGGGGTGGGAGGGTGTGGGAGGGAGGTATGCTGATTGGCCTGGAATGTGTCTGCTGACTGTGATGTTCAGGGTCAAAGTTTGCCTCAATGATGATGTATAGGAGGCGGACCGAACATCGCATATGTTCGCCCGCAGCGGCGAACGCGAACGTTCGAAGTTCGCCGGGAACCGTTCGGTACATCTCTAGTCCCCCTTCCTGGGCAGGCCCTTAAACACAATCCCCTGTACTCGCCATACTGTTTTTCCAGGTTCTCCAGTGTCTCAACCCCTCTTAGTCAGCTCTCCTGGACCTCTGGGCTCAGCTCCTGCCTTCTGGCTCACCAGGCCGACTGACTGTGACCATACACAAACTGCTGCAGAAGAGGAGGCAGCTGCCACCATCTTTCTGGGACTCTGCTCACCAGCCAAAGACCTTGAGCACGTGTGCTCCTGGCTTTTATACCACACCCCACAATGCACTGAGACAGCAGTCTGTGCCAATTACTGGGGCTGTATCAAAACCTGTGTACCAATTGGTCAGGTTTCCTCCACTGTCCAATGTGCCTCCCTGTTGGACCAGTGGGGACACTCCACCAGACCAATCAACACCATAGGCTAACGTGGAGGCGTGTTTAGAGGCAGGAAAAAAACTGGCAGATGCCCCTAGAAGCAGCTGTAAAAACATCCAGTGGGCATGAGGCCTTAGAGCTCTTTCACATATGGAGTCCGTCGGACTGACTCCATTTTTCTCAGCGGGGGATCGGCGGATCAATCCCCCGCTGAGCAGGAGGATGACAGCTGTTCTCCCCTCTGTGTGCGGAGACACAGCTGTCAGGTCCCCATTCATCTCTATAGGGGAATCGGATGGGAATGGACCATCTGTCCGTTCTTATCCGATCCCATCCGATAGGGTTTCCATCCGATAGGGTTTCCATCCGTCCAGATTTGACGGATCGGATGTCAGTGGACATGTCTCCGCTGACATCCGATGCCCCATAGAGATGCATGGGGTGACCATTCAGATCCACCAAAAAAACTTACAGGCGGAACTGAACTGTCCCCGCCTGTGTGAAAGGGGCCTTAAGCTTACATTTTAGCGATTGGATTTAGATGTACTCTAAGTCCCAGAGGTTTTTTAGGGCTCTGACATAGCACTTGTTTTTGTGTCAAATACTTTTTTGAATTTGTAGCCTATTCTAGTTTTTTATACATTTTTTAGCAGATTTAGACACACTTTTTTAATATATATTTATATAGGTTTTAGTTAAAAAAAATACTTTTTTCTCAATATAACTTTTGTGCATCCCAAATTTTCACTCCAAAATACAGTCAACAAAGCCTTCTGGCTACAAGGATACCACAAATAAGTTTTTATATGTAACAAAATGAACTGAACTGTAAACTGAACTAGAAGGAATATTTTTCCTTCTCGATGTTACCATTGTGATATGAAGGCGAAAACGGGTTTACATTAGAAGTTACAACATTAAGATAAGATTGAATGGGACAGGAGTATACAGAAGTTAATACAAAAATGCTATTTGTATTTGCAGTCCTGCACACTATTGTGCACAATTGTGTAAATTACCAGTTCACTTTGCTTGCTCCTCTTCCCGTGCCAGTCATCCCTAGCCATCAGTATGGGCCAGATCCAACTGGGGTCCAACATATATCAATGCAGGGGGTTATGAGGACAGAATCCACATATTCTATGATATCACTACCCTAATAAGAGAGTACTATAGTTTCTTACAATGGCAGAACCTAGGAAAATAACAATGTGAGCAATACAATTATATTTTTTTCTGAACAAACATGTTATGTTTTATCACTCAAACCAGCATGGCGTCTTCCAATTTAGATTATAATTTGCTTTTCCAGCTGGTGTGCACGAGATGATGAATCTGTAATACATAGAGGGGCAACTTATAATAGTTAGTAGCATATTTTAATAAACCATTTGGAAACCTTGGTAAGTCAAAAGCCAAGCATAAGAGGGCATATTCAGACTCAGCTTATGCAGATCCAAAAATATCTGAAAATTATATTTTATGCAAACCTCAACTTTACCCGTAAAAACTTAACTTGGTTCTGCCCCCTTCTGCCTCCTGAGCTTTCTTATTGGTCTTCCAATGGGATAGGAGGACTTACTGACTAACAAGAAGAAAAGGAGTTGTCAGGGAGCCAGAAAAGGCTTGCCTTTTCATGGCAAAAAATTTAAATTTCTAAAAATTTAGTTATCTCTGTACAGAATATTTTGACATACACTATATTGTCAAAAGTATTGGGACACCTGTCTTTACACACACACACATGAACTTTCATGGCATCCCAGTCTTAGTCCTAAGGGTTCAATATTTAGTTGGACCACCATTTGCAGCTATAACAGCTTCAACTCTTCTAGGAAGGCTGTCCATAAAATTTAGGAGTGTGTCTATGGGAATGTTTGATTGACCATTCTTCCAGAAGCGCATTTGTCAGGTCAGACCATGATGATGGACGAGATGGCCTCTCTCGCAGTCTCCGCTCTAATTCATCCCAAAGGTGTTTTAACGAGTTGAGGTCAGCATTCTGTGCAGGCCAGTCAAGTTCCTCAACCCCAAACTCACTCATCAATGTCTTTATGGATCTTGCTTTGTGCACTGGTGTGCAGTCATGTTGGAACAGGAAGGGGCCATCCTCAAACTCTTCCCACAAAGTTGGGAGCATGAAATTGTCCAAAAAGTTTTAGTATGCTGACGCCTTAAGAGTTCCCTTTACTGGAACTAAGGGGCCAAGCCCAACCTCTGAAAAACAACCCCACACCAAAATCCCCCCTCCACCACATGATTTGGACCAGTGCACAGGGCAAAGTCCATAAAGACATGGATGACCGAGTTCCGGGTGGAGGACCTTGACTGGCCTGTAATCCAAAAGTTTTGAGACACCTTTGAGATGAATTAGAATGGAGACTGCGAGCCAGGCCTCCTTGTCCACATCAGTGCCTGACCTCAAATTCTCTTCTGGGGTAATTGTTAAACATTACCATAGACACATTCCTAAACCTTGTAGACAGCCTTCCCAGAAGAATTGAAGTTGTTATAGCTGCAAAGGGTGGACCAACTCAATATTGAACTCTTAGGACTAAGACTGGGATGCCAATAAAGTTCATGTGCGTGTAAAAGCAGGTGTCCCAATTCTTTGACAATATAGTGTGTATTTTTTGTAGAAGGTATCCTCTGCCTCTACATTTCTCCATCATTTGTTCATGGTTAACTGCCTTCGTTCTTGACAGATTTGTTTTAAAACTAAGCTTACCATTTGTTCATTTAATATACATGGAGACTACTTTGGGTTTTTTTTATACTTGGCTTGAGTTCTTTTCATTTTTGAACAGTGCATGTTGCTGAGTTAACAGAAGCTGTTTTTCCCAGTCAGCTATGTACAAATATATCCATATCAGCATATTGTCGTAGTTACATCAAATAATTTGCTCAACAGACTGTTCTCTATCAGGTCAACCAGACACACAAAAAATATTTGTTTGAGGCTATAAAAAGCACAGGGGACTGAAATAGAGAAGTCAATTTCAAAGCAATGTAGGAAAGTTTATTTTACAGTAGAGAATTGCTCAGGGTCTATTTTCCCAATTCCCTGCTCTGTAAAACAGACATTGATACATTTTCTGCTCAGAGTGTACTTTTTATCAAATTTTTTTAGGATCGTGGCCTCACTTTCTGAGAAATACAGAGGTCCGAACTATGGAACACCTAGCCAGCAATGCTCTCTTTTAGACAGGGCATGTAGCATGACAGAAACCTGTTCCTTCTGGACATGGCTAGAGTGGTTTTGGATTTGGAAAGGATGGTAATAGTTTAAAGGTTTAGGAGGCTGGTGGGGGTAGCTTAGGTAAGGAAAAAGGTTATTGGTAAGGGGGAAGAGGGGATGGATTTATGGGCATGAGGCTCTGCTTGAGCCTTGCAACCTTCTCAAGTCCTTGTCCTCCAACCCTTGTTGTTGAAGATGTTCCCACTCTGGTTTTATAAATCAAAAAAAAAAGAAAGAAAAAGGGGAGCTCTGACACAACAAATGATACATTCTTTTGTATATTAATTTATTTGGTGCAAAATCATAAAGGTGGGACTAGGCATGGTTCCCCTATTTGTATTGCTGTCATTCATTGGGCCATATACTTGGTTCGGTACAGAGTCATTGTTAGAATTGGTGGTAGAAAGCCAAAGTAAGCCTGACACCCCCAAAGCCAGGATGGCACCTTCAGGGCAAGGGGCAAACTAGCATTTCAATCCCAGGGCTGAATCCATAGATAATATGGGGGGGACCGAGAAAGGATATTGGGCGCCAGTCACTTTTGTATTTTTAAAGTTTTATTGCAGAATGGTTAAGGAGATGAGGGCTGGGGTCCCAGATACCATAGCATGTCACTGACAGACTCTCCAGACCCAGATCAATGTCCAAATTCACAGTCTCAGAACCTTTAAGCCGAACCGGCAACACTGTAAGCACGTTCCCAAATTTCAGTGTATCCTCCAAGAGATCACTCACTAGGCCCTTCTGAGGGAGAAGCCTTATTCCTGGCTCTCTCCAGAAGGGGGCCTCCCTTGGGCTCCCTCCGTGGCACAGCTTCCTCCAGGCCAGGCAGTACAGCTTCAGGATGACTTTAGCACACGTTATGCCCTAAAATAGGCCATTGGACCTCATAGCAGAGCTCTATCCAGCAGCACCTCCCCAGCCCAGGGAAAGAGAGAGCACATGGCCTTATATCCTCCCCCAGCATGCACCAGTGACATAAACCTCCTACTTGATTGGCTGAATAAAAACATTCATAACTTTGTCTTGTTTGTAAAATCTCATACTTTGACAAGTGATAATAGTGACATTTACTGGCGACAGTGAGGAATCACAAGCCAACTTAAAGATATGGAAAAACCAAGTGAAAAACTATTAAATCAGTCTTAGCTAACTACAGCCTAGCCAAAATCTAAGCTGACATATTAGCCCCTGTTTAGGACAAGGGGGTTACTTTACATTGTCAAGTGTCAAGTTGTGGGATAAATGGAAATACTAAAAAGGTGTAATGTATATCAGCGCAACTAAATAAATAAAGTATTTAAGTATCAAAAAATATTGTGACTGCAAAATCAAAGTGGTGAATCAAGAAATCAATAAATATATAAAGTGATATCGCGCTACAATAAAGTGCTAATAACAAAATTTAGTATTCAGTAGCCCTCCTGAGGAAGTCACATGCCCATCAACACCTGACGATACGCGTCTAGGGGGGGCGGAGACACCACGGGTGAGATCCAGCTACAGGACACCACTTCTCCTGCGTCTCCTAAACCGATTCAATGCCTACCCAGCCGCACAGCTTATGTGCCTACAAATGTGAGTTTTAATATTTGGATTATTTAATAAATACCTTATATACAGAGAGCACTAGATTTGTTTTCCATTTTTTCCTGTTTTATGACTGAGACTGGGGAAATACAGTGAGGACAAAGCCACCCTAATTATCTGTGCAGTAACCAGGGAGCACTCAGGACCTAATGAGAGGATTGAGTCTACCCATTTGTCTGGGGATACTATAAAGCTGTTTTTGACCTAGTGGTGAAACACTGGTCAAATTATAAGGTGAGAAGCCAATCCATCACTGGTGGTGGGATCGTGAGCACCTGAATGATCCTTTGTGGCAGCTGCACTTATTTTGGCACTTTAGAGACTGTTTATTCACTTGAAATCACTTTAATGGACTAGCACATTGCACTTTTTGATTTATCTTTTCAATTGATGCAATTTAACTGATTTTGACATGTTATTTTAGTGTTCATGCTAAGGAGTCATATGGACACATATGTTTTATGTTGATTGATTTGTTAATTTATTCAACCCTTTTAATTATTGCACCTTTGCACAGCACAGCAACTTTTGTTATTTGCACTGCACAGTATTTTTTGCTGTTCGAATAGAACAGCAATTTTTTGTTATTAGCACTTTATTGTAGCGCGATATCACTTTATGTATTAATAAAGTGTCAAGCTGTGGCCAATACATGATAAAAAGTATCAACCCAGTTGAAAAAGAAGTATGCTGTTAGTTTGGTTATTTATGGTAAGGTTTGAGTAAAGGGAGAAGTGAATGTCGGATGAGTCGTGCATTTTCACAGGTCTGATTTGGGGTCAGTTAGAAAATAAACATGTTAGTAAAATGAAGGGCCTCAGAAAGCCTAAACAAATTGTATGCCAATATGAAAATTAAAGAGCTACCAAGTTAAACTTAGCTCTATCAGTGTCAGACCTTTGGAATCAATCTATGTGGTTCCCAATCATGATCAACCAATATTGACTACATAATTAATAAAAAAAGACATGTCCTTCAAACTCAACCTCAAAATAAGTGGAAGGTCACCACCTCACTGGCATCACAAATGGTTCATATATTATTGCTTATTTACTCTCTAATGTTGTTTTATGGACAATCATCATGAAAAGTAAAAATGAGTATTCCCCTGGCACTGACGTCAAGACTGGAAGTTGGGGTAAAGAGAGGAGGGGAGGAGCAGTGGAGAACTGAGGAAGAAACTGTAAAGATTGAGTGGTGTCAAAGTTCACTAAACCATTGATAAAGATAAAGAGTGGTCAATGCTGCTCTCTCTCCTTGTGCAGGGTGACTGATCTTGTCTCCGCCCCCTCCTGTACTATTCTGCAGGAAGCCTGTGGTGGGTGGAGCCTGCTGGGTCCCTCCCACAGTTCTCGCTGCACAGGCTATGTACAGCACAGTGATGATGTCATTGTACTTTTACAAGGTAATATTTGGGTTTGCAAAGACATTTGGTGCACACAAAGTGTTTATTTAAAAAACTTTGTGGCTACTAAAGAATACATTTAAATAAAAGTTTTTGTGCATGGCGTTCAGATTTAATAAACAAATACATTGCAATCTCATTTTAAATGTGAAAATAAAAACTGAACAATTTTTAAAACAAGAACTCGGGTCATAATTTTTGGATAAAATTAGAAGGGTTAGCATGTCTGTATGGTTTTTGCTTCCATCTGTTCCCACATTGCAGAGACTTCCCCTTACTTCCTCTCCTGGTGACACCTGTCTCCTGTCTGTGAGGGGGAATCTCCCCAATGTGAGCACAGATGGCAATTAATAATAAAACAGATGGTATATCTTCCCTACCGTTATGTGCTGACCATATTATCTGATGAGCAGATGGTACTGTTCTATAATAGGTGACCTTTTATACCTTTTATGCATGTTGGATGTTACTATCCTGTCATGCTTTATCTCCTCCATGTTGCATTTTTCCAGATAAGCTGTCTGGTTAAACTTCTTATAGCTAAAGCCTCAATACTTAAAGTGGAACTCTAATTTTGTGTTTAAAATACATCTCCTCTAGAAGATGTCCACTGATAGTGGTCCTTTATTTTCCTAATATTTTTGTCTTTTTGCATGTATGTAGCAAACCTCTGAAAGTCTTTGTATAGGCTTTAGTATGCTTCAGGCTGTTGAGCTCATGCCCCTCTGTAGACTATACAGACTACAGGGGTGACTAATTATATGATTATTTAGCTAATGGGAATTACTGGTGGCAAAGTCATCTGTGATGCACATTTACTGGTGTCAAAGTCATCTTTTATGCACACTTACTAGTGGCAGAGTCATCATTGGTGGCAAAGTCATCATTGATGCACACTGACTGGTTTCAAATTTATCTTTGGTGGCAAAATCATCTTTGATGCACACTTACTGGTGGCAAAACCATCTTTGGTGGTAAAGTCATCTTTGATGCACACATACTGGTGGCAAAGTCATATTTGATGCACACTTACTGTTGGCAAGGTCATCTTTGATGCACACTTACTGGTTGCAAATTTATCTTTGGTGGCAAAGTCATCTTTGATGCACACTTACTGGTGGCAAAACCATCTTTGGTGGTAAAGTCATCTTTGATGCATGCATACTGGTGGCAAAGTCCTCTTTGGTGGTAAAGTCATCTTTGATGCATGCATACTGGTAGCAAAGTCCTCTTTGGTGGTAAAGTCATCTTTGATGCACACATACTGGTGGCAAAGTCTTCTTAGGTGGGTAAAGTCATCTTTGATGCACACTTACTATTGGCAAAGTCATCTTTGATGCACACTTACTGGTTGCACATTTATCTTTGGTGGCAAAGTCATCTATGATGCACACTTACTGGTTGCAAAGTTCTCTTTGGTGGTAAAGTCATCTTTGATGCACACATACTGGTGTCAAAGTCCTCTTTGTTGGTAAAGTCATTTTTGATGCACACTTACTGGTGGCAAAGTCATCTTTGATGTACACTTAGTAATACCTGCTGACTTTGACCTCTAACAACAATGCTCCCACCCACCCAGAAAAGACCAAGGAGAAGAATAAAAACAAAGTGGTCAAGTGATCACAATTACTAGCTAATTTTTAAGGTTTTTCCAGATTTCTTTTTTTTCTGGGACTGGTGGGGGGACGCTACGAGCCCACGTGCCGTGTTTGACCATTATTAGTACAACTAAGAAACAGCCCTTAGGGATTCATCTGCGGGTGGCTCTGGGAAGCACTCCAAGTGTCTACAACTGTCACTCTTAAGGGTTTTCTAGCCAATACCTACCCTATAAGGATCCTCCTGCGGCCAGCCATATAACGCATTATTCAAAGCCACAGGAGGTCTTTTCCCCTACTGAATTTTGACTTGAACCAAAACATTTTTGGATGTTTTATATTTCTCCTTTCTGTAAACGGTTGAATTATCAAACACATTGGACTGTTTTGATAATATACATTTCCTGAAGAAGCCTTCAAGTTGGTGAAACATGTCGGGATTAAAATTCCACAACTACAACCTCCAATTATATAATTTATATGATTACTCAGAATTAATTTGGTTCAATGTTTTATTTATCTATTTGTATGTTTATTTTATGTTTTTTAACATGAATTGATTGAATAAAAATTATGAATTTTTAGTTCAATATGTAACTCTAGTTATTGGCACCTAAAAATCCCTGCTCCCTGTTATACCATTCTGTGTATCCTGTTCTGTGTAACTGGAAAGCGTGCCTCTGAGACTCCCACTGATCTCTCTTCCTGTATCTGAGTTTTTTTTCTACAACTAGAAGTAATCTTTGAACAGTGGCAGAGAGGGACACAGGGTTATTACTTAATTTGAATTTTTGAGTTGCACTTTAGTACTAACCATCCTACACAAAAAGTGGTTTAATTTCTATCTGCATTCCTGTTGGAAAGATGTGAGAAAAATAGAAATTGAAGAGCCACACCACTGCTAAGGAGGTTCAGGTATAAAAGTCAGGGGGACAATCCAAAAAGGGGCCAGACTACTTTTTTGGATTGTCCCCCTCACTTGTATTGGAATAAAGTTGTATCTGGACCTCTTAGCAGTAGTATGTTACTTCAGTTTCCATTTTTGTTACATTAAACTACAAGCAAAGGAGTTTGTGGAGATCCTCTGGGGTGAAGAAGTCACATGTCCAGGAACCAGATTATTTACATCAAAAAACTTTCAAATAGCAATAAGATAACCTTACAGGCCAAGTGTTATTTTTCCACTTTCCCCACTGGAAAGATTTCCCCTTACTCCCTGTCCTACTGATACTACTGGAACTGAAGGGAAATTCTTAATGGTAACATGGATTAAAAATAAAATAATTGGAACAGATTTTCTTGCCTATCCAAAACAAACACGTTTTACTTCATAACATATTCTTTACATGATAAAAATGTCAGTAATGAAAGGCCTTGATATTGATCTTTCTCGCCATCCGTGCTACCACTGTATTCCAGAGGTATGTTGGTTGAAGAACCTTTAACACCTGAAGCTTCCGGAAATGTTGGATGCCTTTTTGGCTTCTGTGTGCTCTGATGTAGGGGCTAGTTGATATAATGAGGGATGGTGGATTGGACCCCAGCCCACTGAGGTGACCAGCAATCCAACACACCCAGAAGTATGTCAGTTGCAAAAGATTCTTGGGAAGTAGTGCCAATTCAAAAGAGCGAAGACTGGCTGCATGGGAAGTAGTGTAAGCAATTATTCAGTCTTCTCTTTATAGCCAGCAATTTTTATATATAAAAAAACTTTCATGGTTTAGTTGCAAAAACAAATCTCAACCAAGACACTGCTGGCATGGAGTTTGCATGTCCTCCGGGTACTCTGCTTTCCTCCGACACTCTAACAATGTGCTGGTAGGTTAATTGGCTCCTGTGTAAATTGGTCCTAGAATGTGTATGTATGCATGTGAGATAGGGGCCTTAGATTGTAAGCTCCTTGAGGGACTCATGTGAATATACAGTATGTAAAGTGTTGCCTAAATAGTCAGTGCTACATAAAGACCTGTAATAGGTAAATAAAATCTAGTGTGTGTTACAAAGCACCCTGGCACACATCACAGTCGAGATAATTTGCTAGCATAACAAAATCCAGCCTGTATTTAGTGCTTTGTCTCCATCTCTCCCTTTATGTTTAGAAATGGAGAGATAATTGGCACAATTCAATATCAGATGAGAAAATTGCTATAATGTCTGTTATTTTCAGCCATGTGGCTGTTGTTTTCAGTTGATACTTGCTCACCCTGTTGAAAATAACAAACTTTATGGTAAGCGCTGATCCGTTGATAAGTTTATCTTAGCGATAGCGAATTGATCCTAACATTAAATAGGTAAAATAGACCATTGCAAACAGCACTTGAGGCATGTTATTTTTACTATATTATCAAAAGTATTTGGACGTCTGCCTTAACACGCACATAAACTTTAATAGCATCCACGTCTTAGTCTGTAGGGTTCAATATTGGGTTGGCCCACCCTTTGCAGCTATACCTGCTTCAACAAGGTCCATAAAGACACGGATAAGCAAGTTTTGGGATGGAGGAACTTGACTGGTCTGCACAGAATCCAGACCTCAACCCAATAGAACACCTTTCCTTTACGATGCATTAGAGTGGAGACTGCGAGACAGGCCTTCTTATCCACATCAGTGCCTGACCTCACAAATGCGCTTCTGGAAGAATGGCCAAACATTCCCATAGACACACTGCTAAACCTTGTGGACAGCCTTCCCAGAAGAGTTGATGCTGTTATAGCTGCAAAGGGTGGGCCAACTGAAAATTGAACCCTACGGACTAAGACTGGGATGCCATTAAAGATCACATGCATGTAAAAGCAGGCGTCCCAATAGTTTTGACAATATGATATATTTATTTACTTTTTTTTGAAAAATTATTTTTATTCAGTTTTCAAAAGAACATCAAACAGTAACAAATGGTTACAGAAAAACAGAGTAGACAAGAAAAACAAAAGTGTCCACCCAACCCCTCCACAACCAACCCCCCACCTCACCCCCCACCCGAAACAGGCACCAGCACCCTAAACATCAGTCAGGAGAACCGAGGTCAGAAGGTCGGTGCAGGCCCATGCCAAAAAACACACAGGCCAGCACCGGCCCCCGGAGGGGAATTCCCCTAAGCTTCAAATGATCTAGCCCCCTTCAGCACATGGCTAAACACAATATCGAAAACGTTCAAAGTTCAACCTCAGCAGCAACATAAAGTATGGAATATCGGATATATTAGTACACAATTCAAATTGTAGAATGCAAACTACATTACGCAGGGCCAGTGTCTAATTTGACTGAGAAATAGAATACATCTATCCCACGGTATCTGAGGATTCAACCCACGCCCTCCAAACCTTCTCAAATTTCTTGTGGCAACCCCTTGATACGTAGGTCGCCTTATAAAGCGGCAAGACAGCATTAACTAAGCCCTTCCAAAATAAAAGCGAAGGAGGGGGCCACCTTCTTCCAATGCAGTAGAATCACCTTTTTTGCATAAAATAGGAGAATAACAAGTAACGTCCTATGTGCCACCGAGGGAACCACCTCCTCCACCAGACCCAAGAGACAAACCCTCGGGGCTAGCGGAATCAGAGTTAGCAACACCTCCGTAAGACAGGAAGTCATGGCACTCCAGAACATCTGGATCTGACTACATTCCCAAAAAATGTGGGTCGCGTTCCGCCGGGGAAGCGGCGAGGTCGGGTATATTTTGGCCAAGCGAGCTGGTGTGTAGTATATCCTATGAAGAAATTTAAACTGTACAAGCCTATCTCTAGCGGACACCAGATATTTGAAGGGTTCAATCCACACCTCCTCCCAGTCATCGCCCTGAAGGTTAGGCACCTCAACTGTCCATTTCTCTCTACATCTGACAATGCTAGGAGGAGTCAATCTAAACTTGTCCTTATACACAGTTGAAAGGGTCTTAAGCGTGGTGTCACAAGTCAACACACATTCCAAATCTGAGGGAAACGATTCAACATGGGAGGTGGTAAATTGGCTTTGGAAGGTGTGACGCAGTTGGAGATAACGAAAAAGATAATTACTGGGCAAGTCATGTTTTTCCTGTAAACGGTCAAACGGAAGAAGGGCCCCTGCTACCGTAATGTCCCCTAAGGTTTTCACCCCTTCACTGCCCACACCACTGGGTCCGGCAACTTGTAGAAGTGGAAAAGGGTAGGATTCATCCACAGAGGGGTGGAAGGAGAGGAGCCAACATAGCTAGGACAGGTAAATTGCAGAGACTGAGCACACGCTTTAACAGTGGCCTTCATGGAAAAAGTCAGTGGGAGATCTGAGCCCAAACCCCTATACAGTGCCAATCTGAGGGTCTCAAAGGAGCCCAGGTGAGCTGCCTCCAATATCGTGGTCGAATCACCGTCATCTGCCCTCAGCCAATGTCTTGCAAACACCATCTGACCCACCAGGTAAAACTTGCGCCAGTCAGAGAGCGCCAGGCCACCACTGCCCCAGGGTTCCTTGAGGGCCCGTAGGCCGATCCTGGGAGCCCCCTTGGACCAAAGGAATGAGCTGATGATGCTATCCAATTTTTTGAAGAACGACATGGGAACCCATAGTGAAGAGTTACAGAGAAAGTATAATATAACTGGAAGAAATTTCATTTTAAGGACACTAATACGACCCAGTAAGGAGAGCGGGAGTCTCTTACAAGCCAGTGCATGTTGTTGGAGTCTAGACAATAAGGGTAAGAGGTTCAGGGAGTAGTAGTCTTGAGGGCGCCTAGTAACCTTAATCCCCAGGTAAGTAAAGCTATCCACACAGCAAAGCGGGAGGTCCCCAGCCGCAGCAAGTCGGGCATCCTCATCCAATGCCAGGATTGAAGACTTCCTCCAGTTAACCCGGAGGCTGGAGCACTTGCCAAAATCATCCAGGATAGACAGGGCTGCTCGGAGAGAGGGTCCCGGGTCCTCGAAGAACACTCTGATCGATCCCACAGCTGGGGAGCTGCGCAACGCTATAGCAAAAGGTTCATGCGTAAGGGCGAACAGGAATGGGGAAAGGGGGCATCCCTGCCTCGTTCCCCGTCCCACCTGGAAGTAAGGAGACGTGAGATACCCGAGTCGGATAGCCATTCTAGGACCCGTGTAAAGAAGCCTGATCCACGTCCGAAAATTAGACCTGAAACCCATGAACTCCAACGTCCTAAGCATGAAGGCCCAATCGACCGAATCAAAGGCCTTTTCAATATCTATGGAGACCACCACCCGCCTGCCCGAGTCCCCCCCCTCCCCCCCGGGGAGTTGGAGGTGAGTGAACAATCGCCTAATGTTAGTATCAACCGACTTACCAGGCATAAAGCCCGTCTGATCCGGATCTATCAATGAATGGATTACCCCAACCAGTCTATTAGCTAGAACCTTCGTTAAAATCTTAAGGTCCATATTTAAAAGAGTGATGGGGCGATAAAAGGAGCAATCCAGGGGGTTCTTACCTGGCTTCGGCAATAGCACCATATTAGCGTCTAGCATGGAAGAGGGAAGGGCCTCACTCTCTAGACAGTGTTGCAGCAGAGAACCTATTCTGGGCGCTAACTGCTCAGAGAATTGTTTATAAAATTCGGCTGGAAAGCCATCAGGGCCAAGAGCTTTGTGCGGTGGGAACGCCGCAATGGCTCTTTCCACCTCCAAAGCAGTAATTGGTTCATCTAAGAGGGCGCTATCCTCAGCTGTCAAGGTGGGAAGGGTGAGAAGGGTGACACTCCCCAGCAGCCCATCCACAGCCGAGGAGTCTCCACCCGATAGTGGGGCGTACAGGCTCTCAAAGTAGTTGTGAAACATCTCTAGAATGTCACGAGGATCAGTCTTTATAGCACCCTCCGCATTTCTAATAAGTGGGATATTAACCGGGGTCCTCTGGTCAGCCACTAGCATTGCCAGCAATTTACCATTTTTGTCTCCCTGTGCAAATACCGATTCCCATATGTTTTTGGCCACAGTGTGGGCAAGATCAGAAACATGCAGGGAGAGAAGGCGTCTCGCCTCCAGCAACGCAACTTAGCTGGTGTCAGATGGCGAATCCGCATGTTCCCTTGCCCGCAGCCTTTCCGCCTCCTGCAGTGACTGAACCTCACTGTTATGATCCTTTCTAGCTGTCTTAATAGCTGAGATACATTCTCCCCTTGTCACAGCCTTAAATGCCTCCCAAACCACTCGCTGGTCTGCAGAATCCACATTCTCCTCCCAGTATGACCGGATCGAGTTTCCCAGGTGAGAGGCGACCTGATCTAGTTGGAGACAGCCAGTAGCCAGGCGCCAACCCCAGCCCCCAATTGGAGGTTCACTGTCAAGAGTAGCGGGTTGTGATCAGACACCCCTCCAGCCAAGTACTCCTTCCCAATCAAGAGGGACTGTAAACGTGCATTTCCAAACGGCAAATTAATTCAGGCAGACGAGCGGTGCGTAGTGGAAAGTTGAGAGTATTCCCTCAACAAAGGATGCTTCCATCTCCAAAGTTCAATCTCGCCCACCGTGGAGGCCCAAGTCAGCAAATCCACCGAGGCGGGGCGGTTGGGGTTGCAAGTATCCAGAGTACTATCTAATATGGCATTGAAATCACCCATACAGCATTGGAAGATGAGCATATGCAGCTAACTTATCAACCAAATCATACAGTAGTTGTATCCCAAAAGGAGGAGGCACATATACCTCCACCAACAGTATAGTAACAGAATAAATATCTAAAATGACTGCCACATATCTGCCCCCCGGATCGGAGATCACCCTTTGAATTGTACAGGGGATAGATTTACTAATTAGAATGGAGACCCCCCTGGCATATGTGGAGTAGGTGGCATGTAATGCCCTCAAGATCCACGCTCTCCTAAGAGCAAGAATCATATTACCATCCAGGTGAGTCTCCTGCAGGAGGAGGATATGTGGCTTTCCAACCTTTAGATACTGAAAGACACTGGCCCGCTTGAACTTATTATTCAAACCCCTCACATTCCATGAGAGGAATCTAATATTGTCAGCCATGAGAATCAATAAAAAACAGATGGAAGAGCCAAGGAGAGGCCCGAAGCAAAACAAACGTCCATAGGAACCCGGGAAAAAAATAAAAAACCCACATGGTAACTAGGGATGATCGAACGGTTCGGGTCGACCATTGGTTCGGCCCGAACATTGGGTGTTCGAGGTTCGGCCGAATTTAGAACTTTTTGCCCAAAAAGTTCGGAATTCGGCAACCAGAACCGCCCAAAATGCAATGCTTCAGGAAATGGGCTTTAAAAGCCAGTGATTGGACCAGAACCATTAGCAAAAGCCAATTGAGGGGGCAGGAGAATGCTAGGAATGTGATTGGAGTGACTAGGGGGTCCCTAGACCAATCATTAGTGAATACGCCCCCCAGTATATAAGATCGCCCCCGCCATATTCCTAGCATTGTTATAATGGACATGGAAGAGAGTGGAATGCTGTTCTGTTAATTTTACTTTAAAAGTGTCATTTACCTATTTTTAGTGTGAGGAAAGGGATATCTAGTGTAGTTAGAGTGCTCCTTTACACTTAAGTTAGCTTCAAAAATTGAGTTTCTGTAGGGAAAGTGTTAAGTGTAAGGGGACCGTAGTGTAGTGTAGGGTTAACTGCCAGTGACTGCTATGGCAGGGTGACAAAACCCTTCCATAGCAGGGTGACCGCTATAGAGAAATTATCTTTTCTCTGAATAGCTTCGGCACACCCATATGGCTTCTCACCAGCCAAGCATTTTTTATGCTGCAGGGGCTGCCACTGCCAGTGCTTTTTTGAGGACATGTTTGATGTCAGACATGACATCTGAACATGTGTATAGGGGGTATATATAGACATATATGTCTGAATATATACCCCTAGACATATATAGGTGTGATAGTAGCAGAAATAAATGTTCGCGCTAATGAAATCATTTACAGTAATATATTTCTGCTACTATCACGCTTATATATGTCTAGGGGTATATATTCAGACATATATGTGTATATATACCCCCTATACACATGTTCAGATGTTTTGCCTGCCTCAAAAGAACCCCAAAAAAATGCCAAAAAAAACGCTAGCGTAAAAAAAAAAAAAATGCCCAGGTGTGTTTTTGCTGGCATTTTTTGGGGGGTTTTGGAGGCAGGCAAAACATCTGAACTTGTGCACAGTACCACTATACACAAGTTCAGATGTTTTTCCTGACTGCAAAGAACCCAAAAAAATGCCTGTTTTGAAACCGGCAAGGTGTGGAGAGAAGCTAACCCCCTGTCTGAAAGTTTTCTAATACATACAATCCTTTTTTTTCTGGTTCTGGACATGCTACAGTGCTGAAACTTCACAGGTACACCTTTTAGACCCCCCAGACACAAAATTACACAAAAAGTTCTTAAAAATTGTCATTTTTGATAAAAAAGCCAATTATTGAAAAAATTGAAAAAAAAAAAAAGAGATTTTTTTGATTTTTACTTTGGATTTCAGATCTGGGGGGTCTAAAAAGTGTACATGTGAAGTTTCAGCTCTGTAGCATGTCCAGAACCATAAAAAAAAGATTGTTTGTATTAGAAAACTTTCTGACAGGGGGTTTGCTTCGCTGCTGTAACACCTTGCCGGTTTAATAGAAGGCATTTTTTTGAGTTCTTTGCAGTCAGGAAAAACATCTGAACTTGTGTATAGTGGTACTGTGCACAAGTTATGATGTTTTGCCTGCTTCCAAAACCCCCCAAAAAATGCCAGCAAAAACACACCTGGGCATTTTTTTTTGACGCTAGCGTTTTTTTTGGCATTTTTTGGGGTTCTTTTGAGGCAGGCAAACAATACAAACAATCTTTTTTTTATGGTTCTGGACATGCTACAGAGCTGAAACTTCACATGTACACTTAGACCCCCCAGATCTGAAATCCAAAGTAAAAATCAAAAAATCTCTTTTTTTTTTTTTTTTTTTTTTTTTTTAATTTTTTCAATAATTGGCTTTTTTATCAAAAATGACAATTTTTAAGAACTTTTTTTGTGTGATTTTGTGTCTGGGGGGTCTAAAAAGTGTACCTGTGAAGTTTCAGCTCTGTAGCATGTCCAGAACCAGAAAAAAAGATCATATAGGTGTTAAAGTTAAAGGAGGGTCCCGACCCACATCCCTGTTCTATTGAAAAATTATCTTTTTTTTTTCATGGTTCTGGACATGCTACAGAGCTGAAACTTCACATGCACACATTTTAGACCCCCAGATACTAAATCCAAAGTAAAAATCAAAAAATCTCTTTTTTTTTTTCAATTTTTTCAATAATTGGCTTTTTTTTATCATAAATGACAATTTTTAAGAACTTTTTTTTGTGTGATTAATAGTTAATGGGGCATGACCCAGAACCCTAGGCACTTTTTAGGGGCATTTATTGGGTTTTAGGGCTTAAAAATTGTGTTTTTTGATTACCGAAGTTCGGGTCCCATTGATTTCAATGGGGCTCTGAAATCCGAACCGAACTTTTGGAAAATTCGGGTGTTCTGGTCGAACCAAACTTTTCAAAAGTTCGATCATCCTTAATGGTAACCTCTAAGCGCCCAGGAGCAAAATAGTTCAGGTGCTGGTGCAACAATCCCACTGCCATTATACCAGAAACGGAAAAAAATGGAAAAAGAAAAAGAAAAAAGAACATCAGAAAAAATTGTCCGGTATGTGGCTTGAATCCCAAACGTCCCAAAAAAATTCAACGTGCGACGGTTCTCCAGTGTAAACAACAGTCCGGCAGGTAAGATGACAGTTACTGTCCCATATGGAGACTCTGGAACTGCCGGATTTAGGTGAGTGCAACAGGCCACACATACTCTTCACCCCACACTTTCCAGGCAAAAGTAGGCAGAAAGTGGGACCCTCCAGGCAGACATCATAGCATAAACCCCAAACAACAAACATACAGAAGGAAAACACTCAGGATTTACGCAGCGACATCAGGATAGAGAGGGCCAGGAACTGCAGGGTTATATTCAAGAACAACCAAGGAAGGTGGAACCGCAGAAGCAGACTATTAGCAAGAAGTTTTAGCGCAGGCCAACCAACCACTCCTACACCTCCTGCGGGAAATCAAAGAATTTGACTGATCCATTGTGTTGCACCCTGAGCCTGCTGGGGTATTGCATGCTGTAAGTGATTTCTTTGGCTCGTAGGCGCTTCCTGACTTCAGTAAAGGAATGCCGTTTTCTCTGTGTCTCCGCAGAAAAATCAGGGAACAACATCATACGTGCATTTTCAAAGTGAAGCTCAGGGTGTTTCCGTGCTTCAGACAAAAGCATATCACGGTCCCTATAATTGAGGAATTTGACCAGGAACGGACGAACGTGGGGGGAGCTCCGGGTGGTCTGGCCCCAGCCAGGACCCTATGGGCTTGTTCAACCACATAGGTGGGGGGTAAATCGATCCAGACCATGAGCGCCGCCTTGCAACCATCTATGGCCTCCAGGATCGGGGCGGTGATCGCTCTCTGGTCTGGGTCTGGAGCAGGGACAGTGCTCTGTGCCCAGGAAGGCCGAGAGTCTGCAGGCTGCTGATCCTCCATGCCCGCACATGCACCACAGCACCGCGGGGAAGACGCTGGCACCAAGATGGCGGAGGCGGAGCCCGGGCCTTTTGTGGAGCGGGTCTGACGCTGATCTTGGTGCGGCCTCCGCTGCAATTTGGGGATTGAGGATGGCATCCCTGGATTGCCGGGAGGTTCCCCCACAGGATAGAGTGAAATAGCGGCCCACACTCACACCAAGGACGGAGTTATAAGCAGGATATCCAGAGAGCTCCCGGCAGCCACGTCTAGCCTCGATCACATCCGGCCACGCCCCCCACATAAAGAATATATTTATTTACTTATTAATTTATTGCAGGTATTTATATAATGCTTTTCAATGTATGCTGCACTTTGTATACTGCACATGTATATATTATATCAATAATTAAACATTGTTACAAAATATAATTAGTTTATGGGGTTAATTTACTGAACCTGGAGAGTCCAGAATCTGGTGCAGCTGTGCATTGCAACCAATTGGTTTCTAACTTCTTGTTCAATTAAAGTGATTGTAAAGTCCCATTTATTTTTATTTAAAAATAACAAACATGTTATACTTACCTCCTCTGTACAGTTGGTTTTGCACAGAGCAGCCCAGATCCTCCTCTTTTCAGGTCCCTCTTTGGTGTTCCTGGCCCCTCCCTCCTGCTGAGTGCCCCCATGGCAAGCAGCTTGCTACGGGGGCACCTTAGCCAAGCTGAAGCTCTGTGTGTCCATTCAGACATGGAGCTGTGGTTTGACCCCACCCCCTCTGTCTCCTCATTGGCTAACTGATTTTGATTGACAACAGCGAAAGCCAATTGTGCCCCTGCTGTGTCTCAGCCATTCAGGAGAGAGAGTCCCAGAAGGCCGAGTCTCTCCTGCAACATTGCTGGATAGAGATGAGGCTCAGGTAAGAATTGGGGGGGGGGGGAGCTGAGGGGGGCTGCTGCACACAGAAGGTTTTTTTTATCTTAATGCATAGAATGCATTAAGATAAAAACATTTAGCCTTTATAACCACTTTATGCTTTGGCAATAAAACCTGGAAGCTGATTGGTTTCTATTCAGAGCTGCACCAGATTTTTCACTCTCTAGTTTTAGTAAATCTACCCCTATATGCCTTGTAATTAATGTTTAATTAACAAAAAAACAAAAAACTACATAAACTCTTTTCCAAGGAGCTCTTGGCTGGTGATATAATGCACTAGGTCTGCTACCTCTTCTCTTCTTGGAAGTGGGAGATCCTGAATGTGTAGAGAGTTGGGACTGACATTATGACGCCAAAACTGTTCTCTGTAGCTTTGCATTGTGAGCCCAGGACAACATGACAATGGACCCCAAGTGATGTCACTGCCTAATTTTGCAGGACGCTGTCATCAGCCTTTATGCCATCAAGTGGGCAGTGAAAGATAAGGGGGCCTTCAGACTAGACTTCTCCACAATTGATGCACCAGGGGCCCAGCACAAAACAGTTTGAGTAAGTGAAACAGAAGATGATGGCAGAAAAAAGACTAAGTGGTATATTGAGTTAGTTGAGTTTGAGTTGAGTTTTGTTGTTTTTTTTAACTTTTTTGTCTGAGTATCTATGTTTGTCATCAAGCAACAACTCCTCGGTAAAATAATACTTTAAACTATTAATTTTGAACTTCTCTCCTACTAGTTTGAGGTGCTGTCCCCCTGTTCTTGATCTCTGTGTTCTACATTATTATAACATTATGCTTTGAAAAGCTTATATACAATGAAATGGCATAGATCGGTGGTCTCCAAACTGCGGCTGGGGCTGGATGCTTTGCTTGCCTTTATCTTGGCCTTGGGGCACTATTCTTCCCACTGATACGAGACACAATTCTGCCTACTGACACGAACAATGGGGCACCATTTCTCCCACTGACACACTATTCCTCCAAATGATAGCAACGATCGGGCACTATTCCTCCCCCAACACCAAATGTGGTGATATTTACTTCCTCTAATGACAAGAAAATTTCCACTCCCACTGGTCGTAGTCCAGCCCCCCTAAATTCTAAAGGACAATAAACTGGCCTTTTGTTTGGAAAGTTTGGAGACCCCTGGCATAGAACATTTATCTATCATGCCGTTTGACTGTGACATTGCTCTGCATGGTTATCTCTAAACTAAATGTTTTAATTGGTACATCATTACACATAGCCTAAAGCCTCGTACACACGCACAGATTGTTGGCCAACCGATCGGCCGTCTTTTGTCCAGTGTTGTTTGTTGGTTGAAATGTGCACTGGACTTTTGTTGGCCAACAAAAACCAACTTCAGAAGTGATGTCATGTGATGGTTGACTTTCCGTGTGTTTTTTCTTCTCTGAGCATGCCCAGTCTTGCTCATCTGATTTTTGTCTGCCGAAATCTGTACTGACTGAGGAACAATCGGCCGTTCTGTTGTTGGCCAACAAAAATTTTATAGCATGCACACCAGATTTTTTTCGGCCGAAAATTCGCAGTTGGTTGTCGGAAGCATCATACTAACAAGCCTACAATCGGCAGATCGGATGTTGGCTGACAATTTACGGCCAACAATCTGTGCGTGTGTACGGGGCTTTACACTGGTACTAAACAAGACCAAAATTTCCAAATCAGTCCTAAAAGTAGCAAAAATAGTAGTAAAATGTTCACATTGCTAGTAAAGTATCTCATCAATAAACATCTGTAAAATTGCTGGGAAATGGCTGACAAGAGGTACAAACTTGAGAGCAGGTGCACTTAGCTAGTTTGTAGCTCTTTCCCAAAATAGTGTGCTAATAGGGAATTTTGTAAATAAATGTTAGGTCCCCTTTTAGACAAAGCCTTCCTGTAGTGATGTAATGGGTGGAGTTAGTGCCCATATAAATACCAGGAGGGGAGGGACCTAGTGAGTTTGGGCATGGGAGCCAAATATCCGATTCCCTATGACTACATATGTAGTCAGCTACTGTCAAGGCTCTGCACAGGGCTGAAGCCCCAGGAGAAGTGTACAGTATTGAGAAGGTGCAGCTGCATCAGTCTTGTCTCTGGTAGAACGTTCAGGTAAGTCATGAGCAGGATGCATAGAGCCTAATGGCCAGGTCAGAGTTCTCTAAAACTGCATTCACATGTCGGTGTTTAGAATCATGGGCAGATTTGCCATGATTCTGCCTGAGATTTCAAAGCGGTGAGGTGTGAATGACGAACCGCAGAAAGCACATTTGAGATCTACATATACCCATGGAATGTGTGAGCAATATATCATTTTGTGACAACTTTGTGTAAAAAAAAAAACTAATTTTCCTGAAACAAAATATAAAATATTCCAAGGACTCAACATGCCTCTCAGCAAATAGCTTGGGGTGTCTGCTTTCCAAAAATGGGTCATTTGAACTGTCCTGGCATTTTATGCCTAAAATTAGAAGCTTATGCCACATATCACCCACTCTTCTAACCAATTGAAGACCAAGCCTTTTCTGACACTTTTTATTTACATGAAAATATTATTATTATTTTTTTTTGTTTCAAAAATGTTTTATTAAAGTAAAAATTGGTTACATAGAACAAACGAATAATGGAGGAAAACAAATCAAAGTGTAATACGTGGAAAACCAAGCAGTTGTATAATGTTTATCAATCTCTTGAACATCGAATGAGTAAGCAGACATATCCTTCGGTTTCATCTATCAGTCGGCGTGGAGCCCAGCCAGACCAGACACCCCAATGGGTTCAAACTGTGTCTCGGTGTGGGGGCAATGCTACCAACTCTTTGGTTTGCCTGAACTTCAAGGAATTTAAGTGATCTTAGTGTTTAACCACATACTACTCGCCCACCGTCAAATGACTGCGGAGCAGTGTAGCTATTATCCTGGGATGCCGTCATATGACAGCGCACCAGAACAGCCTCTCTCTCGCGCCCACGGGGGCGTGCGGAGCAGTGATTGTGACCGCGCCGTGTTGCTAGGACATGGCGCGATCCTGATCTCGGTAAAGAGTCAATGACATGACTCTTTACCCATGTGATCGGCTGTGTCCAATCACAGCCGGTCAGATGTAAATGAGGAAGTGCCGCTATTCGGCTCTCCTCGCCTCACACTGTCAGTGTGTGAGGCGAGGAGAGCCGAACAGCGGCTCCTCCGCATAGGGGACACAAATACAAGTAATCAGGGCACTGATCATCAGTGCCCTGATTACACAAAATGTGAAAAAAGTGCCATTAATGCCTACCATCAGTGCTCACAGTGCCCGCCATCAGTGCCCACCATCAGTGCCCACAGTACTGCCAGTCAGTGCCCATCAGTGCCTGCTCATCTAGGCACTGATGGGCACTGACTGGCAGCACTATGGGCACTGATTGTGGGAACTGATGGTGCTGCCCATCAGTGCTCATCAGTGCCCATCAGTGCCACCCGTCAGTGTCCATCAGTGCTGCCTGTCAGTGCTTATCAGTGCCGCCCATCAGTGCTGCCTCTCAGTGCCCATCAGTGCCACCTCTCAGTGCCCATCAGTGCCACCTATCAGTGCTCATCAGTGCTGCCTATCAGTGCTTATCAGTGCCACCTATCAGTGCCCATCAGTGCGGCATATTAGTATCTCCTCATCAGTGCCACCTCATCAGTGTCCATAAGTGCCACCTCATCAGTGCCCATGAGTGCCACTTCCTCAGTGCCCATCAGTGCAGCCTATCAGTGCCACCTCATCAGCGCACATCAGTGAAGGAGAAAAATGTATTTATTTTCAAAATTTACTCACAGAAAATAAGAAAAACTTTTTTTTTTTCAAAATCTTCTGTCTTTTTTCTTTTTTTTTTGTAAGAAATAAAAAACCCAGAGGTTATTAAATACCACCAAAAGAAAGCTCTATTTGTGTGAATGATAAAAATTTCATATGGGTACAGTGTTGTATGACCGCGCAATTGTCATTCAAAGTGTGAGAGCGCTGAAAGCTGAACATTGGCCTGGGCAGGAAGGGGGTGAAAGTGGATACAGAAGGGCTGTTATGATCTCTTCCTGGAATTTTAGGAAGGATCCACTTCTTCCTGATGCTTTGTATAGCACATAAGCGTTCAGCAGAGCCAATTGGAATAAGTATACAGACACTTTCTTGTACCAGCGTCTGGCCTTACGGGCAATTAAATATGATGCCATCATCTGGTTGTTGAAGTCCACCCCTCCCATGTTAAGGTTGCATTATTGGACACAGAGGGGCTTCCCAACAACACCAGTCACCGTTGCAATTATTGACTGTCGTATCTGCGTGAATGGAGGATGGAACGAAAACATTCCGTGTGTCCCTCCACTTCACTGCAAGCAATTTATTACATTTCAAGCAGGCTCTCTCTCTCTCCCTCTCTGCTTCTAAGTCGGTAATCTACAAGCCATTGGGGGAAGCCCCGGTGATTAGGTCGCACAGTGCCACATGCCCCAATTCCGGAATCCAAAAGGTAACTAAAAAGTGGCACGCTTGTGTAATAATTGCTCAGGTACAAATGGTACCCCCTTCCCAATAACGGTGACACCAAGTCCCAAACAATCTTGCCACTGCTCCCCATGTAGTCTGGGCAGTTGGGGGGCTCCACATTGTTATCTTTTCCCTTGAAAATCCAGAAACTACATGGATAGCCTGTTGCCCTGTCACAGAGCTTATACATCTTGACCCCACATCTGGCACGCTTGCTGGGGAGAAACTGTTTGAAAGCAAGGCGGCCAGAAAATTTAATCAGGGACTCATCAACACAGACAGCTTGTTGGGGCGTATACAAGGCTGCAAACTTCTGGGTAAAGTGATTTACGAGGGGCCGAATTTTGTAGAGTTGGTCATTTCCAGGGTCACCCCGAGGATGACAGAGTTCATTGTCACTGAAGTGCATGAACTGCAAGATTTGCTTGTATCTAGTCCTGGTCATGACAGCAGAGAACACAGGCATATGATGAATTGGGTCAGTGGACCAATATGACCGCAACTCATACGTTTCCATGCAAATTCTCTGGCAATTCCAAATTTGTTTTGCGGCAATGAATTGATCGGCATATAAATTGCTTTGGTCCACAATAGGTCTGTACAGATCTTCCGTGAAAAACAGCTCATACAAATCAAGGGGATTAAAATCGGCTGTTTCCACCTGAATTTTGGGTTGGCCAGTGAATGGGGGAAGTACGGGCACTACAAAAGTGGTGGGCTCTCAGTCAGGATTTGCAAGCGCATCAGGAAAGACACCATGGGCTCTATGTTTTCGAATTCTTGGTGGCTGTGGGACACTACTTGGGCTAGCCACTGCACCTGCTTGAACTGCACATATGGGACTCGCCACGTCACCAAGTGTTACTGCAGTGCTGGTTTGACTATGACCAGGATGTACTAGGCAGCT
Source organism: Pelophylax lessonae (assembly GCF_965119305.1). Lineage (NCBI taxonomy): Eukaryota > Metazoa > Chordata > Amphibia > Anura > Ranidae > Pelophylax > Pelophylax lessonae. Next base: position 58,206,240 of record NC_138768.1, on the reverse strand, counting down.
GGTGCTTGCCAGTTCACCAGAAGGTTGAGTGGCACTATTACTGAAACACTGCTGCATACGAGAACCATGCGATTGTTGCACCTCAGCAACAGAAGAACAGGGTCGGGGTCAGACTTATCTGTCAGGGTGCCGCTGGTCTCTACAGGTTCGAATACCGAGCCTGATTCTGACAAAGAGGTTTCCCCATTGCTTTCATCTGTCATGCTCAGCATTGTGTAGGCCTCTTCACTAGTGTACCAATTAATTTATAGGTACCTAGTGTGACTCACAGGTAAAAAGAGCACCTGGTTGTCAAGGACTGTTTGAACCGCTACCAAAAAATTTAACTGCTAGTGCTAGCAGAGATCAGGCCTGACTCTGCTAACGCTGCGGTTAGTGTGCTGTGTATTGGAAGTGACAGTCATTTACTAATACTGCACTTCTTGGGGGATGGGAGGAGGGGCTAATTGCAGGTGCTGGCAGGTGTTGGGGCTGATCCTGCTAAAGCTGCATTTTGGGAACACTATACTAAACTATTGGGGACGCAAGTATAGTTCTGATCAAACATATCGATCCGTTCAGACACTATACTAGTAATGGAGGTGTTTAGCGTGTGTGTGTGTGTCATTGGCAATCAAAGGCTTAAAATGTATTACTAAATATGTGGCGGACAATCTGACACTGTCCTGGGTTGACTGATGGTTAACTGATGTGATGTCACCTGTGGCACTAATACAGTGATCAGAAAAGATCTGTTCACTTAAAAAGTGACACTGTGACAGGGCAATGAAGGGGTTAACTGGGGGTGATCAGGGGGTTAAATCTTTATTAGGCGATGTATGGCGGGTACCCTAATCATATCTGGGATGGCCACTAACTACCACTAACTGCCTCTCACACTAACTGAAGTCAAAAGTGACACTAATACAGTGATCAGTAAATTATCTGTATACTGTATATAGTGACACTGTGAAAGGGAGTAAAAGGGTTGACTGGGGGGTGATCAGGGGGTTAAATATGTGCCTTTGTGTACTGGTGTCAGTGTAGTGCTTGCTTGTGTACTTTAAGTTGATGTTCTCTTCTCTCATGCTGGAACCGAAAAGGGCTCCAGGAGAGAAGATTGCATCATTTCTTGGCCTGTTTTTATATTACACAGGCATAGGACCTATCACCAGATCCAGGCCAAAAATCATTGGCCTGGAACCTGATGACTTATCAGTTCTGAACGAATCAGCACATCGCGGGGATGGCGGGCACGCTCGCACCCCCCTAGCTCTGCGCGTGACCGATGTACAGTTACGTCGGTTCACGCAGCCAAACCACTTTGTCACAGTAAAACTGCAGCGGGTGGTCGACAACTGGTTAAACAATAATTATTCCTTGGGCAAGCTGTTCTAAAGTTACTTTAGATGCAGATTTTCAAGTTTGCCTAGAGTGAACCTTTTTTAAGTGTTTTCTTATAGTTTAGAGATTTATATGTAATATGTGGAAAGGATTTCAGCTAAACTTTGGGTTATGCTATTTGGGCACAAATTGCTGTAATCCTAATGCAAATAAGACAGTTTATAAAGATTACACTGTGAAAGTACTAATTTATATCTGAGTTACATTTCTGAGACATTTCTGCTGCAATTTCAAAATCTAAAATAAGCTGTAATTTTAATAAGAAACACAACATTTTGGCAAGTTGTATGCATTTCATTTTTTGGCAGTTTGAATGTAAAAATCATTAAAAAAAAAAAAAAAATGTTATATATTTTGTAGTTTTATCTGTCAAGTTGCCTTAAGGCGGAACATAGTGTTCTGACAGCTTGCATTTATAATATTTTTAGTTGGACACTAAAAGGTGCTTTATATGACCAAAATATATAGACACTACTCCTACTACTATTTTTATTTTTTTTTTGCAAGTGTTTCCAATGAAGGGTATTGTTAAAATAAATAAAAAGACAACTGTGCCCTTGGAAGGCAACTATGCCTGTGCTGTTACACATGTTGTGAGAATTTATATAGTTAATTTTCTTGAGCCATTGTTATTTGACTTCTATATATTTGGTGATTATACTGCCATCTTGGGGTTATTTTGGTTGTTGCAGTTGCTTTCTGTCTATCCTTTCTGTGTTCCCTCCCACCTGCTCGCATCCGGGAACATATTACCATGTTTTGACCTGCAGATACCATCTTTCAACCATCTGCCACATTTTGTTTTCTGCTATACCTACTGCTTGCAATAAAACCTACATGGATGGAAAGAGATGGTATCTGGTGAGTTCAGCTATCTGATAACGATTGTCAGTGGAGATTGCACCTGCTTATACAGGCCAAGAATAGGTCTCAGCAAGGGGTTAGTCATTATTACAACAATTGAAGTCAGAATAGTGCCCTTCCAAACTTGTAACAGTTTGGAGAAGGCCCTTTTCCAGCATGACTGCGCTCCTGTTTTTTTTTTTAAACCCAACATGCATAGAAAAAGGTGTCAAAGATGTGTTAGAACATTTACAGGTATATATAGACCCCTAAGTGTGTGCACTTTGTACTGCAAAACCTGCTCTGTGCCAGCAGCACATTGGAGACTGGAGAGCAGTGGTCCAGATCTTCGGAGGACCAGCACCCAAGCCTCCCTGAGCTCAACATTGAGTGCTCGGGAATCAGAGAACTGTGCAGGATGAGGGGGGGGGGGGTTTGGCCACTGTAGTGTGCTGTTAACATCATTCTGGCTCTTCAGTGTGCTGCTAACATCGTTCTGGCTCTCCAGTGCACTGCTAACATTGTTCTAGCTCTCTAGCATGCTGGTAAAATTGTTCTGGCTCTCTAGTGTGCTGCTAACACCGTTCTGGCTCCCCAGTGTGCTAGTAACATCGTTCTGGCTCTCCAGTGTGCTAGTAACATCGTTCTGGCTCTCCAGTGTGCTGCTAACATCGTTCTGGCTCTCCAGTGTGCTATTAACATCGTTCTGGCTCTCTCTCCAGTGTGCTAGTAACATCGTTCTGGCTCTCCAGTGTGCTGCTAACATCGTTCTGCCTCTCTAGTGTGCTGCTCCAGTTCAGATGTCATTGGTTCAAAAGAATACAATGAATAAGGACAAATACTGCATTATGGCCACTAGATAGAGCTGTTGATCATAGTAAATAAATTTTTATTTCCTATGATTTTTTAACCCCATCTAGTGTTGCCAGCCATCAGTATTTTTACTGGCAGGCAGTAAAAAATGGGCACTTTTCTCCTGCCAGTAAATGGCAGTGACAGGAAAAGGTTGGCAGTGAAACATATGGCTGTGACGCTCAGCTCGGTACTGCGCATGCGCAGTTCCAGTCCAGAGTCAGTCGACACCATCTGAGTGCGTGCTACAGAGTGTTCAGGTGGGGCCAGCCGGGGGGCCAGGTCTAGTGGAGGTGATGCCTGAGCATGGTGGGTGATGTCATGGTGCAAGTGAGCCGAGCGGAGTGTCCGGAGCCTTATGTGCAGGTCTGCGGGACGGGAGCAAGGCAAGCTGAGAGCGGGACTGTCAGTACTGTTTTGACTGTAGTGGACTGAAGATACCACCTGGCATGGCGAGAGACTGTCACTGTGACTCTGGAGGAGACGTGTGCTGTCGGTGAGGTGTCATACTCACCTGTGCTGCTGCACACTACTGTCAGTATTACTGTGAGAGTCAATTTCATGTGTGTGCTCCTGCCCATTTCAATTTCTTGCCCTCCTGTCCCATAGTTACTTACTTACTATCGAAAATAAAATAGGAAATATGTTTTTTGCCCTAATATCCTCCTTAGCCACCACCTGCCTTCCGTATAGACAAATGACAGCGGATTGGGGCGGCTCTTGTTCTAGGATGGTGCCTAGTTTAGCCACGATCATGCACCCACAGGGGGGGAAGATTGAAGTGATTGTGAGCACGTTGTGTTCTTGGGGCACGCCGCAACCCCGATCTCTGTGGCTGCTGCTCTTTACCCATGTGATTGGCTGTGTCCAATCACAGCCAATCACATGTAAACAAGGAGATGCCGTTTATCGGCTGTCATCGCCTCACACTGACAGAAAATAAGGAGAGGAGAGCTGATCAGTGGCATCTCCTCAGAGGCGAAACTTGTAAAGGTAATCAGGGTACTGATCATCAGTGCCCTGATTACAATGCAGCCCCAACTATACCTATCAGTGACACTAGTCTATGCCCATCAGTGATGCCAATCAGTGCTGCCTTTCAGCGCCCATCAGTGCCGCCCATCTGTACCACCTATCATTGCTCATAAGTGCTGCCTATCAGTGCTCATCGGTGCCACTTATCAGTGCTCATCAGTGCTGCATATAAATGCCACCTATCAGTGACCATCAGTGCTGCATATTAGTGCCTCCTCATCAGTGCCACCCCATCAGTGCCCAACAGTGAAGGAGAAAAATTACTTATTTACAAAATTTTCTGACAGAAACTAAGAAAAACATTATTTTTTTCCAAAATTGTTGGTCTTTTTTCTTTTTTTAACAAAAAATGAAAAACCCAACGATGATTAAATACCCCCGAAAGAAAACTCTATCTGTGTGAAGAAAATTATAAAACATTCATTTGAGTACAGTGTTATATGACCGCGCAATTGTCATTAAAAATGTGACAGCGCTGAAAGCTGAAAATTGGCCTTGGCAGGAATGGGGGTAAAAATGCCCAGTATTGAGGTGGTTAAATCACATTGCTAAGTGTATAGTGTACTTTTTTTGTAGCCTAAATACTGAAATTTCCATTTAAAACTGTTTTTGTAACTTTTAGAAATGCCAGTAAAAACTTGGCTGTGGAAATAGGGTTTAGTGCCTTTATATATTTGTCTGAATATCCCCTTTACCCTCCTCTTTCTTTGCAATAAAGGAAACCAGTCATAACCTCGTGAAGGACATAAACCAACAAAGCAAAAATCACCATGAAGTGGACATTTCTTTTGTTTGCTGAAAAAAACTTTTATGAAACCTAAATAAAAAGATGCACAGAGCAATGACGCCGCAACATGATGGAACGTAACCAATATCCTTCCCCATCAACGTCTGTGTTTGTTTTAGGATGGAAGGTTTATATATGCCGTGTCTCCAATATTTTTCTTTTATAGATTGACCTCTCCTCTCCTCCCCAGTTCTAACTTCTAGGAAAATGATAACCGAGTCCTTGGAGGTTTTCATGTTCCTTATTGATTTTCAGTGTCTGGTAACAATGTGCTTATCTCAGGCTTTTTTTCCTACGCTTTTCCTTTTCTGCCTTTTTCTTCTTCGTATTTCGAAATCTTTCATGGAGACGGGGATGAGGTGAGATAACTCAGTCTGAGTACAAAGTAATAAGGCAAAAACCCAAAGCACAATATTGTACTAAATAACAGAGTTCTCAACAATACAATGAAAAACATACAAATACATTGCTCAAAAAAAATGAAAGGAACGCTTTGTAAACACATCAGATCTCAATGGGGTAAAATCTCATACTGGATGTCAATACTGATATAGACCGGGTAATGTGTTAGGAACTAAAGGATGCCACATGGCTTGATGGGAATTAAAATTATCAACCTACAGAGGGCTGAATTCAAAGACACCCCAAAAATCAAAGTGAAAAATGATGCAGCAGGCTAGTCAATTTTGCTGAAATTTCATTGCAGCAACTCAAAATGGTACTCAGTAGGTTGTATGGCCCCCACGTGCTTGTATGCTTGCCTGAAAATGACGGGGCATGCTCCTAATGAGGCGACGGATGGTGTCCTGGGGTATTTCCTCCCAGATCTGGGGGAATATACTTGAGCAGTGTATGTTAACGACTTTTGATTTTCCAAATACTTTTCAAATTCTATTTATTTATAGTGTGTTGGAGTTCTATGTTTGTCCCAAGCATCTTTGAAGACACTTACTGTTGACTGACTGACTACGTCTGCTGAAAGTCTATTTCAACCATCAACTACCCTTTCAGTAAAATAATACTTTCTAAGATTAGTTTTGAACTTTCCTCCAGTTAGTTGAGGTCACGTCCCTGTGTTCTTTATCTTGGTTTAATATTGAAAATCCTGCCCTCTTGAACCCTTTTCACTCCTTTGAGATATTTAAAGGTTTCAATCATGTCTCCCCTTTCCCTTCCTTCCTCCAGACTGTACATATTAGGTTCCTGAAGCTCCTGATATGTTTTATAAATCAGGCCTTTACTGCCCCAGCAGCCATTGCAGTGGTCAGGGAAATTGGTCTTCTTCTCAGATGGATCAGAGCAAATAACATTGGTCTCGTGCTGGCACGTGACCGCTTTGACCACTCAGAATAGCTCTAATCTATCCTGGAGTCCCTAAAGAAAGAAGGGTAAGAAGACTGTGGCTTTCAAATCCTGGACCACTGCACCAACTGTGTGACAGTGAAAGCTAAACATCCACTGAGATAAGTACAGTTGGAGTTGATTAACTAAAACTGGAGAGTGCAAAATCTGGTGCAGTTCTACATAGAAACCAATCAGCTTCAATTTTTTTCTTCTTGTCAAAACCTAATTGAACAAGCTGAAGTTAGAGGCGGATTGGCTACCATGTACAGCTTTGCCAGATTTTGAATTCTCCAGGTTTAGTAAATCAACCCCACTGTGTGTTACTTCCTCCATTCATTTTTTGTGAAAACCCATCTCTGGGCAAAATATTGGTTGGTAGCTGGACAACTAAATCAATAAAAGAGATGGAAAATCTCCCTTAATGTGAAAGATGAGAAAAATCATTAATGCTCAGCTTCAGAAAAAGACACCTTAGAATGATTTAATCATATTTTAAATATATTTAGAGTCAGTATAATGATTTTATCAGCAGCAATGGCAAATGTAGTAATGGAAAATAAAAAAAAACTGACATCTACCGTTATAATTACTGCAGGATAATATGGAAACATTTTGATCCCGGGGAATTGAACTGACTATGCCCTTGATAGGCAAGTTTATTCATAGTTTGTCCTGGGAACAAAACTGTTTATGTGAAAGTCTGAAAATGATGTACATTGGTATTTTTTTTATTGATTATTTTTGTCATTACCTTTCAACTATTTTTCCTCCACATTCTGTAGATTAATGTCCCATTGCTTGGTGTCCCATGCTGAGGGAACATTAAACTTTGTTCATGTTTAACATTTAGCAGCTGATCCCTTTTTTGGCTGCTAGCTGTCTGACCAAGCTGTCAGTACAGGGATTGGCAGTGCCAACAGCTAAAAACACTTTTCTACCTCTCCCCTCCTGACTTTATTCATGGGTTACAACCTGAAATGCCTGACACACTTACATTTGCAGAGGGCAAGGTAGACTCGGGTAACTTAGCTTAGTTTATCTTAACGGAATGCTAATGGAGATGTGTCGAATTGCCAACATTTTGCAAGGTTAATTCTTTAGCTTTTCACCTCACGCTGGCTACTGACAGATGTTACTGGCAGGGCCAGTTCCTAAGTAATGATCAGGAACCAATAAGTGGGGTTGATTTACTAAAACTGGAGAGTGCAAAATGTGGTGCAGCTATGCATAGAAACCAATGAGCTTCCAGGTTGTATTGTCAAAGCCTAATTAAACAAGCTGAAATTAGAAGCTGGTTGGCTACCATGCACAGCTGACACCAGATTTTACACTCTCCAGGGTGTTATTGATCATGTGAGCACTATTTCAGCCATGAGATAATGATGGCATAAAGGATAGAGGATTTAAATAAAGGAAAGCGTTAAAAGCTTTACATCTGTTTAATACTGCAATTGTCAGATGCAATTACATAATAAAAAAGTTATTCTGATGCAAAAACACACACACACACACACATGCGCTGTCCCGGGATGTATATCCAGCCATGCACAGGCTCGCAGCACAGGCATTTCAATGAGAACTGTACAGTCGCCTTGGGAACGCTCTTCTCCACCCCCCCCCTCCTCCCTCCTCCTCCCCTCGCACAGGCTCGCAGAGTGAGCATTTCAATAGGAACTGTACAGCCGCCTGGGACCGCCCTTCTCTACCTCCCTCCTACTGCTCATTCCTGCCCCCCCCACACAAGATCACAGCGCGGGTATTTCAATAGGCACTGTCAGCCGTCTGGGACCATCCCGCTCCACCCCCCTCGTGCCACACATCCCCCCCCCCGCACAGGCTCGCAGCATAGGCATTTCAGCCACCTGGGATCGCCCCTCTTCAACTCCCTCCCAACTTGATGGGCACTAGGGAAGCTGCATTAATGGGCACTAGGGAAGCTGCATTGATGGGAACTGGGGAAGCTGCATTAATGGGCACTGGAGAAGCTGCATTGATGGGTACTGAGGAAGCTGCATTGATGGGCACTGGGGAAGCTGCATTGATGGGCACTGGGGAAGCTGCATTGATGGGCACTGGGGAAGCTGCATTGATGGGCACTGGGGAAGCTGCATTGATGGGCACTGGGCAAGCTGCATTGATGGGCACTGGTGAGGCGGCATTGATGGGCACTTGTGAGGCTGCATTGATGGGCACTGGTGAGGCTGCATTGATCGGCACTGGTGAAGCTGCATTGATGGGCACTGGTGAGGCTGCATTGGTGGACAGTGGTGAGGCTGCATTGGTGGGCACTGGTGAGGCTGCATTGGTGGGCACTGGTGAGGCTGCATTGGTGGGCACTGGTGAGGCTGCATTGATGGGCACTGGTGAGGCTGCATTGATTGACACTGGTGAGGCTGAATTCATGGGCACTGATCAGGCTGCATTGATGGGCACTGATGGGGTGGCACTAATGGGCACTGATAAGCTGCACTGAGATGCTGCCCTGATGGGCACTGATGATGCTGTACTGATGGACACTGATAAAGTTTTTGTTAATATTTAGTTTTGTAACTTAATTCTGCATAAAACATTTAAGAGTGTAATTTCATGAGATCATTTATGAGGGTGTGTTTAGGGGTGGGGCAGGGTAGGGGTTGGGGTGGGACGGGGTTAGGGTGGGGAAAGTAGTGTCGAGTAACTCTTACGGCCTGGCGAGTAGCTCAGGACTTGAAATGTTGAGCCCTGGCATAATGGATATGTATATGCCTGTATTAACACATTTTTTATTCATTATTTGGTGGGATTGTAAAAGCAACTAATTATTACAATAAAGAAATGTATATACTATAATTCTTTAAAAGACAATGATTCCTTATTTATGCATATAAAATGACATGTCAGTTTGTATAACAACAATAAATGAACATTTACAACAATTACACCGAATAAGTAAAACTTGTATAGAGCCCTGTTTTATTGTATGTAAGATGACTTATCCCAGTGTGGTAATTCCAGTTATTGTAGGCGGTATTCATCCATGTTGCGTTAGATACAGTGGATGTTACAGTGATAACGGAAATGCCACCGCGGCTCAACATTCAATATATTGTCTTCTTCAGGGAATTTATTTACTACTTTCAAATTAGAGCATTAGAGCATTGTAACACCTCCTCAGGAATGTTTGGGCATGCTTCATCTATCCTCTCTTGTGCACACAAGGACCTTCTGGGCAGTGTTGTCCTCCAAATTATCCCTCTTGGCAATGACCATATGCTCATCAATATAAAAGCATTTAAAAGTTTTGTTTGTGTACGTTCTTTCCTGGTTATCCCAGTGGGAAGCTATTACAAATCCCCTCTGGTAGGGGAGAAGGACGGGAACGCCAGCCCTCTGGATCAGCTCCATGCAGAGAACAGGAAGTGGAGCTGATTGTATTTATGGGATGATGGTAATAATACCCTTAGTTTAAAAGATCGTTTTTCCTTTTTACACGTAGCTGCCTGTATTTCTCTGCATTGAGGACACCATTGATCCTTTCTGACCAAATCTCGAACTCCATTTGCAGAAATGCAGCTCCAGACTTGCAAGGAACCTCCACAATGCTTTACTGTTGCCTGCAGCCATTCATTATTGTACAGCTTTTCAGCCCTTCAGCGAACAAATTGACTCCTGCTACAGCCAAATATTTCACATTTTGGCTCCTTAGTCCAGAGGACCTGCTGCCATTTTTCTGCACCCCAGTTTCTTTGTTCTTGTGCATAGTTTGTAGGTAGAATGTCTATTACTGTACTTGCTAGTTAGTGACTGACCCAGGCTGAGGGGGGGGGGGGGAGCGTTAAGTATGTGCACAATTCCTGTGCTTTTTGGTCCCAGCTTGCCCAACTGTGATGTAAAAAGGGGGAAGGCTGAGGTCCAGGGCCCTTTGCCCACCCTGATCCTATATGCTATGAAGAAGGACTGCTGTGCCTTGCAATCTGTCAGAGGTACCAGGGATTTAGAGATCAGCCAGCAACTGGAGATTATCAACATGGACTATTACCTTACAGTGGTATGCCTGAGCAGCCATTCAGTGGTAGCTAGGGTTAGGAAATGGACTCCTTGGACTATATTACTAAAAGACCTTTAAGTAAAGTTGTATCAAATGTTCTAGGTCTGGTCTGAAGTTATTCAAAAGCGGTCCATGTTGGTTCTGGCATATCAAAGGAACCAGGGTCTGTAAAGGGGTATGAAGTTCAAGGGATAACTTGGTAAGACAGGGAAGAAGAATGTAGCTGCCAAGAATAACCAAGCAGTTCAAAACACAAAGCAACCGGTCATTGGGTGTGGTACCTGGTAAAGGTGACAGTTCCTCTGGTAGTGAGGGGGTAGATGTCTAGCTCTCCCTAGCAGTTGTTTTCCAGTAGCAACCAGAACTGAACCCATGCTACACAGATCCATGACCAAGTCAAAGGATACAGGAGTAAAGAAGTTAACAAGTGCTATGTGCACACTGGGACCAAATTCTGTTACAGGGAATGAGGTAACAGAGGTATGCTGGACTGGGGAAAAGGGTACAGGCTCAGCACATCCCTCCTAATGCAACATGCAACTAGTTACAGTGTGTAGAGACACGGGACAGAACTTGAAAGAAACTCTGTATCTATTACTGCACACAGTGTGAAGGCTCATCTCTCAGCCTGAGAACTGCCTTGATGTTAGATTTTTCACATGACCGCAGACTCCCTGCCTGTACCCGGGCAATGATGAGCATGCACTTTGCAAAAGGTACCCCCATGTACAGGGCAAAGTAGGCCCTGCCCACAAGTTGAGTTGCTTAGCCTTTTTTCCACATTGGTGGAAGGTATTTATTTTTGGCCACAATTCTTCAATGAAGACGTCGTCCAGCAAAAACAGGTGCATCCAAACTACTACCTCCTGTGCAATGTCTGGTGAGCCTCAAACACACAGCACCCAGCCTATGAGGTCTCTTTAAACCTCCATGTAATCCATACAAAAAAGGAGAAAGGTGTAACGTTCATGCGTTTTTGTTTGTGGATGGATTTACAGCTGCAGAATTATTACACTCAGTAGCCTTGTAGAGAATCTGTTGAACAACATATCCAACTCTCAGGACTTCATCACCATGTACAGCCTGTTATATACTATATATATATATTAATAGATGTTTAATGGAGGGATAGAGTATATGAGGATATATAGTTGAGAGACAGGCTATTGTATGGTGAGCACTAGAAGTAGTATTAGGAGAGTTGCAGGTGATGGTAAAGCAGATAGGTTCTTATGTCAAGTATAGTGCAGATGGTAAGAGGACACAGATGGAGTATACTTAGACAGAGTAACCTAGTGCAAGGATAGTTGAAGGTAGTCCCAAGAGCTAACAGTCTATGCAGATGATAGTGAATAGATAGATACAGATAGTCTTGGTAATTGCAGTAGATGACAGTAGGAGATTGGTTAGCAAGAATCCCCTGCGGGGTACTTATCACTTAGATAGGTTTAGGAATAACAGTGTCCATTGGAGAGGGGTGATCCCGTAGCGAGATACGGATCACCAGCGAGGTTTCCGGCTTCAGTTCAGCAAGGGAGGTATGTCAGCAGCTCCGACTTCTCAGGCGTAGGTGCGATGAACATGTGGGTTTGAACGAGCGATGAGTGAGAGCAAACCGGCGATTGAAATAGCCGCTCATAGCTGCGCTCGGAAAGGATGTCATCCGGTCTTAAAGGTATATGCGTTCCATGTTACACAAGATGGGACGCAATTAGGAGAGGAGAAATATGGAAACAAGGGTACCAGAGGTACCGGAACATTACAAAAGGGTGGTGATATGGACATCGTTTTATTGTAGCATATGAATAACAGTCAAATAAAAAGCCAACACCTTTTGGCCATCAGGCCTTAATTATGGCTCCAGTTCTCTTCTGGAAAGACTTCTCCAGATAGTAAATGGGTGTACCTGGGTCCCACCTGTTTCCACCTGTTCTGTGCGGGTGGCATTGCTGGACATTTTCTGATTTTGAAGGGAAATACACAAGTTACCTTGGCCACTGCATCTATGGTCCTCAGTGCTGTCCGTGTAATTGTGCTTCTTCAGAAGAGCTTGAATAGCACATCTTGGAACCCCAGCCTTCTTTGAAATCTTTGTCTAAGAGAGACCTTGCTGATGCAGTATAACTACCTTGTGTCTTGTTACTGTGCTCAGTCTTGCCATGGTATATGACCTATAACATGACACTGTGGGGTTGATTTACTAAAACTGGAAAGTGCAAAATCTTGCGCAATTGTGCATAGTAGCCAACTTCAGCTTATTCAATTAAGCTTTGACAATAAGACCTGGAAGCTGATTGGTTTCTATGCAGAGCTGCACCATATTTTGCACTCTCCAATTTCAGTAAATCAACCCCTGTCTTCCACAGCCTCACCTTAGTAGCAGAGTTTGGCTGTTTCCAGTTTTAGGCCTCCTGCACAGCTATTTCTGTTTCAGTTAATTACTGTGTTTCAACCTACATATGAAATTGATGATCATTACCACCTGCTTGATAAATCATGCACCTGACTCTAATCGTACAAAATCCCTGACTTTGTGCAAGTGTAGGGCTGGCCATACATTATACAATCCTTTAGATTTACCAAAACCATATAATATGAGTTCAAACCTAAACACTTTCAGTTCATAAGCAATCAGGCAGACCCTTTCACTAAATAGTTGAAGGTAAATCTAAAGTAAATTGAATAAGAAAATTGTATAATGCATGGCCAGCCTAAGACTTGATGCTAGTTGGAAGCCATCGGGTAGTCAAACCAAATATTGATTTAATTTAAAATTTACTTCTGTTTGCTCACTTTAAATTTTGTAAATTGATATTAAATAAACAATTGACTTATTTATATATATATTAAACCATTCTTACAGCATTTCTTCACACCTGCCTAAAATGTTTGTTCAGTACTGTATATTAAGATTTGTCTTTTTGGCAGCCTATAATGAAAAAAATAAATATAGAAGTATTTTTCTTAACACAGTGTACCAGATAATAATGATTTTGGAAGAAAACAACATCTAGTCACCAGTGTTGGGGGTAACTAGTTACAAAGTAACTGATTACAGTAACTACATTACTTTTTTTGGTAACTAAGTAATGTAACTAGTTACAATACTAATATTGGTAACTACACTACTTTACTAGGCTATAGGAAGTAACTACACTACTTTACTAGACTACAGGAACGCGCTTTCCTACGTTACCCAAGCCGTGCGATACAATCGTTCTTTCGAAGAATAGAGAGGGATGAAGTTTAGGACTTTTTGTTGCACTTTATGTTTTATTCTGTTTTTTCAGGTTTTGTTCTCATGTTTCCCAAAGCCTGTGTTTATACAATAAACTCTATGCAGAAAGAGTGTCATGTATCTTCTTCTACACGGAAAGAGGAAAGTAAAGTAATAAGTAGTGAAGTTACTTTTCAAATGCAGTAACTAGTAAAGTAATCTCATTACAATTTACAGAAGTAACTAGTAACTAGTAACTAGTTACATTTTTTGAGTAACTACCCCAACACTGCTAGTCACCAATTATCCCTTTGCACTATCCCTTGGCAATAACGGGTTCAATAGAGAAAAAGAAAGTGTAAAGGGAGCAATTGAACCGAAAAGAAAGTATTAAATCATCAGATATTATTAAAAATGAGACAGCATTATACAGTATGTGCCATTTTGTAACATTATGTTATTAAAAATTACACTTCTATTCCTGTGTAAAGATGCAGAGGTTTTTTTAGAATTTCCAAAATATGAAAATGTCACTTCCTTGCAATATGTCCACTTGGAGGTGTTCTGTAGACAGTTGGAGGACGGAATGCCCACAGAAATGTTATTTCCTACCTTTGTGATTTGCTCACTGCCTTCAAGTTTGAATTTGGATAGTCACTTTTCAGGCATCCTCTTCAATGAGAGTATTATTTTTGGTGAGATGCTCTCTAATAAGGTCATTCTGTGCAGACACGGCCAATTTTCTTTATTTCAACATTGAGACTGCTCAGGTGGTAATAATAAAGGCACACATGGTGAAACAAACAGCAATTTCTTCACAACAGAGAAAGGTTCAAATTTACAAATTATGACATGTTAACTTTTTTTTTTAGAAAAATATATTCTCACAAAGTAAACTAGACTTAAAAGTCAACAAAACAATTATAATTTAAAAAAACAACTTATACTTATCACAATTTTAAACTAAAAGAAATTCCTTTTTCTATTACAGATAATTCAAGCAAATTTGAAATCATATGATAAAGTTGACAAAATTGTTACTCATAAAAAAAGACTAATATTAGAAGCAAAAAAGTTAAATTATCAGTTAAAAAAAAAAAAAAAAAAAATTATCAGGATGGGTTGAACTTGAAGTAATAATTATTTGTATAGAATTAGTGTACATACAATATGTATATTCTTCTGTGCTAACAGAATAGTTTTAAAAATAGATATATTTCTAACGTTTGTTTAAGCTTGCTAAATGGAATGATCCTTTTACATTGGAATAAAAGACTCATACATATCTTCAGTGGAAATACCTATTTAGTTAGCAATTTTGTATTACATAATACAAGACTGAAGTAAAAATCTTTTCATAGGTTTTAAAAACCCATGAATACATGTATTCATTAAAAAAAGGTCTCATATTAGAAGCTAAACGTTTCTGAACTTTTATGTTTTATTGTTCGTTCTTTATTACTTCAATAAAGCACTTTTTTGTGAAAAAAAAAACAAAACGTTTAAATATAAGGATAGGCTGAACTAACAATTATTTCTTTGGTTTGCAAATAGATATACAGTAGATCTAAAAGTTCAACAATGTTGTTGGATGGAGTTAAAATCTTTAACCACTTGAGCTCTGGAAGGTTTTACCCCCTTCATGACCGGAGCCTTTTTTGCTATTTAAGCACTGGCTACTTAAACTGGAGATTACGCAGTGATGCAAAACTGTACGCAAATGAAATTTGTATTTTTTTTTTCACACAAATAGACCTTTCTTTTGGTAGTATTTTATCACTACTGCTTTTTTTTTTATTTTTTATTATTATTTATTAAAATTTTGAAAAAACAAACATATTTTCTACTTTCTGTTATAAAACATATCCAATAAAATCAAGTTTCTTCCTAAATTTAGACCAAAATGTATTCTTCTTCATGTCTTTGGTGAAAAAAAAAAAAAATCCTAATAAGTGTCTATTATTTAATTTGTGTGAAATTTATAGCATCTACAAACTAAGGTATTTGAAAATTGATTTAATCCTGATGTACTGATGGCCTGTCTCAATTTTGAGTCCCCAAAATACCAGAACAGTACAAACATTACCCAAATTACCCCTTTTGAAAAGTAGACAGTCTGAGCCAGTTAGCAAGAGACATGGCGAGGTTTTCAAAGTTGTAATTTTTTGTAAAGTACAGTATAGCATCATCATATGACTCGTAATGATTAAGATGTATGTGGGAAACGTGTCTATGTGACCATATGTTGGTGTCTTTGGTGTCATCACTTTGTCATCACTTTGGAAATTAAAGGCAATTGGAATTCCTGGATGTGCGGCCGTTTCTTTTCTTACAAGTTTTCCATGGGGGCGGGTCAGGGCTAGCACTCTATGGGATATTCCACCTCTAAGCTACCATCACACACCTGGAGCAGCATTTTCTCCCTTCAGTATACTAGTGTGGCAGATTTTACCCCCTTCCTGACCAGGCCCTATTTTGCGATTCGGCACTGCGTGACTTTAACGGACAATTGCGCAGTAGTGCGACGCTGTACCCAAATGAAATTGATGTCCTTTTTTTCCCACAAACAGAGCTTTCTTTTGGTGGTAACTGATCACCTGTGCAATTTTTACTTTTTGCGCTATAAACAAAAAAAGAGTGACAATTTTGAAAAAAATTTTGAAAAAATAACAATATTTTTCACATTTTTTTTAATATGAAATTCTCAAAAAAAAATTTAAAAATCAAAATTTTTTAACATTTTTGGCCAATTTGTTTTCTGCTACATATGTTTGGTAAAAAAAAATCACAATAAGCGTATTTTTATTGGTTTGCGCAAAATTTATTGCGTTTACTAACTAAGGGAAAGATTTCTGTCATTTTTGGTGTTTTTTTTTTAACGAGTAATGGCGGCGATCTGCGTTTTTTTTTTGTGGGACTGCGACATTGTGGCGGACAGATCGGACCCCTAACTGACATTTTTTTACTCTTTTGGGGGTACCAGTGACATTACTACAGTAATCAGTGCTATACATATGCACTGTTACTGTAAAAAGGACACTGGCAGGGAAGGGGTTAACTTTATTGGAGAAGGAGGGGTTAAATGTGTCCCTATAGGCGTGTTTCTAACTGTAAAGGGGCGTGGCTTTTCGTGTAACCACAGAGATATACGATCCTACATAGCAGGACCATATGATCTCTGCAGTTACACAAGGGAGAATGACAGGCGGCTTTGTTTACATTAGCCGCCTGCCTTTCTCCCTCTGCACCATACGATCGCGAGTGACCGGCGGACATCGGGTCCGCCGGTCACAGGCGCGGACTTGCTAACATCAGTGCCTGACCTCACAAATGCGCTTCTGGAAGAATGGTCAAACATTCCTAAACATTGTGGACAGCCTTCCCAGAAGAGTTGAAGCTATTACAGCAGCAAAGGGTGGGCCAACTCAATATTGAACCCTACGGACTAAGAGTGGAATGCTATTAAAGTTCATGTGCGTCTAAAGGCAGACGTCCCAATACTTTTGACAATATAGTGTATCCTAACATGCAACAAAACCTGAAATATTTATTAATACAAAAAATAAATAAATAAATAAAATAAATAAAGTGGAATTCTCTATAAATGTACAGCATTGTTTTACCCTTTATCCTTCTCTGGGTAATATACAATATGTATGTGTATTTATACAGTATATATATGATTAAAGGTGACTTTTAATAGCTTTGACATTTTATCCTGATGAGCACCTTGAACACACGGGGTATACTGAATTCTAGATTGGTGTATTGTGAACTGGACAGACTACTGACAGGTCAGCACAAGTGGGCAATCAGCTAATGGATACCACAGAGAAACTATACACAGTACCTTCAGAAAAAGGAACACAGTGATTACACTAATGGGGGTCATCTACAAATAAAATACAATGGAACTGCCAGTCTCCTTGTCTTTATAATTGATTCCTGGTTAGTTTTGTGTGTTTAAGGTAGCTCTGACCATTTAATACTATGACTGATGCTGTCACATCCACTTCTTTTTCTATACCACTATTACTGTTCTGTACTACTGTACCTCTTATTGCTATCATTTGTACTGTACTGCTACCATGTTGCTGCTTTGCTGCATAAATTGCTTTTACTATTTCTGCTGTTATCACCACTGCTTTATTATAACTACAATTATTTCTGTCACTACTACTATTGCTATTGTTACTACATCCTCTACCATTGCCATTCATTTTACTTATCTTACTATCATTGCTTCTACTATTACTAATACCATCAACACTACTATTTGTACTAAAACTCTGCAACACTAATATTACAGGTTTCCTCCCACACTCCAAAGATATGCTGGTAGGTCGATTGGCTCCTGTCTAATTTTGCCCTTGTATGCGTATGTATACGAGAGCAGGGACTGATGAGAATGTACAATATACAGTATATGTACAGTGCTGCGGAAATTGACTGTGCTATATAAGTACCTGTACTAGAAAAAAAGAAATACTACAGGAACAATTAGTACTAGCAAAAGTGTGCCGGTCCAGTATGGAAAAGTTGGGGATATAAGAAAACAACGTTAAAAAGTGTATTAGCAGGTAGTATATTCAGCAGAGGAGTGCAGAGGGTATAATAGCGGGCAGTATGTGCAAGTGAGGATTGTGGGGATTGTGGAGGGTATGGCAGCAGGCAGTAGGGGCAGGAGAGGAGTGTGGAGGTATGTGCAGGAGAGGAGTGCTGAAGGTATGACAGGGGGCAGTATGTGCAGGAGAGGAGAGTGGAGAGCATGACAGGGGGCAGTATGTGCAGGAGAAGAGTGTGGAGGGCATGACAGGGGGCAGTATGTGCTCAGAGAGGAGTGTGGAGGGTATGATTGGGGAAGTATGCGCAGGAGAGGAGTGCAGAGGGTATGGCAGAGGGCAGTATGTGCAGAAGAGGAGCGTGGGGGGTTATGACAAGGGCAGTATGTGCAGGAGAGGAGAGTGGAGGGTATAACAGTGGGGCAGTATATAAAGGAGAGGAGTGTGGAGGGCATGACAGAGGGCAGTATGTGCTCAGAGAGGAGTGTGGAGGGTATGATTGGGGAAGTATGTGCAGGAGAGGAGTGCAGAGGGTATGGCAGAGGGCAGTATGTGCAGAAGAGGAGCGTGGGGGGTTATGACAAGGGCAGTATGTGCAGGAGAAGAGAGTGGAGGGTATAACAGTGGGGCAGTATATAAAGGAGAGGAGTGTGGAGGGCATGACAGAGGGCAGTAAGTGCAAGAGAGGAGTGTGAAGGGTATGATGGGGGCAGTATGTGCAGGAGAGGAGTGCGGAGGGTATGACAGAGGACAGTATGTGCAGAAGAGGAGTGTGGGAGGTATGACAAGGGCAGTATGTGCAGGAGAGGCGAGTAGAGGGTATAACAATGGGGCAGTATATACAGGAGCGGAGTGTGGAGGGTATTGCAGAGGACAGTAAGTGCAAGAGAGGAGTGTGAAGGGTATGATGGGGGCAGTATGTGCAGGAGAGGAGTGCTGAGGGTATGACAGGGGGCAGTATGTGCAGGAGAGGAGAGTGGAAGGCATGGCAGGGGGCAGTATGTGTAGGAGAGGAGTATGGTGGGCATGACAGGGGGTAGTATGTGCAGGGAGATAGGTGTGGAGGGTATGATTGGGGCAATATGTGTAGGAGAGGAGTGCAAAGAGTATGACCAGTGGCGGCTGGTGAAGTTTTAAGATGGGGGGTAGCAAGACTCCGCCCTTCCATTTTGACCCCTCCCATTTCTCAGAAGCCCCACCCCTTATAGACTCCACCCATTTTGTCCCCTGTATTTTGCTTGCGTGAACAAATTCTCCCAATATATCACATATTAAGGGGTCCATCAGTACTAGTATATCCCATAATAGGGAGCAGGGGCCCTATTATGGGATATACTGTGAGAGACACCCTATTATGGGATACACTGACTGAGAGTGGCACAAACCCCACAGTACAGACCCCCCCAGCACAAACCCCTCAAGCACAAACCCCACAGTACAGCCCCCTAGCACAAACCCCACAGTACAGACCCCCTGGCACTAATCCCAGAGTACAGAGCCCCTAGCAAAAACCCCACAGTACATGCCCCCTTTCAATGCAGTGACTATTATACATGTCCCCAATGCAGTGACCAGTGTACATGTCCCAAATACAGTGACCAGCGTACATGTCCCCAATGCAGTGACCAGCGTACATGTCCCCAATGCAGTGACCAGCGCACGTGTCCCCAATGCAGAGATCAGCGTGCGTGCCTCCAATGCAGCCAGTGACCAGTGTACATGTCCCCAATGCAGAGATCAGCGTGCGTGCCTCCAATGCAGCCAGTGACCAGTGTACATGTCCCCAATGCAGAGATCAGTGTGCGTGCCTCCAATGCAGCCAGTGACCAGTGTACATGTCCCCAATGCAGAGATCAGCGTGCGTGCCTCCAATGCAGCCAGTGACCAGTGTACATGTCCCCAATGCAGAGATCAGCATGCATGCTTCCAATGCAGCCAGTGACCAGTGTACATGTCCCCAATGCAGAGATCAGCGTGCGTGCCTCCAATGCAGCCAGTGACCAGTGTACATGTCCCCAATGCAGAGATCAGCGTGCGTGCCTCCAATACAGCCAGTGACCAGTGTACATGTCCCCAATGCAGAGATCAGCGTGCATGCCTCCAATGCAGTGACCAGTGTACATGTCCCCAATGCAGAGATCAGCGTGCGTGCCCCCAATGCAGCCAGTGACCAGTGTACATGCCTCCAATGCAGTGACCAGTGTACATGTCCCCAATGCAGAGATCAGTGTGCATGCTTCCAATGCAGTGACCAGTGTACATGTCCCCAATGCAGAGATCAGCGTGCGTGCCTCCAATGCAGTGACCAGTGTACATGTCCCCAATGCAGAGATCAGCGTGCCTGCCCCCAATGCAGCCGTTGACCAGTTTACATGTCCCCAATGCAGAGATCAGCGTACATGCCTCCAATGCAGTGACCAGAGTGCATGCTTCCAATGCAGCCAGTGACCAGTGTACATGTCCCCAATGCAGAGATCAGCGTGCGTGCCTCCAATGCAGTCAGTGACCAGTGTACATGTCCCCAATGCAGAGATCAGCGTGCGTGCCTCCAATGCAGTGACCAGTGTACATGTCCCCAATGCAGAGATCAGCATGCGTGCCTCCAATGCAGTGACCAGTGTACATGTCCCCAATGCAGAGATCAGCATGCGTGCTTCCAATGCAGTGACCAGTGTACATGTCCCGAATGCAGAGATCAGCGTGCGTGCTTCCAATGCAGTGACCAATGTATATGTCCCCAATGCAGAGATCAGCATGCCTGCCCCCAATGCAGTGACCAGTGTACATGTCCCCAATGCAGAGTTCAGCGTGCGTGCCTCCAATCAATGCAGTGACCAGTATACATGTCCCCAATGCAGAGTTCAGCGTGCGTGCCTCCAATGCAGTGACCAGCGTACATGTCCCCAATGCAGAGATCAGCGTGCGTGCCCCCTTCAAAGCAGACACTTACCTCCATGGACGGCGTGCTGCTCTGAGTCGGCCGGGGCGGCGGTGGCGGCGGCGGGATGCGGTGCGGTGTGATCTTCTTCTTTCTCACGCGCGGCGGCGGCTCTCCTGTCTCCTCTTCTCCGGCGGGCGGAAACTGAAGGTGAACGTGACGCCCAATCACAGCCCACACATCCTTAAAGTGGGGTGTGTCGGGGCACATTGCTCTGCGCCCCGACACACCCCTAGAAGAGCGCCATTTGGCGCCTCTGCCGGGCGAGGGTGGGGTCAAAAACCCCACCCCCCCATACCCAGCACACAGTCCGGCGCCCCTAGTGGGCGAAAACTTTACTTTTTTTTTTATTTAATCTTTTTTTTCTGCTACGTTTGGGGGGGGCGGCGCCCCTGCGCCCTCTATGGGCGGGCCGCCACTAGGTATGACAGAGGGCAGTATGTGCAGAAGTGGAGTGCACTGTGTATGGCAACAGGCAGTATGTGTTAAAAAAGAATATGGAGGGTATTACAGTGGGCAGTATGTGCTGGAGTGAAGTGTCCTATGTCATCGCTCCCAACAGTCCCAGATTCTGTGAGGCCATAGCAGAAACTTAACAGTGTCCCGGTATCCTACAGATCTGGGCTGCTATCTCCCTTCTCTCTCTCCAGAGTTAGCGGCAGCTCAGCAGTGATCTTTTGCTGGTCCAGGTTCATATCCCACCATAGATGAGCTTTGATTTGCAGTGCTGTGTGCTGTACTCACTCCCCTCCTCTAACCTGGGATCTGTTCCTGAGCTCAGGATTGCTGTGTGTGCAATCACTGTGTCTGTGCTGGTGCTGCCTTTGTGCAGAGCCTGGCACTGGACACAGGCTGCTTTCTCTACCCCTCTCCCAACCATCAGTGAGAGAAGCTATTACTGCTGCTGGGAGCAATAGAAGAGGCGACTGCTAAGCCTGAACCTTCTCACCTGAACAGGCTGCTCTTGTGATAGAATCCCCTGCTCTCCTAGTAGGGTCATTTGTGAATACCCAATTCTGTTACACAGAGTAATCTTCCTGTCTGAGCCTACCTTAAAGAAGATGGAGCACCCTAAAATCAGCCGAACAAACCTTCCAACATCCAGCCCCCCTCCTTCCACAGAGCATATCTCTATATCTCTGCATAGCACCAGTGCCTCCACTCTCCCTCTGCAGAGGAACAGTGCCTCCGCTCTCCCTCTGCAGAGGACCAGTGCCTCCACTCTCCCTCTGCAGAGGACCAGTGCCTCCACTCTCCCTCTGCAGAGGATCAGTGCCTCCACTCTCCCTCTGCAGAGGACCACTGCCCATCCTCCTGCAGAGTGCTGGTGCCACTTCTCTTTACAAAGTGCCAGTGCCCTCCCCTCCTTCCCAAAATCACCAGTGCCCCCTTTTATTGCCACAGAGCACCAGTGCCACCCTCTCCCTCCTCTTCAGAGTACAGCACCCCCCCCCTTTCTCTCCACAAAGTACAGCACCCCCTTCCCTTTCCCTCCACAGAGCACCAGAAACCCCTCTACTTCCACAAAACACCAGTGCCTCTTTTCTTTCTGCAGAGCTCCTGTGCCCATCCCCCCTCCCGAGAGCATTTGTGCCCCTATCTCCCTTCACAGAGTGCCAATGTCCTCCCAATGGGGGATTTTTTCCTTATTGGTCATTTTTTCCTTCCACTGAGGACCAGCGCTAACTAGCCTTTGTTTCCTCCTGCTAACCACTGATACCAAGTATTTTTCCTCCCCCCGAAGCCCCTAACCACTGATGGCTTTTTTAAACAAGGGTTCCTTAAATGTAGACTTAGACAACATGTTAGCTCTCTTTCCATACTCATTTTTATTTTTTAAAAGATGACCCTATAGGTTGGTGGATGTGTATGAACTTTCACTTGTAGTACAATAGTCAAAGGCTAACTTCACCTTTGCAAAAAAAACATATTTTTGCATGCATTTATTTTTTTTCCTGATTTCCGATTTGACAGCTGCTGCAGGGAGGAAGAACCCCGTAGGCTATCAGGAGAAAGGTAGTGGGGTGGGGGGGGGGGGTTAGTTACCTGTTACACTGTCCTACCTATTACTGACCCTGGACACTGCCCTACATACTACTGACCTCTGTACCCTGCCCTGCATACTACTAACCTCTGTACCCTGCCCTATATACTACTGACCTCTGTACCCTGCCCTACATACTACTGATCTCTGTACTCTGCCCTACCACCTCCCGACTGCTGTACACTGCCCTTCCTACTACTAACCTCTTTACACTCCCCTGCCTATTACTGTTCCTTGGGCAATGCCTTACCTACTTGGTAAGACACAGGTTTGATCTAGGGCAGTGCCAGGGTTAATGTTTGGGTCAAGGTCAGGGTCAAAGGGCAGGGTTTTTAAATTAGTGTCAGTGTGATTTAGGTAGGATAAAAAAAGCAAAATGCATACTATTGTTTTTGGGCTGTACTGCGGGTATAAACACCAACCATATGTGGTATTGCGGTGATTGTCAGGAGCGGGAGAATTTATTTTGGGTTGTTCTTTAGTCGAAGGTTATGGTAGTAGCAAGAAATATACAGCTACATCTTTTTTAACCATTTTGAGCCAGTTTTCACTTGATAATAATAATAAAAAAAAAATCAAGGGATATCCATTACCATTTACCACCAAATAAAAGCGCAATTTGTCCCGAAGAAAAAACAAGGTATAATCCACCTGGATGCACAGTAGTTTTGATGATATGTATGGTTTTACTAACATGACAAAGTTGTAAAATTGTTCTTAGGCATTAAGATTTGTTTTGCCCTTAGGCTTGAAGGGTTAAGGAAAGCTAAGTTGATATTTTTACAGTGACATTAGTTTTATTCTATTTTTAAAAGTTTTCTTCATGCCGTTCTTAATTTTTATTGAAGGCTTGCTAGTGAACTTCTTCTTCAAAAAAAAAAAAAAGGCCACTGCACCCTGGCGATCTTTTATTTATTCTATGTTTTCCAAGTAGATCTCGACCTCTGAAAGGTTGTACCAAAGGGTACTTTTTTGTTAAAAAAGATGTTGGACTTACTTGCTCTGTGTCACAATATTGCACAGAGGAGCCCCTTACCTCCCCTTTTGAAAGTCCCCTCCTGCGCTGTCAGCTCCTCCCTCCTCTGGGTCCCTACTTAGCAAGCCCGATGCTTCAGAGACACCCATGCACAGCACCCTCCCAAGCCAGGCTGTGTGCATTCATAGTCCTCCACCCCAAACTCGCTCATCCATGTCTTTCTGGATCTTGCTTTGTGCAATTGTCCAAATCATTTGGTGGAGGGGGAAATTATGGTGTGGGGTTGTTTTTCCAGGGGTTAAGCTTGGCCCCTTAGTTCCAGTGAAGGGAACTCTTAAGACATCAGCCTACCAAGACATTTTGGAGTATTTCGTGCTCCAAACTTTGTGAAGTTTGGGAATGGGCTCTTCCTGTTCCAACATGACTGTACACCAGTGCAAAAACAAGGTCCATAAAGACATGGGTGAGCGAGTTTGGGGTCGAGGAACTTGACTGGCCTGGAGAGTCCTGACCTCAACCCGTTAAGACACCTTTGGGATGAATTAGAGTTGTCAGACTCAGACCAAGCAAGTACAGCTAACTATATGGGCAGATATAAATGTAATTCCATAAATCTTTTTGCAGGAATTCTTGCATAAGCCCAGCCATTAATGCTCTCTTTAAGGCAACGAATGCACAGTGACTTCAGCTGCAAACCGAGAAGATTATTCACTCTAAGAAAAACAATTATAACATAAATTAATTCAATAGTGCGGGCTACACAGCAAATAGGATAATTTGCATCCAAAATACATTTTCTGTTATCGTCTTGGAATAGCATATATTTAGACAATCATTTCAGCAAATGGCATTTTAGTAAACATGGTCCCACATTTTAATCTGACTGAACAGTTACTAACTTCTACAAAATCTAATGAATTCCCAATTACAGAAAAGAGAGAAGAGAATTACAAACACAAACGTAATGTGGGAAGATAATGAATAGACAGTTTTCGTTACATGTAACCTTTAAAATATTGTAAACATTATAACAAAATGAAATTACAGTCAAGTTTTGGGTCAGTGTCTATTAACCTATAATTTAAACCACTAGCATTTACAAAAAAAAATTAAAAAGGTCAGTGATACTGGTTGGAAGATTAAAGAATAAATTTAGTTTTTTTTTTTTTTTGTTTATGCACAGGTACCTAAAAACAGACAAGCAAGGACAGTCCAAACAACCTGAGGTCAGTACCAGATGAGCGCAGTGTCATAGTCAAGCCAAGGGTCATCATCAATTGAAAATGCACAGTACTGAGGCAGCACAGTCATTCAAGCAAGCTGGGGTTGGGTTTGGAAAGTTGGTCAGCCAGGGGTTGGGTCCAGGGAATTCCAAGATGCTATTGAGCCAGGAGTCAGGTCCAGGGAGTTCCAAGGATTTCATCAGTCATTGATTGAGTCGAGAAAGTTTGATGAACCTGGTAAGCCAGAAATCTTATCCAATGAGTTTCAGGAACCTGCTAAGCCAGGAATAGGTTTAGAGAGTTTCAAGAACTTGATCAGCAATGGGTCCAGGAGGTTCCAGTGACTTGGTCATCCAGGGGTCTGTTCAGGGAGTTTTAGGAAGTTGCACAGTCAAGTGTCAATTCTAGGGAGTCTCAGGGATTTCATCAGTCCAGGGTGTTCAAGGGAATTAGTCAGCTGGGGGTGGGATCCAGGGAGTTAGTCAGGTAGGTAGTAGACTTGTTTGACTCTACCCCCATAGGGCCAGGTATCAATACATTTAACCCTCACATTAAACAGTGTTTCATAACTAGCCTACACTTAAACAAGGGTGGTTAGGGGGTCCGATTATTTGTTTCTTTATCTCTCCAAACAGCAATGAGACAACTTGAATCCTGATTCCCCTTGTTTTTGCCCAATGCGACAATGAAAGAATGATTGGGGGACCTGAAGGATGATGTGGACTCAATAAAGGTTCTTTCCACATCCAGTTGGTGTATCTAATGATTCTCTAAATTCGTGAAAGCTGGTGGGGCTTTTTTGTTGGTAATGTGAAAAGCTGAAGATGCCTTAGGAATAAAGTTAGCATTGCTTCTAGGAATACTTTATAGAGATAAAGGATATAATTGGTACTTTTACACATAAAGCTCTGATTTCCAACACTCTTTTTGTCGAGTTTACTGCTACCAGTAAATCTGTTTTAAGTGGCAGGTGCCAAACAAAATAGGAGTGGTCTGGGTGGAACTAGTCAGAGCATATAAAGTCACAGACTAAGGGAAAATCTTATTTGGGCAGGAGTTGTGTTCTCATAGGCCTAAGGCAGAGAACTACTTTGAAGAATGCAAGACTAGCTTGTGAGATGCCCATTTCATAAAGGCCAGAAGCACCAACTCCTGCTGCTATAGAGAGCTATAACTTCCCATCGAGGCCCTTCTACAGAAAAAAACAGAAAAAAGTGATGGCCTATGGGGAGTAATGTGTGAATCCCAACTCAGCTGAAAACTCTTGGAACTTGATCTTGTTGTATATACAGTGTGTACATGGCTTCATCAAGATGTCTACTGCTTTTGAGGAACAAACCAGAGCCACTAATCTCTGCCTCTCAATATCTGACACTTGAGGGAAAGATGAGAGGGACACAGGTGGATGATCGGAACTTGATAGTGTAGGTTTGGGTGCGAAGGTAGGACAGGGTCCCAAGTGAATCCTCAGCTGTAGAAAAAGCGAGAACCAAGGACACTTTAGTCAGTACTTAATCACTGCCAAAATCCATACCTATTCTTCCCTTAAGAACAGAAAAACAGATATTGTCTATTACCTTACAGATAGAAGTCCAGGGAACATGGGCACCGCCAGCAGCTCCAAACGCAGGAAGCATCTTTGCTGCTGTCAGCTCTTCCCTGTGTGCCTCTACTCCTCCCATTCATGAGGATGTCTGTGTTTGGAGCTGCAATGTTGTCTGAGCTTCCATATGTAAGGTAAAAGGTGATCTCTGTTTCCGTTCTTCTGTATACTCAAGGAGCGATTTTGCTCCAGTTATACACAACTGTTAATGGTGTCTTTCTCCAATTAGGAGCACGAACACTGAAACCCTGTGGCAGTAAGGTAAAATAGGGGGAAATTGTATACCATATATCAAATCAACAGGGGGCAGTCTTTATACCTATATGCTAGTGATCGACCGATATTGGTTTTTCTTTGCCGATACCGATATTTTGGCCAATGCACATCAGTATCTGTAACGCTCCTGCGTTTTTATTATAGGCTGGATTTGCAGCTGCAAAATCTCCACTCAGTAGTCATGTAGAGATGTGTTGAATACCAGATCCAACTCTCCAGGACTCATCACCGTGGGCCTGTCAGCTTCAACATACAGATATATACACACTCAATGAGATGTTCCTGGAGTGATAGGATGTATATGATAGTATGAAGGTGATGTGCTGAAGGGACAGGTGTGAACAGTGACAAGGATGGTAATCACTTGATAGGTTTTGTATAGGAGAGTTCAAGATGGTATTTAGGAATGCAGATAGGTTAGTATCGAGTATGCTAACAGGTGGTGAGGACAGCAGATGACAAATACAGGATAGACTAACCCAGTGCAAGGATAGATAGTAGTAGACAGGAGAGCTAGCAATCTATGCAGCAGTGCAGATGATAGATGGTAGTAGGCTGAAGAGCTAGCAATCTATGTAACAGTGCAGATGATAGGATAGTATAGATAGGTAGTAACAGTCCTTAATGTGCATAGGTAGATAGTGCAATAAGGTTATGGAGGGTTCCCCTGTGGGGTACTTATCACTTGTAATGTTAGTAGTTTAGAGAGGTCCAGTAGATAAGGAATGATCCGGTAGCGAGATACAGGGATCAGTAGCGAGGTTCCGGTCTGCTCCAGGTAAAGGGAATGGCTGGAGGTTCCGATCGAGAGACAGGCTTGAAAGCATGTGGATAACAAGGCAGGTTGAACGAACAATGTGAGTGAGACCGCCGGCAGTTGAAATAGCCGCTCTGCGGCGCTCAGCAGTGACATCATCGTTCTTAAAGGTATATGCGTACCACCTGAAGAGAAAGGTGGGACGCATTACAGAGAAAAGTGGTGATTAAGGGTATCGGAGGTACCGGAATCTTACAGTATCGACCGATACTGTCCCAGAGACGGGAGTCCCGGGTGAGCCGCAGAAGGCGGTGGGAGGGGGGACGTCCCCTCCCGCTCCTTGTAATGACAGCCGAGCGGCTTCTCAGCCGCATCGGTTGTCATTACAAGACAATCGACCGTCGGCTATGGACGCCGGTACCGGGGTGATGCCTCTAGCTGCAGGCATTCCTCTGATACATGCACTTTCCCAAAATATTGGCAATATCGGTAACCTCCGGGGCCAATTCCGATATATCGGGAAAAGTGCATATCGGCCCTTGATATATCGGGTTTGCCGATAATTTGGTCGATCCCTACTAAATGCTTTATTGATAACACTGTGTGATGACACAGTGTCTAAGTAAAATGTCAAACATTTATAAACTGGACATATTGTGTAAGCCTAATTTTTGTGAACAACACTTATATATTATAACTTGTATGAGTTTGGGGATAATCTAGATATGATTTTTTACAGATCAGTCTAGATAATATTGGCATATTTAACAATGTGAATGTTGATTGATGTTAGCCACCAAAACGCGTAGACCTGACCTACACCAAGGAAAAGATATGATATAGCACATTGTTATTTTGCTGTTATTAGTAAAATGTATACATTTGCAGTTTGTTTTTATTAGAATCGAGGGGTGATCACCCTCCTTGAGTTCTTATCTGAAAAATAAAAATATGTGTTTTTTAACTGTATGTAAACATAGTTTGTGATTTTTGTTTAGTGGGTTTACCAATAGTATAGTTCTATTTTCTCTGCAATGTTGTTTCATCATATGTCAGGGATGAGAACACCTGCAAAGCAAACTATTGGTTGATCTGCAAAAAGGTCTCCAAAAAACATAGTGTTACTGACTTTAGTTGTATCTCAACATTGTCTCCTTCTGCTGGTATATCTGTTCCAGTGAACACGTAGAAATATTTGCAGGCACAAATGCTTCTCAGCCTCAGGTGTTTCTGGTAAAATATTTAAAAAAATGCTTAGTTGGGCAACACTAAAGATAGACTAGTTTTGTAAACCTTCTTTTGCTCTGTATCCTTGAGGTATATAAAACATACATGTGGAAAAGTTGCTTTGAAAACACAAGTGAAAGTGAAGTTTTAGAGTTGGTCTATACTTTTTATCTGCAGGTTTCTTTCTGGATTAAAGGAGTTATTACCCAGGTGGATATAAAAATCACCAATTAATGCAGTTATTATTCATGTATTGTATTCTTAAATGTAGCTAGTGTAAGTACCTGAATCTTCAAGTTCTGTATGGAAAGTAATGTAAATGGGGCATAACATTTTTTTTTTTTTTTAATGCCTGAATTTTATTAGAAGTGATGTGTAACTTACAAAAGTAAAAGGTTACAAGTAGTGTTGAGCGAACACGGACTGTATTATTCGTGTTCGTACCGAATAATTGGATTTTTTGTACCCGAACACGGACACGGACACTTTACTGTATGTTCGGGTAAAAATCCGTGTTCGGTCGTTTTATTTCCGGGTTTTGCATGCTTTGGCGCTCTTTTCATGGCGGGCTTTCAACAGCCAATCAACAATCGTTTAACTGGTGTGCCTTAAGCCATCCCAGCCATGCCTGCAAATGTCTCAGTAGCTGTGATTGGCCGTCTGAAGCATGTGACCAAGTCTTTATAAGTTCGAGGCAGCCGCAGCGGCGTCATTATGCTGCTTAGATTCAGGGACAGAGCACACATCAACGTGCTGGCTGCTGATTAGGGAAAGATAGGCAGGAAAAAACCATTTGTGTCCGGATAGAATTGAGGGACAGGTCGGAGTGTTTAGGCAGGGCGAGTTGTAGGCATTTTAGGGATAGAGTCTGCTGAATTATATAGGGTCAGTGTCTTCTACAAACTACAATCGATATTGCTGTGTGGGGGGTGGGGTGAATCTGCACTCAATCCTGATCTACGATCTCTTCTCAATCCTGTTAGGGACAGAGTCTGCTGAATTTTAGGGAAACTGTGTTCTACAAACTACAATCGATATTGCTGTGTGGGGGGTGGGGTGAATCTGCACTCAATCCTGATCTACGATCTCTTCTCAATCCTGTTAGGGACAGAGTCTGCTGAATTTTAGGGAAACTGTGTTCTACAAACTACAATCGATATTGCTGTGTGGGGGGTGGGGTGAATCTGCACTCAATCCTGATCTACGATCTCTTCTCAATCCTGTTAGGGACAGAGTCTGCTGAATTTTAGGGAAACTGTGTTCTACAAACTACAATCGATATTGCTGTGTGGTGTGGGATTGGAGATAGGCAGGTGTCAGTGATCCACATCCATTTTTCTGTGTGTGAGCTGCAGTGAACACAATCTTTTTGGGCTGCAGTGAACACAATCTTTTTGGGCTGCAGTGAACACAATCTTTTTGGGCTGCAGTGAACACAATCTTTTTGGGCTGCAGTGAACACAATCTTTTTGGGGTGCAGTGAACAAAATCTTTTTGGGGTGCAGTGAACACAATCCTTTTTGGTGTGCAGTGAACACAATCTTTGTGGGGTGCAGTGAACAAAATCCTTTGTGGGGTGCAGTGAACACAATCTTTTTGGGGTGCAGTGAACAAAATCCTTTTTGGGGTGCAGTGAACAACATCCTTTTTGGGGTGCAGTGAACACAATCTTTTTGGGGTGCAGTGAACAAAATCCTTTGTGGGGTGCAGTGAACACAATCTTTTTGGGGTGCAGTGAACACAATCTTTTTGGGGTGGAGTGAACAACATCCTTTTTGGGGTGCAGTGAACAAAATCCTTTTTGGGGTGCAGTGAACAAAATCATTTTTGGGGTGCAGTGAACACAATCTTTTTGGGGTGCAGTGAACACAATCTTTGTGGGGTGCAGTGAACACAATCTTTTTGGGGTGGAGTGAACAACATCCTTTTTGGGGTGCAGTGAACAACATCCTTTTTGGGGTGCAGTGAACACAATCTTTTTGGGGTGCAGTGAACACAATCTTTGTGGGGTACAGTGAACAGAATCTTTGTGGGGTGCAGTGAACACAATCTTTGGGGGGTACAGTGAACACAATCTTTGTGAGGTGCAGTGAACACAATCTTTGTGGGGTGCAGTGAACACAATCATTGTGGGGTGCAGTGAACTCAATCTTTGTGGGGTACAGTGAACACAATCTCATACTGAAGGTTTGAGGGTGCTGCCTGTTCCATACTCCCCCTACTCCTCATCTAGCCTTTTAGGGGTACAAACAATAGTAATTGGGGCCTAGTGTGGTTGTGTACGTGTGATATACATACACTTTTTTGGGATCATATTTTCTATTCCGCTATTTAATCAAAAACCTTTGGGGATCAGTTAAATTGGGGGATAGTCTGTGTTGGTACGTGTGAGAGAGATCCACCTTTCCAAGTTGTTGGGGTTCATCTCATACTTCTGAAGGTTTGAGGGTGCTGCCTGTTCCATACTCCCCCCTACTCCTAGCCTTTTAGGGGTACAAACAATAGTAATTGGGGCCTAGTGTGGTTGTGTACGTGTGATATACATACACTTTTTTGGGATCATATTTTCTATTCCGCTATTTAATCAAAAACCTCTGGGGATCAGTTAAATTGGGGGATAGTCTGTGTTGGTACGTGTGAGAGAGATCCACCTTTCCAAGTTGTTGGGGTTCATCTCATACTTCTGAAGGTTTGAGGGTGCTGCCTGTTCCATACTCCCCCTACTCCTAGCCTTTTAGGGGTACAAACAATAGTAATTGGGGCCTAGTGTGGTTGTGTACGTGTGATATACATACACTTTTTTGGGATCATATTTTCTATTCCGCTATTTAATCAAAAACCTCTGGGGATCAGTTAAATTGGGGGATAGTCTGTGTTGGTACGTGTGAGAGAGATCCACCTTTCCAAGTTGTTGGGGTTCATCTCATACTTCTGAAGATTTGAGGGTGCTGCCTGTTCCATACTCCCCCTACTCCTAGCCTTTTAGGGGTACAAACAATAGTAATTGGGGCCTAGTGTGGTTGTGTACGTGTGATATACATACACTTTTTTGGGATCATATTTTCTATTCCGCTATTTAATCAAAAACCTCTGGGGATCAGTTAAATTGGGGGATAGTCTGTGTTGGTACGTGTGAGAGAGATCCACCTTTCCAAGTTGTTGGGGTTCATCTCATACTTCTGAAGGTTTGAGGGTGCTGCCTGTTCCATACTCCCCCTACTCCTAGCCTTTTAGGGGTACAAACAATAGTAATTGGGGCCTAGTGTGGTTGTGTACGTGTGATATACATACACTTTTTTGGGATCATATTTTCTATTCCGCTATTTAATCAAAAACCTCTGGGGATCAGTTAAATTGGGGGATAGTCTGTGTTGGTACGTGTGAGAGAGATCCACCTTTCCAAGTTGTTGGGGTTCATCTCATACTTCTGAAGGTTTGAGGGTGCTGCCTGTTCCATACTCCCCCTACTCCTAGCCTTTTAGGGGTACAAACAATAGTAATTGGGGCCTAGTGTGGTTGTGTACGTGTGATATACATACACTTTTTTGGGATCATATTTTCTATTCCGCTATTTAATCAAAAACCTCTGGGGATCAGTTAAATTGGGGGATAGTCTGTGTTGGTACGTGTGAGAGAGATCCACCTTTCCAAGTTGTTGGGGTTCATCTCATACTTCTGAAGGTTTGAGGGTGCTGCCTGTTCCATACTCCCCCCTACTCCTAGCCTTTTAGGGGTACAAACAATAGTAATTGGGGCCTAGTGTGGTTGTGTACGTGTGATATACATACACTTTTTTGGGATCATATTTTCTATTCCGCTATTTAATCAAAAACCTCTGGGGATCAGTTAAATTGGGGGATAGTCTGTGTTGGTACGTGTGAGAGAGATCCACCTTTCCAAGTTGTTGGGGTTCATCTCATACTTCTGAAGGTTTGAGGGTGCTGCCTGTTCCATACTCCCCCTACTCCTAGCCTTTTAGGGGTACAAACAATAGTAATTGGGGCCTAGTGTGGTTGTGTACGTGTGATATACATACACTTTTTTGGGATCATATTTTCTATTCCGCTATTTAATCAAAAACCTCTGGGGATCAGTTAAATTGGGGGATAGTCTGTGTTGGTACGTGTGAGAGAGATCCACCTTTCCAAGTTGTTGGGGTTCATCTCATACTTCTGAAGGTTTGAGGGTGCTGCCTGTTCCATACTCCCCCTACTCCTAGCCTTTTAGGGGTACAAACAATAGTAATTGGGGCCTAGTGTGGTTGTGTACGTGTGATATACATACACTTTTTTGGGATCATATTTTCTATTCCGCTATTTAATCAAAAACCTCTGGGGATCAGTTAAATTGGGGGATAGTCTGTGTTGGTACGTGTGAGAGAGATCCACCTTTCCAAGTTGTTGGGGTTCATCTCATACTTCTGAAGGTTTGAGGGTGCTGCCTGTTCCATACTCCCCCCTACTCCTAGCCTTTTAGGGGTACAAACAATAGTAATTGGGGCCTAGTGTGGTTGTGTACGTGTGATATACATACACTTTTTTGGGATCATATTTTCTATTCCGCTATTTAATCAAAAACCTCTGGGGATCAGTTAAATTGGGGGATAGTCTGTGTTGGTACGTGTGAGAGAGATCCACCTTTCCAAGTTGTTGGGGTTCATCTCATACTTCTGAAGGTTTGAGGGTGCTGCCTGTTCCATACTCCCCCTACTCCTAGCCTTTTAGGGGTACAAACAATAGTAATTGGGGCCTAGTGTGGTTGTGTACGTGTGATATACATACACTTTTTTGGGATCATATTTTCTATTCCGCTATTTAATCAAAAACCTTTGGGGATCAGTTAAATTGGGGGATAGTCTGTGTTGGTACGTGTGAGAGAGATCCACCTTTCCAAGTTGTTGGGGTTCATCTCATACTTCTGAAGGTTTGAGGGTGCTGCCTGTTCCATACTCCCCCTACTCCTAGCCTTTTAGGGGTACAAACAATAGTAATTGGGGCCTAGTGTGGTTGTGTACGTGTGATATACATACACTTTTTTGGGATCATATTTTCTATTCCGCTATTTAATCAAAAACCTCTGGGGATCAGTTAAATTGGGGGACAGTCTGTGTTGGTACGTGTGAGAGAGATCCACCTTTCCAAGTTGTTGGGGTTCATCTCATACTTCTGAAGGTTTGAGGGTGCTGCCTGTTCCATACTCCCCCCTACTCCTAGCCTTTTAGGGGTACAAACAATAGTAATTGGGGCCTAGTGTGGTTGTGTACGTGTGATATACATACACTTTTTTGGGATCATATTTTCTATTCCGCTATTTAATCAAAAACCTTTGGGGATCAGTTAAATTGGGGGATAGTCTGTGTTGGTACGTGTGAGAGAGATCCACCTTTCCAAGTTGTTGGGGTTCATCTCATACTTCTGAAGGTTTG
This sequence comes from Pelophylax lessonae, assembly GCF_965119305.1. Taxonomy (NCBI): domain Eukaryota; kingdom Metazoa; phylum Chordata; class Amphibia; order Anura; family Ranidae; genus Pelophylax; species Pelophylax lessonae. The sequence continues at coordinate 58,171,721 of NC_138768.1, read as the reverse complement.
AGGGTGCTGCCTGTTCCATACTCCCCCTACTCCTCATCTAGCCTTTTAGGGGTACAAACAATAGTAATTGGGGCCTAGTGTGGTTGTGTACGTGCGAGATACATACACTTTTTTTGATCATATTTCCTATTCCGCTATTCAATAAAAACCTTTGAGGATCAATTGAATTGCGGGATAGTCTGTGTCGGTACGTGTGAGAGAGATCCACCTTTCCAAGTTGTTGGGGTTCATCTCATACTTCTGAAGGTTTGAGGGTGCTGCCTGTTCCATACCCCCCCTACTCCTCATCTAGCCTTTTAGGGGTACAAACAATAGTAATTGGGGCCTAGTGTGGTTGTGTACGTGCGAGATACATACACTTTTTTTGATCATATTTCCTATTCCGCTATTCAATAAAAACCTTTGAGGATCAATTGAATTGCGGGATAGTCTGTGTCGGTACGTGTGAGAGAGATCCACCTTTCCAAGTTGTTGGGGTTCATCTCATACTTCTGAAGGTTTGAGGGTGCTGCCTGTTCCATACTCCCCCTACTCCTCATCTAGCCTTTTAGGGGTACAAACAATAGTAATTGGGGCCTAGTGTGGTTGTGTACGTGCGAGATACATACACTTTTTTTGATCATATTTCCTATTCCGCTATTCAATAAAAACCTTTGAGGATCAATTGAATTGCGGGATAGTCTGTGTCGGTACGTGTGAGAGAGATCCACCTTTCCAAGTTGTTGGGGTTCATCTCATACTTCTGAAGGTTTGAGGGTGCTGCCTGTTCCATACCCCCCCTACTCCTCATCTAGCCTTTTAGGGGTACAAACAATAGTAATTGGGGCCTAGTGTGGTTGTGTACGTGCGAGATACATACACTTTTTTTGATCATATTTCCTATTCCGCTATTCAATAAAAACCTTTGGGGATCAATTAAATTGCGGGATAGTCTGTCTCGGTACGTGTGAGATCCACCTTTCCAAGTTTTTGGGGTTCATCTCATACTTCTGAAGCTTTGAGGGTGCTGCCTGTTCCATACTCCTCCTCCTCCTCATCCATCCTTTTAGGTGTACAAACAATAGTAATTGGGGCCTAGTGTGCTTCTGTACGTGTGAGATACATACACATTTTTTGATCATATTTCCTATTCCGCTATTCAATAAAAACCTTTGGGGATCAATTAAATTGCGGAATAGTCTGTGTCGGTACGTGTGAGATCCACCTTTCCAAGTTTTTGGGGTTCATCTCATACTTCTGAAGCTTTGAGGGTGCTGCCTGTTCCATACTCCTCCTCCTCCTCATCCATCCTTTTAGGTGTACAAACAATAGTAATTGGGGCCTAGTGTGTTTCTGTACGTGCGAGATACATACACTTTTTTTGATCATATTTCCTATTCCGCTATTCAATAAAAACCTTTGGGGATCAATTAAATTGCGGGATAGTCTGTGTCGGTACGTGTGAGATCCACCTTTCCAAGTTTTTGGGGTTCATCTCATACTTCTGAAGCTTTGAGGGTGCTGCCTGTTCCATACTCCTCCTCCTCCTCATCCATCCTTTTAGGTGTACAAACAATAGTAATTGGGGCCTAGTGTGCTTCTGTACGTGTGAGATACATACACATTTTTTGATCATATTTCCTATTCCGCTATTCAATAAAAACCTTTGGGGATCAATTAAATTGCGGGATAGTCTGTGTCGGTACGTGTGAGATCCACCTTTCCAAGTTTTTGGGGTTCATCTCATACTTCTGAAGCTTTGAGGGTGCTGCCTGTTCCATACTCCTCCTCCTCCTCATCCATCCTTTTAGGTGTACAAACAATAGTAATTGGGGCCTAGTGTGCTTCTGTACGTGTGAGATACATACACATTTTTTGATCATATTTCCTATTCCGCTATTCAATAAAAACCTTTGGGGATCAATTAAATTGCGGGATAGTCTGTGTCGGTACGTGTGAGATCCACCTTTCCAAGTTTTTGGGGTTCATCTCATACTTCTGAAGCTTTGAGGGTGCTGCCTGTTCCATACTCCTCCTCCTCCTCATCCATCCTTTTAGGTGTACAAACAATAGTAATTGGGGCCTAGTGTGCTTCTGTACGTGTGAGATACATACACATTTTTTGATCATATTTCCTATTCCGCTATTCAATAAAAACCTTTGGGGATCAATTAAATTGCGGAATAGTCTGTGTCGGTACGTGTGAGATCCACCTTTCCAAGTTTTTGGGGTTCATCTCATACTTCTGAAGCTTTGAGGGTGCTGCCTGTTCCATACTCCTCCTCCTCCTCATCCATCCTTTTAGGTGTACAAACAATAGTAATTGGGGCCTAGTGTGTTTCTGTACGTGTGAGATACATACACTTTTTTTGATCATATTTCCTATTCCGCTATTCAATAAAAACCTTTGAGGATCAATTGAATTGCGGGATAGTCTGTGTCGGTACGTGTGAGAGAGATCCACCTTTCCAAGTTGTTGGGGTTCATCTCATACTTCTGAAGGTTTGAGGGTGCTGCCTGTTCCATACCCCCCCTACTCCTCATCTAGCCTTTTAGGGGTACAAACAATAGTAATTGGGGCCTAGTGTGGTTGTGTACGTGCGAGATACATACACTTTTTTTGATCATATTTCCTATTCCGCTATTCAATAAAAACCTTTGAGGATCAATTGAATTGCGGGATAGTCTGTGTCGGTACGTGTGAGAGAGATCCACCTTTCCAAGTTGTTGGGGTTCATCTCATACTTCTGAAGGTTTGAGGGTGCTGCCTGTTCCATACTCCCCCTACTCCTCATCTAGCCTTTTAGGGGTACAAACAATAGTAATTGGGGCCTAGTGTGGTTGTGTACGTGTGATATACATACACTTTTTTTGGATCATATTTTCTATTCCGCTATTCAATAAAAACCTTTCTAGGGCAAGATCTTAAATTACAGAAATATGAGGAGACCGTCAAATAAGGGCCGTGGCCTGGGTCGTGGTGCTGCTGGTAGAGCTCCTGTTGCAAGGAGAGGACATGGTCGATCTGTGCCAGCTACACGCACAAGTGAAACACCTTCCTCAAGTGTGAGTAGGCGACAGAACCTGCATCAGTATTTGGTAGGGCATCAAACGCCCCTAGAAGTGATGAGGCCAGAACAAGTTGAGGCGATAGTAGATTGGTTTGCTGCTGACAGTGCCTCCAGTTCCTTCACATTGTCTCCCACCCAGTCTACTGCAGAAAGGTCAGAGTTGGCACCTGCAGCCAATGTCCAACCGTCTTTCACCTCACCCCCTTGCAAATCAGGCCAGCAGTCTGAGCCCCAAGCCATACAGCAGTCTCTTATTCTTTTTGAGGACTCTGTCAGCAGGGTTTCCCAGGGCCATCCACCTAGCCCTGCCCCAGAAGTGGAAGAGATTGAGTGCAGCGATGCCCAACCACTTATTCCTCAAGATGAGTACATGCAAGGATCATCGCAGCACGTCTCCGATGATGACGAAACGCAGGTGCCAACTGCTGCGGCGTTCAGCATTGTGGAGACCGACAAGGAGGGCAGGGGTGAAGACTGGGTGGAAGATGATGTGGAGGACGATGAGGTCCTCGACCCCACATGGAATGAACGTCATGCAGGTGAACTGAGTAGTTTGGAGGAAGAGGCGGTGGTCGCACAGAGCCACCAGCACAGCAGAAGAGGGAGCAGGGTGCAGAAGCGGAGCGGCCGTGCCCTAGACACTACGCCCGCTACTGCCCAACGCAGCAAGGGAACGAGCGCACCAAAGTCAGCTCAAAGGAGTTCTCTAGCGTGGAAGTTCTTTAGAAAATGTGCTGATGACAGGACACGAGTGGTTTGCACCCTGTGCAATCAGAGCTTGAAGCGAGGCATGAACCTTCTCAACCTGAGCACAACCTGCATGATCAGGCATCTAAGTGCAAAGCACGAGCTGCAGTGGAGTACACACCTTCAAAACCAAGAAACGTCTCTGGCTCATCCTGCTTCCTCTTCTGCTGCAGTCTCGGCCGCTCCAGCCACATCTGTAGTGATACCGGCACCTGCCACCCCGCAAACAGACGATCTGTCAGCAACACCACCACCTGGGTCACCAACAACCATCTCCACAATGTCCCGTGGAAGCGTTCAGCTTTCCATCTCCCAAACACTTGAGAGGAAGAGGAAGTACCCCCCTACCCACCCGCGATCCCTGGCCCTGAATGCCAGCATTTCAAAATTATTGGCCTTTGAAATGCTGTCATTCCGTCTGGTGGAGACGCACAGTTTTAAAAACCTTATGTCGGTGGCTGTCCCACAGTACGTCGTGCCCAGCCGCCACTACTTTTCCAGGCAAGCCATCCCTTCCCTGCACAACCAAGTGGGGGAAAAAATCAGGTGTGCACTGCGCAACGCCATCTGTGCCAAGGTCCACCTAACTACGGATACGTGGACCAGTAAGCACGGTCAGGGGCGTTATATCTCCCTAACGGCACACTGGGTAAATGCAGTGGCGGATGGGCCTGAGGCGGATAGCAATTTGGCGCATGTCCTTCCACCACCGAGGATTGCAGGGCGCTTCAGTTTGCCTCCTGTTCCTAACTCCTCCTACTCCGCTTCCTCATCCTCTACCGCCTCCTCATCCGGACAGCGTAACACCTTCACCACCAACTTCAGCACGGCCAGGGGTAAACGACAGCAGGCAGTTTTACAACTTGCCTGTTTGGGGGACAAACCACACACCGCGCAGGAGTTGTGGAGGAGCATGGAACAGCAGACAAATGAGTGGTTGCTGCCAGCGAGCCTCAAGCCCGGCCTGGTGGTGTGCGATAACGGGCGAAATCTCATAGCAGCTCTGGGCCTAGCCGGTTTGACGCACATCCCTTGCCTGGCGCATGTGCTGAATTTGGTGGTGCAGAGGTTCCTTAAAAACTACCCCGATATGTCAGAGCTGCTGCAGAAAGTGCGGGCCGTTTGTGCGCACTTTCGGCGTTCTCACCCTGCTGCTGCTCGCCTGGCAGCGCTGCAGCGTAACTTCGGCCTTCCCGCTCACCGCCTCATATGTGACGTGCCCACAAGGTGGAACTCCACCTTGCACATGCTGGAAAGACTGTGCGAGCAGCAGCAGGCCATAGTGGAGTTTCAGCTGCAGCACGCACGCGTGAGTCGCTCTGCGGAACAGCACCACTTCACCACCAATAACTGGGCCTCCATGCGAGACCTGTGTGCCTTGTTGCGCTGTTTTGAGTACTCCACCAACATGGCCAGTGGCAATGACGCCGTTCTCAGCTTAACTATCCCACTTCTATGCCTCCTTGAAAAAACAATTCGGGCGATGATGGAAGAGGATGTGGCACAGGATGAGGAGGAGGAGGAGGATGAAGAGGTAACATTTCCAAGGCTTTCAGGGCAGTCATTCGCAAGGGGCTCCGAGGGTGGGTTCCTGCACACGCAAACGCCAGGGACGCAATTGTCCAGCAGGGGCACAGTTCTGGAGGATGAGGAGGATGAGGAGGAGGAGGAGCTGGAGGAGGAGATGGAACCATGTTCACAGCAGGGTGGCACCCAGGCCAGCTCATGGCCATCACTGGTGCGTGGCTGGGGGGATACAGAGGACACGGACCATACACCTCCCACAGAGGACAGCCTTTCGTTGCCTCTGGGCAGCCTGGCACACATGAGCGATTACATGCTGCAGTGTCTCCACAACGACCGCCGAGTTGCCCACATTCTAACTTGTGCTGATTACTGGGTGGCCACGCTGCTGGATCCCCGTTACAAGGACAACGTACCGTCCTTAATTCACTCACTGGAGCGCGATCGCAAGATGCGCGAGTACAAGCGCACGCTGGTAGACGCCATGCTGCTGGCATTCCCATCTGACAGCGGGGCCACAGTGGAAGCACAAGGCAGAGGAGGAGGAGGAGGAGGTCGCCAACGCAACCAGGGCACCGCCAGCACCTCAGAAGGCAGGGTTAGCATGGCCGAAATGTGGAAAAGCTTTGTCAGCACGCCACAACAAACAGCAGCACCAGCAGCTCAGATGGAACGTCTTAGCAGGAGGCAGCATTTTACCAACATGGTGGAGCAGTATGTGTGCACACGCCTACATGTAGTGAATGACGGGTCTGCCCCCTTCAACTTCTGGGTCTCCAAATTGGGCACATGGCCTGAGCTTGCCCTTTACGCCTTGGAGGTGCTGGCGTGCCCTGCAGCCAGTGTATTATCTGAACGGGTATTTAGCACGGCTGGGGGCGTTATAACAGACAAGCGCAGCCGCCTGTCCAGAGACAATGTGGACAAGCTCACGTTCATTAAAATGAACCAGGCATGGATCCCACGGGACTTTTCCGTACCTTATGCAGAATAGCAATGGATACTGACCTTACCCACCCATTGTTCCATTTTTGCTCTTTCTCACTCTTTTGGGGTGTACCCTCATTTAAAATTTGTGAAAAGAAGCAGTGTTGGCTACCTCGTCCTCCTCCTCAGGGCCAGATTAATGTAGGGTCTATTGGAGCTGCAGCTCCAGGCCCCTACCTTTTATATAGGCCCCGGGTTGGCCATATTCACTGTTACCGCTCTTCTGTCACTTGTAAACACAGAAGTCTGGCTTCTATGCTCGCTTCCCCAGGCAGCACCCTCAGAACCTCCCCACACAGCGTGAAGGCCGGACAAGGAGGGACAGTTGGCGATGCATGGATGTGTTTATGGGCTTCAGAGACAGCATCCCATGTTGAATTAGGCATGCATGGCTGCACCCTTCCTCCTCTGGGTGCATGGCAAGGCACGGCCCTAAGGCCCTTCAAAATCCTCAGCACCAAGCCCATGATGCTGTTAATCCGGCCCTGGTCCTCCTCCACCGCCGCTTCCACCTACACCGCCCATAGGTGTGCGCAGCCTATTGCATTAAGGTGTGCACCCCAAAGTTGAAATACACATGCATGTGTTTGCCAGCAGGGAGAGTAATGTATCGGGGCCATGTACCTGTAGGCAAGGAGAAATAGAGCAGAGCAGGTCCCAGGGAGATCTTTCCCATCTCCTCACTGGCAATGCTATGTGCCCTAGGTGATTAGGGTGTGCCCAGGCACACCCAGCACACCCTGTGCGCACGCCTATGTCACCGCCACATCCACCACCACCTCAACCTCCCTCCTACTCCATATGGGCCTCGTCCTTCAGAGATGAAGAAGAACATTGTTTTATTTTTCTGTTTTTTTTTGTTGTTTTAAGTTATTTCCCTATCCACATTTGTTTGCAGAGCACTTGCCATGCTCTTAATTATGTTTTGCTGCCATTTGCAGCACTCTAGCCCTTTCCTTTGGTGTTTTAGAGCCATTTTAGTGCCTTAAAGTTCGGGTCCCCATTGACTTCAATGGGGTTCGGTGTCCGGGAAAAGTTCGGTAAAAGTCCGGGACACGGACCCGGACTTTTTTTTAAAGTTCGGCCGAACCCGTCGAACACGGACATCTAGGTGTCCGCTCAACCCTAGTTACAAGCATAAAAACATTAGTTCAGAGATCTTACAAAGTTAAAATACAGATATAGTGCCTTGAAAAAGTATTTATGCCCCTTGAAATTTTCAACAAAAACGTAAATTTATTTTATTAGGTTTTTATGTGATAGAAAATGAAAAATGTTTTTCAAAATGTCTTACAATAAATATCTGTATATAGTATAAACACTGTAAACTATAATTGGACATACTGCATCAATATCTATAAATGCATGGTAGGTCCAGTTAGAGCACAAAGAAAGGTAAGTGTGCAGCCAGTAAATATTCATAAAGAGTATAGGGAAGCGAAGCAAGAGAGGCTGTTGAAAGAGGAGATCACATTTGTCTTTGCTGGGGTCCAGGAAATGAGTGTAAGATCCTTCCTTCTTGAAACACAGAGCAGAGAAGAACAGTTGTTATGCTAAGTTAGTAGGGAGCTGCTAGTATCAGCAATCCAGGGCTCCAAGTTTTTAAGGAATTTAGCCATGGTAAGATGAGCCTTGGCAAACACATATTCCATATAGAAGTGTTGGTTTAAGATTGCAATTAGCTGAGAGATGGTCGGGGAGTAGAGGATTTCCATTTCCGAGCAATAGTAAGACGAGCTTCTATAAGGATGTGGTTAGTGATAGAGTGAAATTGTTGAGGTCAGTCCTCAAGCCTGATCCCCAGCAGGGCCAACTGTGGTATGAGATCATGAGACATATGCCTGTGAGTGATCTAAGGAGTCTACACACTCCTTTTAAAAACATAGATACCGTTGAACAAGCCCACCATATATGTAAGGATGTCCCTAGGTTTCATCAGTTTCTCCAGCAAGTGGGGGAGAGAGTCAGGAAGAGTTTGCAAAACTTTACTGGCCTGTAGTACCAAAAGTGCAGCAACTTTGACTCCCAGTGACTCCCAGTGGTTAAGGCATTTAGACAACTGTAGTGTAGCCCAGAATGCTCGGTGCCAAATTGTCAGGGCAGCCAAGAAGTTGACCGATTGTTCCCACTTTTTCATCAAGGAACGTTTCTGAGCCTGTGAGGGAGAAGTCAGGAGCTTGAAGAGCTACAAGATCCCCTTTTGTGAAGGGTTGGGTTGTTCTTAGAATTGCAGGATACCCATTGCTTGGTTGGATTCTGACCATTGAACAGATCCAAGAGGATTACGTACTTAGAGGTACTTTGAAAAGTCTTGTTGATGAACAGAATATTTGTTTTGCAGCTCTTGTGGGCATAACATTTTTATTACCTTACATAAGTCGTTCAAATTTAACATGTTGGTAGAGTAACCCTTCATCTATAGTAAGTCTTCTTCTCCTTCTTCTTTTTCATTGCAGGTAAATAATGGATACCAAGCAGAAGCAATGTCCGGTCATTGAGTTCTTAGTGAAGGAGGGGTGCAGGCTGTTCCACAACCAAAGAAGGCTAAAGAATGTGAACAGAGATGACAGAACTGACAGCAGTCACAAATGACAAGACATTGCTCTTGTCAATGGTGTCATCTCTGTAAACATTCTGTAGCTTCTCCATGACTTGATGTTGCTTCTTTTGGAATCCATTTACCTGCAATGAAAAAGAAAAAAAGAAGAAGTGTTACTATATGGGAGTTGTTACTCTACCAGCATGTGAAATGTGAATGACCTATGTGAGTTAATAAAAAAAGTTATGCCCGCTTTTGCATTGTTTTTGGTACAGCCCTCATATCTTGAAGCCATGACACAACCACAAGCCAAATGCTAGGCTTACAGTTGTGGTAAGGTATTACCACTGAAAAAAACAAAAAAACAGACAACATTTAGGAATAATCGGCTTGTTTTAGGGGTACCTCATCTATATATATTTACATCTACAAAAAAAATCCTTTTACTTTGGACTTTACTGGTACCAGACAGAGATGGTCACACAAAACCTATTAAATATACAGTATAAAGTTGATTACAAATATCAATTAAAAAATGTTTAAAAACTGTGAAAAAATATTATCTTGCTGTATGATCCAAAAAGTTGACATGTTTCACAACTATCAGCTTCCTCAGGACCTCCTTAACATGGCAGCAAAAAGAAATGGTGCATCGTAAAATGGTTTTAGGATGGTGACAGAGTGTCTAAAGTATCTAAACAAGGAAGAAAGATTCCCGGTAAGTATTCTCAAAAATTGTGCCACATCCGTCAGTAATTTGTTCACTGCACCCGAGCAGTGGATTATGGGGCGCTCGTGGCGTCAGGTCCCTATAAAAGAGCTGTCAAACTCAAACAGCTCATTACGTGCGGGAGGCGTCTTGAGAAGCAGGAGCTTCTTTTTTTTTTTCTATTTTTCGGTTGCGGGCGGGCGACGTGATCATCGGGGGACACTATTTTTTGTACACTTTTTTGGTGAATGGGTAGGGGTACGATATACCCAATATCCATTCACATGGGGGGGCGGGATCTGGGGGCTTCCAGATTCCGATAAGCCTCCCCCCACAGACCCCCACAGATCCCCACAACCAAAGCCCATGGTTGTCGGGAAGAGACCCCTGTCCCCATTAGCATGTTGAGGGCATGTTGCCTGGTATGGTTCAGGACGGGGGGGGGTGCTCGCTCACTCCCACCCCTATCCTGGCCAGCCAGTCTGTGTGCTCAGATAAGGGTCTGGTATGGATTTTAGAGGGAACCCCATGCCATTTTTTTTTTCAATTTTGGTGTGGCCCCACACTGTTTTTTTTTTTTTTTTTTCATTTTTTTTATCTGTATTGCTGGGAGCCGACAATACATTACAGCCGCGAGCAAGTTTAAATTAAATTTTTTCCTTTACAAATGTCAGTATTGCTGCAGCAGGCTACAAACATTGCACAAATGCGCCACTTTACAGGCACATTAAGCCCCCCCAGGCACAATATTTAAAGGAATTTTTCATTTTTATTGTTTCACTTTAAGCATTATTAAAATCACTGCTCCTGTAAAAACGATTGTTTTAAAAAAAATGTTTTGCTTTGATTCATGTCCCCCAGGGCAGTACCCGGGTCCCCATACACTTTTTTGGGCCAATAACTTGCATTTAAGCCTTTAAAATTAGGACTTTTCACGTTTGTGTCCCATAGACTTTAATGGAGTTCGCATGTTCGCTAGAACATTTCCCCTGTTCGAGATGTTCTGGTGCGAACCGAACCGGGGGGTGTTTGGCTCATTCCTAATAAAGACATATATGTACATGGAAAACGATTCCAAGTCAAGAAAAAATCAGGGCCACCATGACGCCAACCTATATACGCATTTTGGTTGTATTGATGCTTTGTGATTTTTTTTTCTTGACTTGTAATCGTTTTCCGTGTACATATATGTCTTTATATAATTTTAACATAATGTTCTAATAAATTTGTATTTTATATACCTCAGTATACTTTACTAGTGCCTCTAAAGTCCTAAACCCTTAGGGGAAACTTTTGTCGAAAGTATCTAAACAAGCCCCTCAGGACGAAAAGATGTAGGATGAATATTATATTGTAGTATTGTTTATCCACAATCGGAAACAGTACTTGGCAGCATCCGAGACAAATATTACAAAAACAGCCCGCGATTTGCAGATGATGATTTGTAGGTGCTGGATGGTTTAAGATGCCTACCAATTGTTTCCCTTGCAACAATTGAACTTTTGAAAGACCAAATACCCCTCTCCTCTTTAGGCATATGTCCCAGGAGAGCATTTTGGCATATGTGGTGTTTGAAGGTTGTTTTTCTAATATTGGTTTTGGCTGCTGCCGAGTACTGGCTCTGATTGTGGATAGATACTGTGATATAATATATATCCTACATCTTTTCCTCCTGAGGGGCTTGATTAGATATTTTACATGGAAGTATATATGTCATAAGGTCCATAAATGTACCACCTTCTATCTGCGGCAATTTAAATCAAGTGTTGTATCCATACTGCACACTCTGTCACCATCCTAAAACCATACTCCTAAAGCGATGCACCATTTCTCTTTGCTGCCAAGTTAAGGAGGTCCTGAGGAAGCTAATAGTTGTGAAATGCGTTGACCTCTTGGATCATACAGCAAAGATAATTTGTTACAGTATGTTGATATGGCTATCGCATATAAGAATATTTTTTCACGGTTTTTAAACATTTTTTATGGAAATTTGTAATAAACTTTATGTATTTTTTAAGTTTTGTCTGGTCGTCTCTGGTACCAGTAAAATCCAAAGTAAGAGGAGTTTTTTTGTAGAACAAAAAAAAGAAAACAGACATTTAGTATTACTAATTAACTATTACACTCCTGAATGCCTGTAAACTGTGCCTGCACTGCTCTGTGAAAACCGACCCACCACAGACCACTCTTCATAGAGCGGTGCATGTGTAAATGAGCTCTTAATTATAGTAAAAATAATTACATTGTACTGTATTTGAGGAAAATATACTTTATACTACATATTTTGTGTGTGCTAACAGTTTAAAAGTCTTTGAAATGAAAAGGAACATAAATTACTGCAAATCATAGCCGGGGACCCTCCGAGGAGCGGTTGATATTAATCACTATAAACATCTCCAGTCGGTCCATGTCACATATAATATAGCTGTCAATTCCCCTTGTACTGCCCAGAATCTCACAAACTGACTGGGACAGTGACAGCTGTTTGCTTTGACAATCATTTACATCTTTATGAAGTGATGGGGCTTATCAGTGTGGGCTTTGTGCATTAAAATGTTTACTTATCCACTTTAAGACCGAAAGGATTTGCCCCCTTAATGACCAGGCCCTATTTTGCGATTCGGCCCTGCGTTATTTTAACGGACAATTGCACGGTCATGCAATGCTGCACCCAAATAAAATTGATGTCCTTTTTTCCCCACAAATAGAGCTTTCATTTGGTGGTATTTGATCACCTGTGCGATTTTTATTTTTTGCGCTATAAACAAAAAAAAACATTCCCCCCCCAAAAAAAAAAAAAAGTAAAAATCTAAATTTTTTAACATTTTAGGCCAATTTGTTTTCTGCTACATATTTGTGGTAAAAAAATTGCAATAAGCGTATTTTGATTAGTTTGCGCAAAAGTTATTGCATCTACTAACTACGGGAAAGACTTCTGTCAATTTTATTGTTTTTTTTTTTTACTAGTAATGGCGGCGATCTGTGAATTTTTGTGGGACTGCGACATTGCGGTGGACAGATCGGACCCCTAACTGACATTTTTGACACTTTTGGGGGTACCAGTGACATTACTACAGTAATCAGTGCTAAAAAAATGCACTGTTACTGTAATAATGCCATTGGCAGGGAAGGGGTTAACATTATGGGTGATCAAGGGGTTAAATGTGAGCCTAGGGGAGTGATTCTAACTGTGGGGGGGGGGGGCTTGGCTTCTGAAATGACCATAGAGATATGTGATCCTATATAGAAGGATCAAACGAGCTCTATGCACATTTCAGGGAGAAGAGCAGTCAGCTGTGTTTACAACAGCTGACCGTCCTTCTTTGTCAGCGGGGAACGATCGCGGGTGTTAGGTGGCAATCAGAGCTGCCTGACCCGTGCATCGCCCTTCCTGCTGCCGAGTGGGGGCGGGAGCGCGCCCCCTAGCTTCCCACACACGACCGACGTAGGTCTACGTCAGTTTGTGCAGGAGAGCCACCCTGCCGCAGTGAAAAAAACGGTGGTGGGTGGTCGGGAAGTGGTTAAAGGGACACCATGTTTTTAAATCTTAAATTCTGGACCACCCACATATATTTACTGCAGCAGGGTGGCCTCTCTGCGTGAAATCAAGTACCTGTATGTGATTTCGCTCTTCCTGGTCTGGGACGCGCACGCTTGCTGCCGTCCACCAGCTCTTGCTGTGATTGGACACAGCGGGAGCCAATCAGCGGGTCCGGTGGACCCGATGTCCACCGGGACCCGCTGATCGTTCCTGAGACAGACAGAATGATGATCTGCTTATGGAAACAAGGCAGTCTGCCGTTCTCTGACAGAAGACAGAGATCTTGTGTTTCTGCTAAGCAGGAACACGGATCTCTGTCTTCTTACAGTACAAGCACCTCCCTCACAGTTAGAAAGCACTGCTTAGGGACACATTTAACCCTTTGATTGCCCCAGAATTTAACTCTCTTCCCTGCCAGTGACATTAGTACAGTGTCAGTGCACATTATTTAGTACTGATCACTGTATTGGTGTCACTGGTCCCCAAAAAAAGTGTCAAAAGTATCCCTTAGTTATTTGTGCGCCGTAATATTGTCCCACGATAAGTCGTTGATCGCCGCCATTACTAGTAAAAATCAAATAAATAATAAAAATGATAGACTCTATAACTTTTGCGCAAACCAATCGATACACGCTTATTGGGATTTTTTTTTTACTAAAAAGATGTAGCAAAATACATATATTGGCCTAAATTGATGAAGAAATTAGACTTTTTTTTTTAAGTTTTTATTGAATGTGTTTTATAGCAGAAAGTAAAAAAATTTAGTTTTTTGTTTTTGTTTTTTCAAAATTGTCGGCCTTTTTTTTTTATAGCGCAAAAAATAAAAAAAACGCAGAGGTGATCAAATACCACCAAAAGAAAGCTCTATTTGTGTGGGAAAAAAGGACATCAATTTTATTTGTGTACAGCATCACACAACTGTGCAACTGTCAGTTAAAATAACACAGTGCCATTTCACAAAAAACAGCCTGGCCATGGAGCAGGGTAAACCTTCCGGGGCTGAAGTGGTTAAAGTAGAATTCCAGAATAATCCTCACTAATCCTAAAACTGTCCCGTCCCCTCCTCCTAACACTATGCTTATTTTCTTGCAGAAGAGAGACCTGTATACCTACCTTTTTTTTAGCCCGCTCCAGTCCGGTCACGTGATCCGGCTTCCTTGTAACAGCCAGTGCGAGCATCGGCATTAGCTGGACCATTGAAACCTATACACTGCTGACACAGAGGAGATCACATGACTGGAGCAGACTCAAAATAGGTAAAAAATGCAGACCTTTCTTACACTGGTTAGTTAACATAGGTTTTAGGAGGTGGGAGGGGACAGTTTTAAAGCTAGTTAGGGCTATCCTGGGAATTCTACTTTAAGGATCTGTACCACGTTCAACAGTCCTTATATTAATTCTCCCACCCTGCAGAGTGCAACCTGCCTGGTCAAATACTGCACCTTTTTCTTTATTCTAGCAATTTTTAATGCACCATACCGCCTTTGCAAGGTAAACATCTCACCTGCATAGGTGCGTGCAACCTATTACATTAGGGTGTGCACCCAAAAGCCCAAGCACACATGTGTGTGTCTACATACTGTATATATATAACCCCCGCACATTGATCTCCCTTCCGGCACAGTGAAAGAGCGCAAACACTTCTCTTATGGCAAAGCCGCCTAGAGGGAGATCTTTCCCATCTTGCTGCCGCCACACAGAACAATAATACTAATGCACATGGGGTGATTAGGATGTGCCCAGGTACATCTCGCACACCCTGTGCGCACGCCTATGCTTACTTGGGTCTTCTTATTACTATGCATGCATGCCATGACTATATCTATCTATCTATCTATCTATCTATCTATCTATCTATCTATCTATCTATCTATCTATCTATCTATCTATCTATCTATCTATCTATCTATCTATCTATCTATTTTTATATATATATGTAGTGCCTTGCGAAAGTATTCGGCCCCCTTGAACTTTTCGACCTTTTGCCACATTTCAGGCTTCAAACATAAAGATATAAAACTGTAATTTTTTTGTGAAGAATTAACAACAAGTGGGACACAATCATGAAGTGGAACGTAATTTATTGGATATTTCAAACTTTTTTAACAAATAAAAAACTGAAAAATTGGGCGTGCAAAATTATTCAGCCCCCTTAAGTTAATACTTTGTAGCGCCACCTTTTGGTGCGATTACAGCTGTAAGTCGCTTGGGGTATGTCTCTATCAGTTTTGCACATCAAGAGACTGACATTTTTGCCCATTCCTCCTTGCAAAACAGCTTGAGCTCAGTGAGGTTGGATGGAGAGCGTTTGTGAACAGCAGTTTTCAGTTCTTTCCACAGATTCTCGATTGGATTCAGGTCTGGACTTTGACTTGGCCATTCTAACACCTGGATATGTTTATTTGTGAACCATTCCATTGTAGATTTTGCTTTATGTTTTGGATCATTGTCTTGTTGGAAGACAAATCTCCGTCCCAGTCTCAGGTCTTTTGCAGACTCCATCAGATTTTCTTCCAGAATGGTCCTGTATTTGGCTCCATCCATCTTCCCATCAATTTTAACCATCTTCCCTGTCCCTGCTGAAGAAAAGCAGGCCCAAACCATGATGCTGCCACCACCATGTTTGACAGTGGGGATGGTGTGTTCAGGGTGATGAGCTGTGTTGCTTTTACGCCAAACATAACGTTAGATTAGTGACACTTTTGCACTTTTATTAATAACAGGATTCCATTAGAAGAATATGATCTAGATTCAATTTTAAGTCTTAGATGACAATTATTTATGGACACCGAGTGATTAAGAGAAGCGGGCATAGCAAAGCTAGGTTCACCGGAAGTAGCTATGATTAGTGATGTCGCGAATCTAAAATTCGCCGTTCGCGAACAGCGAACGCGAACATCGGCAAATGTTCGCGAACCGGCGAACCGGGCGAACCGCCATAGACTTCAATAGGCAGGCGAATTTTAAAACACACAGGGACTCTTTCTGGCCACAATAGTGATGGAAAAGTTGTTTCAAGGGGACTAACACCTGGACTGTGGCATGCCGGAGGGGGATCCATGGCAAAACTCCCATGGAAAATTATCTAGTTGACGCAGAGTCGGGTTTTATTCCATAAAGGGCATAAATCACCTAACATTCCTAAATTGTTTGGAATAACGTGCTTTAAAACATCCAGTGTGTGTATACGATCAGGTATATTGTATCAATCAGGTAGTGTAAGGGTTACTCAAAATCAGATTGGAATCCTGCGAGCTACCCCCCTAATCTAGATTTTACAACTGCCGCAAACACCTCACTCCTCAGAAAGTGCTCTGTGCTATATAAATACAATAAATAGTGTTGCGCAACAGTAAAAATCTGCCTAGTTGCTATTTCAACGATATTGGTGACCAATCCAGATTGTACTGTGTATGGTGTGCTATCCAAAAATATAAAATAAAATAAAATAAACCTGTGTGATATAAATTGTTTTGTGAAAAGTCAATGTTTTCATGTGATTCCAATGCTGCTGAGTATATCAATAAATGTGTTATCCGCTTCAATAATCATACAGTGTTACCAAATATAAAGTGCTGTTTTCAACAATTTATATCACACAGGTTTATTTTATTTTACATTTTTGGATAGCACACCATACACAGTACAATCTGGATTGGTCACCAATATCGTTGAAATAGCAACTAGGCAGATTTTTACTCTTATTTATTATATTTATAGTGTAAGGGTTACGCCCGCTTCACAGTGACAGTCTGACCAAACTCTGACATACAAAACTCCCCATTGTCATGGACATGCAATAAATGTCTGGTAGTTTACCTGTCCCTCCTTATCCTTCCTCATTCCTCATGTCTGTATTAAGGGCAAGACCATTCCTTCTGGCTGTTTTTATTATCTCTCCTCCCTGTTTGGCTCCACCCCAGGCCATTACAGGAAGTCTATATTAACCAGTGCACTGCAGGCCAGCTAGCTTTGCTGTTCCCTGTTGCTAGTTTCCTGTTTCCTGTGTGCTTGATCTACTGTGTACCGACTTTGGCTTGGCTCTGTCGCTGACTGTTCCTGTTTGGCTGTTACCCCGACCTCGGCTTACCCATCACCATTCCGTGTGTCCTGAGTGGCTGCTTCCCTTCTCTCCCTACGGAGCGTGACCTGGGGGACCCCAGGGGCTGCGACCTGGGCCCAGCTGCAGCCAAGTCCATCCTCACCACTAGAGGCTATGGTGAACACCTGCTGGGTCTTAGACTCCGCGCCCTGGGGAATCTTGGGCTCATGTTCCGGTCCATCCGCAGCAGTCTGCTATCGGGTTCACTACCTTGCGCTGCGCCCCTGCCTCCAACAGGGTGCAGTTGTCACCTGGCCATTGGCCAACAGTCAGTCAGTCCATTTGCACAACCGCAAACTCCCCATTTGCACAAGGTTGGATACCAAGCTAGCCATGTCCCGTTCCTTGTCCTCACTGACGTCATTGAAGGTCTCTTCCTCCACCCAGCCATGTACAACACCAAGGGTCCCCGAAAGGTGACAACAAGCCCCCTGGGACGCCTGCTGTGGTTGGTCTTCCACCTCCTCAAAGCCACCTTCCTCCTCTGACTTCTCTTCTTCAGACTCCTCTCACTGCGTTGCCACAGGTCCAGCAATCGACAACGACAAGGCTGCTTCTGGTGGTGATGGGGACCACAACTCTTCCTCTTCATGCTCATCTACGGCCTGATCCAGTACTCTTCGCAGGGCACGCTCCAGAAAAAATGCATATGGGATGAGGTCGATGATGTTGCCTTGGGTTCGACCGACCAGGTTTGTCACCTCCGCAAAAGGACGCATGAGCCTACAGCCATTGTGCATGAGAATTCAGTAACGCGGCCAAAAAATACCCAGCTCCGCAGAGGCTGTCCTCTTTTTTTTTTTTAATTAAAGAAAATTAATGTTTTTTCTATGAAAAATTATCATGCTGATCGATTTTGGTCTGTTCACAATGAAGCAACGACCTTATCATCTGGGGTGTGCCAACAGTGCCAACACACTCCTAGAGGTGATTGCTTAATTGTGATACGCAAGCCCCTTCACCACAACAAGGTAACGATCACGAAGGGGAATTGACACATGTATGTATGCGGCTGGAAAAAATTGAGGTTTTCAAGGCAGAAAGTGCACTAAAACATTGCGGCTTGAACCGTAGTTGGTGGCGGAGACGTCACGTAAGTCATCTGGCATGCAGAGATTAAATACAGCAGCGTGTGGACCATTTTTAGCCCAAGGCATCTCAGAGTCATCAGGCCTTTTTTAGTCTAATGCATCCCCCACTGTCAGTCCCTTCGGGATCCATGCCTCATTCATCTTAATAAACGTGAGGTAATCAAGACTTTTTTGACCTAGGCGACTTCTCTTCTCAGTGACAATACCTCCTGCTGCGCTGAAGGTCCTTTCTGACAGCACACTTGAAGCGGGGCAGGCCAGAAGTTCAATGGCAAATTGGGATAGCTCAGGCCACAGGTCAAGCCTGCACACCCAGTAGTCAAGGGGTTCATCGCTCCTCAGAGTGTCGATATCTGCAGTTAAGGCAAGGTAGTCTGCTACCTGTCGGTCGAGTCGTTCTCTGAGGGTGGACCCCGAAGGGCTGTGGCGATGCATAGGACTAAAAAAGCTCCGCATGTCCTCCATCAACAAGACGTCTGTAAAGCGTCCTGTCCTTGCCGGCGTGGTTGTGGTGGTAGGAGGAGGATTACTTTCACCTCTTCCCCTGTTGGATTCCCGTTGTGCTGTGACATCACCCTTATATGCTGTGTAAAGCATACTTTTTAACTTATTTTGTAGCTGCTGCATCCTTTGCGACTGCCGGTAATTGGGTAACATATCACAGACTTTCTGCTTATACCGGGGGTCTAGTAGTGTGGCCACCCAGTACAGGTCATTCTCCTTCAGCCTTTTTATACGAGGGTCCCTCAACAGGCATGACAGCATGAAAGACCCCATTTGCACAAGGTTGGATGCCGAGCTACTCATGTCCAATTCCTCGTCCTCACTGATGTCATTGAAGGTGTGTTCTTCCCCCCAGCCACGTACAACACCACGGGTACCAGATAGGTGACAACGAGCACCCTGGGATGCCTGCTGTGGTTGGTGTTCCTCCTCCTCAAAGCCACATTCCTCCTCTGACTCCTCTTCCTCACACTCCTCTTCCAGTGTTGCCGCAGGTCCAGCAATCGATGGTAAGGCTGTTTCTGGTGGTGGTGATGGTGACCACAACTCTTCCTCTTCCTCTTCACGCTCATCTACGGCCTGATCCAGCACTCTTCGCAGGGCACGCTCCAGGAAAAAAACATATGGGATGATGTCGCTGATGGTGCCTTCGGTGCGACTCACTAGGTTTGTCACCTCCTCAAAAGGACGCATGAGCCTACAGGCATTGCGCATGAGCGTCCAGTAACGTGGCAAAAAAATACCCAGCTCCGCAGAGGCTGTCCTAGCACCCCGGTCATACAAATACTCGTTGACCGCTTTTTCTTGTTGGAGCAGGCGGTCGAACATTAGCAGTGTTGAATTCCAACGTGTCGGGCTGTCGCAAATCAAGCGCCTCACTGGCATGTTGTTTCGCCGCTGAATATCTGCAAAGTGCGCCATGGCCGTGTAGGAACGCCTGAAATGGCCACACACCTTCCTGGCCTGCTTGAGGACGTCCTGTAAGCCTGGGTACTTCTGCACAAAACGTTGCACAATCAGATTCAACACATGTGCCATGCACGGCACATGTGTCAACTTGCCCAAATTCAATGCCGCCAACAAATTGCTGCCGTTGTCACACACCACTTTGCCGATCTCCAGTTGGTGCGGGGTCAGCCACTGATCCACCTGTGCGTTCAGGGCGGACAGTAGTGCTGGTCCGGTGTGACTCTCTGCTTTCAGGCAAGTCAACCCCAAGACAGCGTGACACTGTCGTATCCGGCATGTGGAATAGCCCCTGGGGAGCTGGGGGGGTGCAGTTGGTGTGGAGCAAGACGCAACAGCAGAAGAGGACTCAGCCGAGGAGGTTAGCAAAGAGGATGGAGTAGGAGGAGTAGAGGAGGTGGCAGCAGGCCTGCCTGCAAGTCGTGGCGGTGTCACCAACTCGTCTGCAGCAGAGCCACGCATTCCATGCTTGGCAGCCGCCAGCAGGTTTACCCAATGCGCAGTGTAAGTTATATACCTGCCCTGACCGTGCTTTGCAGACCAGCTATCAGTGGTCAGATGGACCCTTGCCCCAACACTGTGTGCCAGATGGGACATGATTTCCTTTTCCACAATAGAGTACAGGTTGGGGATTGCCTTTTGTGAAAAATAATTTCGGCCGGGTACCTTCCACTGCGGTGTCCCAATAGCGACAAATTTTTTGAAGGCCTCAGACTCCACCAGCTTGTATGGTAAAAGCTGGCGGGCTAAGAGTTCCGACAAGCCAGCTGTCAGACGCCGGGCAAGGGGGTGACTCTGTGAGATTGGCTTCTTACGCTCAAACATTTCCTTCACAGACACCTGACTGTGGGCAGGTGACGAGCAGGAACTGCTGAAGGTGAGAGGCGGAGGGGCGGGTTTTCTATAGGGGGCATGGAGGACAGCAGTGGTTGACGTGGCTGAAGATGCTGGACCAGGAGGAGGATGGTGGCTTTCAGTTTGTGTGCTGCTTTTACTCATGTGTTGATCCCATAGGCGTTTGTGATGTGAGATCATGTGCCTTCGCAAAGCAGTTGTACCTAGGTGGGTGTTGGACTTCCCACGACTCAGTTTCTTTTGGCACAGGTTACAAATGGCATCGCTGATATCAGAGGCAGACACACAAAAAAAATGCCACACTGCTGAGCTTTGCAAGGACGGCATTCTGGTGGTGGCAACAGCTTGCGTTGATTGGCGTGCTGTCTGGCTGACCCCGGGTGCCGAATCTACATGCTGTCTGACTGCGCCACTAGCTCCTTGCGATGACCTCCTCCCCCTGCTTCCAACTCGTCTCCTCCTCCTCTCTGTCTCCCCATCTGAACTTTCCCCCTCTTTTTCTGCTCTTCGAGCAGGCACCCAGGTGACATCCACAGACACATCGTCATCATCAGCCGCTTCACTTGACAACTCAGCAAAGGCAGCAGCAGCAGGTACAACATCATCATCATCATCATCACAATGTACGTCCATGTGTATAATGCTGCCTGACTGAGACATATCCCCGTTATCTACATCCTCTGGCACTAATAGTTGCGCATCACTTATTTCTTCCAACTGATGTGAAAATAACTCCTCTGATGGATCAAGTGAAGCGGCTGTGGTGCTAGTGTTGGTGGTGGTGCCGGCGGGCTGGCGAGTGGTAAATTGAGAGGTGCCCGAAGCTGAGCTGGAGGAGGATGGTACATTAAGGTTCCGAGCGGAAGCTGTAGATGATTGGGTGTCTTGTGTAAGCCAGTCAACTATGGCCTCAGAATTTTTTGAGTTCAGGGTCTGTGGTGGCCTCTGAACACTGGGCATTATTCTAGGGCCTAAGGAAATCACAGCACCACGACCACGACGGCCCTTGCGGGGTGGCCTGCCTCTGCCTGTCATTTTTTTTAATGTGTTGTTACTGTTGTACTATGAGTGCAAGCTGCTGTGCCACCTTATATATCAGTGGTGGGTGGGCAGTGGCACAGTACACTCTCTGTGGACCTGACAGCAGTCACTGGCACCCAGGCAACTGCAATTTAAAAAATATATATATTTTTTTACTTTGCAAGCTGCTGTGCCACCTTATATATCAGTGGTGGGTGCAGTGGCGTAGCGTAGGTTTTCAGCGCCCGGGGCAAGGTAAGTAATTTGCGTCCCCTACACAAATCTACTAGACCACTACACTGACATATACACTGACCTAGCTGATCACTAAACAGACCTACCTTATTCCTACACTGACCTACCTGATTACTATACTGACACCTACACAGACCTACCTGATTACTATACTGACACCTACACAGACCTACCTGACCACTACACAGACCTACCTGATTACTATACTGACACCTACACAGACCTACCTGACCACTACACAGACCTACCTGATCTCTACACAGACCT
Organism: Pelophylax lessonae; assembly: GCF_965119305.1. Classification (NCBI taxonomy): domain Eukaryota; kingdom Metazoa; phylum Chordata; class Amphibia; order Anura; family Ranidae; genus Pelophylax; species Pelophylax lessonae. The sequence continues at coordinate 58,149,564 of NC_138768.1, read as the reverse complement.
ACCTGACCACTACACAGACACCTACACTGACCTACCTTATTCCTGCACTAACCAACCTGATCACTACACTGACCTACCAAATTTCTATACTGACACCTACACTGACCTACCTGACCACTACACAGACCTACCTGAGCACTTCACAGACCTACCTGATTCCTACACTGACCACTACACAAACCTACCTGACAATTACACTGACCACTACAGAGACCTACCTGATTCCTACACTAAGGATGGCTGAGCAGGCTCCTAAATGGCAGCATGACACTGCGCCCCCCCAGATTTTGCGCCCGGTGCGGCTGGCCCCCCCAGCACCCCCCACGCTACGCCACTGGGTGGGTGGGCAGTGGCACAGTACACTCTCTGTAGACCTGACAGCAGTCACTGGCACCCAGGCAACTGCAATTTAAAAAAATATATATTTTTTTTTTACTTTGCAAGCTGCTGTGCCACCTTATATATCAGTGGTGGGTGGGCAGTGGCACAGTACACTCTCTGTGGACCTGACAGCAGTCACTGGCACCCAGGCAACTGCAATTTAAAAAAAATATATATTTTTTTTTACTTTGCAAGCTGCTGTGCCACCTTATATATCAGTGGTGGGTGGGCACACAGTGGCACTGCAGTGGGCACAGTACACTCTGTGGACCTGACAGTCACTGGCAGCCCAGGCAACTGCAATAATAAAAAATATTTTTTTTTTTCAATTTATTGCAACAAGATGCTGTGCCACCGTATATATATTAGTGGTGGGCAGTGCACTGCAGTGGGTACAGTACACTCTGTGGACCTGACACAGCACTCACTGCAATTATGACAGAGGAAAAAAAAAAATATTTTTTAAAATGCCAGGTACTGTGCCTGTGCCACCCGAAATGAGTGTGGTGTGCACACAGTACAGTCTGTGGTAGGTCTTTGGCCTCTCACACACAGCGGGCAGGCAACTGCAGTGTACAATAGATATATATATATATATATATATATATATATATATATATATATATATAGGAAAAACTCTATTACCAGTTACCAGACCTTAAAAGGGCTTTTGGGGACGCTAAATATATATATATGTATATATATAAATAAAAAAAAAAAACCTCAATTACCAGCCCTTAAAAGGGCTTTTGGGGACACTAGATAGATAGATATATATATATATATCTATCTAAGAAGAAACAACTCAATTACCAGCCCTTAAAAGGGCTTTTGGGGACGCTAGAAATATATATATATATATATATATATATATATATATAAAAAAAAAAAAACACAAATACCAGCCCTTAGAAGGGCTTTTTGGGGTGCTGATATTACAGCAGTAGTGGACCAAGAACACTGCAAGACCAGGAACACTGACTAACTGTCCCTAGCTTAACAGCAGCAGCAGCAGCTCTCTCCCTACTCTCACTACACACACTGCTTCAGAATGATCTAAGATGGATGCTGCCCTTGCTTATTTATAGGAGGTGGGAGGGTGTGGGAGGGAGGTATGCTGATTGGCCTGGAATGTGTCTGCTGACTGTGAGGTTCAGGGTCAAAGTTTGCCTCAATGATGTATTATGGGGGGCGGACCGAACATCGCATATGTTCGCCCGCAGCGGCGAACGCGAACATGCGAAGTTCGCCGGGAACTGTTCGCCGGCGAACAGTTCTATACATCTCTAGCTATGATGGGTTAATCACAGACGGCGTCCTATTTGGTTCCCTTGGCAACCTTTACCTGATAAATATCCGGAGACTGTCAAGTTACGGCTTACCCTTTGAAAAAGCTACGGGTGTTGTAGCGCAACGCGTCAGAGACAAGCCGTATTGACGTCACTTCCGGTCTTCGGCTGAGACCGGAAGCATCGGAACTCACCGCATCGGCGGCTGTTTGGATATACACTGCCTTATTTTCCTTGCTTTCTAGTAAGTGACCTGCACTTTTTACAAATAAATATTTACCCTTATATACTGCACCATGAGAGCTTCTCTTGTTTGAGTGATTGTTAGATCTACCGAGGGATAGCAAAGAGATCGGCATATACCTAAGTTGGAACCAGTATATTATCAATCCAAAAGCCTTAAAGATTGGAGACAGAACAAGTTTTTTTCTGACTGGAGAAGATTGAGATGTTTAAGAAGAGTTAAGATTACATCTAAAAACACTCATTTTGAGTGTTATGGAGGTGAGCGGCCATTTCACTTAATCTTGGATTGCTAGCTCACCTGCACACACACCTGGCTGTGATTGGAAGCCTGATGTCACTCTTCTATTCACCTGAATTTGTTACTGATTATTTGAGCACCTTGCACTTTAGTCACTGCAATGATACTTTAAAGGACTTTATGGACATTTATGCACTTTTCTCAGCACTATAGCACTTTTCTATATATATTTATTTTGTATTATATTCACAATTCTACGTTTCTTGATTGACACGTATCATTCACCTTTGTTGAATTTAAATGTTTCATCACTGTATTTTGTATTATTTTGAGTTGGGATTAGTGCTACATATTTGGATAAGATATTTTCACTGCTTGTCACTCCCTTATTACTTTGTGACATATCACGTTTGATTTACGTCACTATTTATTGCACTCAGAATAATTATTGTGACTAGCTACTTTATCATCGCTTCTATAGCAGTTCTGTGCTTTTAGATACCCTTGAGGATTTTAATATATTGATCCTTTGAAGATTGTAGAAGTATATTTCCTTTGATTGTTTTTTTTCACATCGACATATAGAATATATTTTTTATCCCGACACCTTTAATATTTTAGAAATATTTATTCTCTTCTACGTTTTTATGCAGTTAGAGTGGTTCATCTCATCAAGGAGTTGAGCGCTGATTTTTCGTTTTTATAAATGTTTTGCATTGTTGCCAAAAAGTTCGATTTTGGTTTCATCTGACCAGAGCACCTTCTTCCACATGTTTGGTGTGTCTCCCAGGTGGCTTGTGGCAAACTTTAAACAACACTTTTTATGGATATCTTTAAGAAATGGCTTTCTTCTTGCCACTCTTCCATAAAGGCCAGATTTGTGCAGTATACGACTGATAGTTGTCCTATGGACAGAGTCTCCCACCTCAGCTGTAGATCTCTGCAGTTCATCCAGAGTGATCATGGGCCTCTTGGCTGCATCTCTGATCAGTCTTCTCCTTGTATGAGCTGAAAGTTTAGAGGGACGGCCAGGTCTTCGTAGATTTGCAGTGGTCTGATACTCCTTCCATTTCAATATTATCGCTTGTACAGTGCTCCTTGGGATGTTTTAAGCTTGGGAAATCTTTTTTAGGTCTGGACTTTGACTGGGCCAATGAATATGTTTTGATTTAAACCATTCCATTGTAGCTCTGGCTGTATGTTTAGGGTCGTTGTCCTGCTGGAAGGTGAACCTCCACCCCAGTCTCAAGTCCCTTGCAGACCCTTGCAGGTTTTCTTCTAAGATTGCTCTGTATTTGGCTCCATTCATCTTCCCATCAACTCTGACCAGCTTCCCTGTCCCTGCTGAAGAAAAGCATCCCCACAACATGATGCTGCCACCACCATGTTTCACAGTGGGGATGGTATGTTAAGGGTGATGTGCAGTGTTAGTTTTTGGGCACACATAGCGTTTTGCTTTTACACCAAAAATATAATTTTGGTCTCATCTGACCAGAGCACCTTCTTCCACATGTTTGCTGTGTCCTCCACATGGCTTCTCGCAAACTGCAAACAGGACTTCTTATGGCTTTCTTTCAACATTTACTTTCTTCTTGCCACTCTTTCATAAAGGCCAGATTTGTGGAGTGCACGACTAATAGTTGTCCTGTGGACAGATTCTCCCACCTGAGCTGTGGTTTACATGTTTGGTTGTAACATAATTAAATGTGAAAAATTTTAAGAGGGGTATGGATACTTTTTCAAGGCACTGTATATATATATATATATATATATATATGTATATATATATATATATATATATATATATATATATATATATATATATATATATATATATATTTATTAGGTATGGGGTATACCCATAATACCAGTGTCAGAGAACATTTTTGGTTCTCTATGAACCTACAGACACAGCAAAGCAGCAGTTGCTTTCTTTCAGTCTGTCTCTCACTAAATGAAGTCTGTAGGACCAGGCAGCCAAGGAGGTGTTGGAGAATCTAAGCTTAAAGCACTCTCTCAATCAACATTGAGTATTTTAAATCCTTATGCTGCTAGCATTAGTAAAATGATAAGAAAGTATATCATATTTACTTGTTTTTAACTTTTTTTTTTTTTTTACATTTCTTCAGTTACAGGGCCGGGGAGGAGGGGTTTTCCCCAGCTAAGTGCCCCCTCATGCCTGCATGTCCGAGTTAAGTAAATTCTACATGAATCACCTGCCCTTACTCAAGATAACCACTGCCAGAAAGCCTGAGAGAGGGGGTGAGGCTTCAAAGTGATTTCTCAGCAAAATAAAACATGGAGACATGAATGGATGAGTGAGTTTGCTTTGAATATTAAAAATAAATGAAGTTGCTTTTTTGTTTTGTGGTGCTCAGATGCAGTGTAGTTCTGTTGTTAGTTTTGAGACTTGCTTGGGACTTGATTGCAACTTTTGTGATTTAGCATTGCAGTCTATGGCACTCAAGTCGCACCAAAGTCACAGAAATGTAGTGCAGAAACCTTTTTATTTTGTCGTTGCAACTTGAGTCGCATTGATTAAGACAGCACCCATTAAAATAATTATGTTTTGACTTGTCATTTGACTTTATGTGTCACAAGTCGCAGCAGTGTGAACCAGTGCTTAAGACTGCATAAATAGCAGTGCTGTCAGCATCACCAGGATCTAGCCATAACTGGTGAAAAGACAAACAGAAAGAAGACCTTGCTCATATGAATAGGGCTGGCCATACATGGGTTGAATTACGAAATAATTTTCTTTAGAAAATCTTATCTAAGAATTTTCGTTCGAATTTCGCACCATTAGTGGGCCGCAGCCAAGGCCGATTTTCGTGCGGTCATCAAATTTGAGTGATCAGGCATGTTGGAATTTAGTTTGGTATTAGTTTTTGAAAAATGAATGATTTTCTAATCAATGATGGGCAGGAGCAGACTGGCAACTTTCAGCCCAGGGAGCAAGTACAAACCAGAGGCCCATGGTGCAGCGACTTGGCCCTCCCCCCACTCTCCTTCTTCCCATCTTCCTCCTGACCCCCATTCCTGGCTGAAGCCCCGCTCCAGGAACTCTCTACTCACCGGCTGAATCCAGGTTCCCAACCTGGCCAGCAGGAAGCGGTTTTGGGAAGCTGGGACAGCTTGGTTAGGGCTGGCCAGGGGAGGAGAGTCTCAAGTGGGGCATGGAACTGTCCTCTGCTCAGACACAGTTTACATAATCCATCCTGGGGAGGGAGGCCTGCGCTCTGTCCTTGTCTTCATCCCACACTCAATAGGTCAGCCTCTTCACCAGGGTTCCTTTAGGCATGTCTGTGGCTGTGGACATGAGAGTGGCCCAGGGGGCGATTGCCCCCCTGCCCCCTGGCCCAGTCCTTTCCTGATGATGTGAAAATCGTGCGAGAAATATAATCAAAAAATTATTTTCTGTAGCAATATAAGGGGAAATTGAAGACTTGGTCGGTCGAATTTCGAAATCAACGGTGGCACCATTGAATCACAAAACTTTCTGATTTGCGAAAGAATGTTCTTTCGAAATTCAACACGTGTATGGCCAGCCTAAGAATAAAGATAAATGGGAGGGGGCGACAGGGACAGGAGGCAAAGCCTGGAAGAGGGCATTAAAGTGCCATTTTTTTCCCTTCTCAGAACTTAAGTAAATAAGCATTTTTATGAAGTCATTTTAATTCCCTCTATAACAAACTTACACCCTGTCCTAAATACAGTATCACAGGGAAGATTGATGCTTGCATACATATTTGTAGCAATAAAAAATGTCAGAGCAATTTCTGTGTCAGCAAGGAAAGTCCAATTTCCATCAAGGAGATAAGAAGCCGCTAACATGTATTTTACAGTTGCTGAATCTCTCCTCTCTGTTTTACTGCTCATATCAATCAGGAAGGTATATAATTCTAAAACATATTACAGCTGACATAAACAAGATTTGTCAGTATAATATCCTATTCAGTCAATTTGAAAGGGCCAATTAATTTTACGAAGCTTGTAGGAAAGGCTAGAAACCAAAAGCAGATTACAAAGCAAAATTCTAAACTTTCCCATAATGCACATTTTGATTGTAAGTTCCTTTGAATCAGTTCTCTCTCTTTTTTTTTTTTTTTAGGTAATAAGGTCTAGGTCAGTGGTTCTCAACCCTCCTAATGCCGCGACCCTTTAATACAGTTCCTCGTGTTGTGGTGACCCCCAACCATAAAATTATTTTTGTTGCTACTTCATAACTGTAATTTTGCTACTGCTATGAATCGTAATGTAAATATCTGATATGCAGGATGAACATAATTAAAGCATAGTGATTAATCACAAAAACAATATGTAAATATATATATATATTTACATATTGTATATTATAATATATTATATATTATAATATATTATATTATATTAATAACGTTATAATACAAACAATGATACATGGCATTGTTCAGTCAATACAGTTCATTAAAGTTTTCTATGATTACCATTCTTTGTGGTTTTTTTTTTATTACATACCTGTTACTATCACAAGGGGGCAGTATTCACATCAACCACAGCTGAATATAAAAAGACCGATCAGCATCCAGATTAACCACTTTACCACCGGAGGATTTTGCTGTCTTACGTCCAGGCCACTTTTTGCGATTCGGCGCTGTGCGACTTTAACTGACAATTGCGCGGTTGTGCGACGCCATACCCAAACGAAATTTACGTCCTTTTTTTCCCACAAACAGAGCTTTCTTTTGGTGGTATTTGATCACCTGTGCGCTTTTTACTTTTTGTGCTATAAACAAAAAAAGAGCGTTTATTTTGAAAAAATAACAATATTTTTAACATTTTTTTATATGAAATTCCCCCCAAAAAAATGTAAAAATCTAATTTTTTTTAAATTTTTGGCCAATTTGTTTTCTGCTACCTATGTTTGGTAAAAAAAATCACGATAAGCGTATTTTGATTGGTTTGCGCAAAAGTTATTGCGTTTACTAACTACGGGAAAGATTTCTGTCATTTTTGGTGTTTTTTTTTTAACGCGTAATGGCGGTGATCTGCGATTTTTTTGCGGGACTGCGATATTGCGGCAGACAGATCGGACCCTTGACTGACATTTTTGACACTTTTGGGGTTACCAGTGACATTACTGCAGTAATCAGTGCTATACATATGCACTGTTACTGTAAAAATGACACTGGCAGTGAAGGGGTTAATTTTATTGGAGAGGGAGGGGTAAATGTATGCCTGGTGCTTACTGACGTGTGGGGGGGGGGGGAGGTGACTGAGTGACAGAAGGACAGATCGGATGTTCAGCTATGCTGAACACTCCGATCTGTCAGTCCCTGTCACTTAGGAGATCCGCCTGCTCTGTTTACACAGGCGGGCAGATCTCCTCACTCGATTCCCCGACGATCGGGGCAGAGCAGCCCAAATCTGGCCCGACTCCCGCTGTGAATGAAAACAGTGGGAGCGCGCCTCCAGCAGGGGGAGGAGTCCAGCGACGTAGGTCTACGTCGCTGGACGATAACGAACCACTTTGCCGCAGTACGCTCAATGTGAGCGGTCGGCAAGTGGTTAAGTTCCCATGGTACAAATATTTTTTTTTGGTGCAGTAGTTGATGTTTTTACAGTACATGATTTTACATTTACCAAGTAATTATAACTCATGAAGTGTAGTTTAACCTCCAATACTGCTGCTTTCTACACAGTAGCTGCTCTCTACACATGTGTGACTGGTCTGCATAAGTACATTATCGCGTCAACCCTGTCAGGTACACCTGTATTTGTACGGGGTATATGTGATGGTGTTGGCACAATGATGTCATCACACCGGGTACTCTGTTGTGGGCGTGTTAAGAAGAGCAACTGGTGTTCACCCATGCGCGCACCTTTCTCTGGCTAAATTAGTGGCTAATGGATATTCGTCAATGCACGCGCATACGCATTGTGCGTGCACGCATACACACACACGTTGACCTGCACACTCATGTTTTGGCACCAAGAAGGGCCTATTTAAAGGCGGCAGGTGCACTTGAACTTTGCTGTCTTGTCTACAGCTTCCCTGTGTTCCTGAACCTGCGACCTGTTGATTCCTGCTTGACTCCTGTTGACCTTTTGGCTCATCCCTCACCTCGCTTGTCTGCTGCCCATCCTAACCCCGGATGTTTGACCATTCTTTTGGATCCTCCCTGTCTGTTCATACGCCATTTGACCTAGACCGGTTCACCCCCTGGTGGGACGACCCTGAGGACCGTGACCTGGTGTTCACATGCAGCAAAGTCCATCCTTACCATAAGAGGCTCTGGCTAAAACCGGTGGACACTTAGACTCCGCACCTCAGGCTAGCCCGGGTCACTTACCTTGGGGGTTCCTGTCCAAGCTCTGCCCTCTGGCAACGATAGGCCTTCCTCTGCACGTCAGGCTACCATCAGCTTCATAACAGGGTGTATCTGCATGTGGGCGGATCCGCCTGGAGACGGATAGAGGAGCGGTGTCTCGTTTCCTAGGACCATCGGAAATATGTGTTTTCCAATGGTCTTAGGCGACCCCTGTGAAAGGGTCGTTCGACCCCCAAAGGGGTCGCGACCCACAGGTTGAGAACCACTGGTCTAGGTAATAAGCAATATGTAGAAATGTAATTTTTTCCCTGGCTGGCTTGCTCACCTCCTGGTGGGACAATCCTGAGGACCGCAACCTGGTACTAGCAGGCAGCAAAAAACCTATCTTCACCATCAGGAGCTCTGGTGAAGACCAGTTAGTGCTTGGACGCTATGCCTCAGATGAGCCCATGTCCCCCACTAAGGGGACCTGTTGGTGTATTTATCCTGCTGGTTTTTGTGTGAACTTTTCACTGCTATAGCTACTGGCTTCTGAGCCTAACCCCTGACCACGACATTAGCTTCAAAGCTGCAGTGGGAAATGCAAGGCACTGTTGTCTGACTGCTAGTCTCACCAGGTTTGGAGTGAGATTTAGTGATGTCACAACTGTGCTGCTCAATGCTCTTCTTGCTGGAGAGGAAGCTGTACCTGAGGACCAGCAGTGCAAGGAATTCCTCCTCTCCTTATGCTGCTTGATTATTCATTCATCAGTCATAGGATCACAAATCATTTCCGTATAATGAAAAATGTATCCGAATTTTGATATGGAACAAAACAAAGTGCACATGTCTAGTGTTGAGTTCTGATGATCGGAGAGGGGTGTTGCCCCAGAAATGCATCCAGTTTTCGTCCGGTGCTCCTTTCTGTATTTATAAAAATGCAGCTTGTCCTACTTTTTCCAGTGCACACCAACGTTGCCTGGTGTGCCTATGGTGTTTGCCTTGCCTTGTGCTGTCAATCTGGGGGCATAATATGTCCCTACCTAGAGACCATCCACTTTGATACTTTCCCCACAAAGGGATTAATTGTAGAGGCCTGATGGGATGAAATGCATCAAATGAGTAGTCTCCATGTGGGGACTATTGTGGTTACAACTGGAATAAAGCATCTGAACATCATCTGTGTGCAGCTGCTTTGTCTTTTATTTCAGTAGTCTAGCTTTGCTACAATAAAGGATCTGTAAAAAATTTGTCTAGTCTTTCTTTTTTTTTTTTTTTTTTTTTGTTAGATTCTTGTTAGAATAAAAAGTTGCAGGCTCGTGACCCTGGTTAGGGATAAATATTTAGATACTTGACTGCAGACTTGTTTTTAATGCTGAAAGCCACACATGGAAAACACTGTGCCAGTCTTCTGACGCTAGAATTAGCGTCCTATCTTAGAACCCATAAGCCCCTTTCATATTTGGCCATGCATTTACAATAAATAAATATATAAGGGTGCGCTTTAACCAAAAAAGAGTGATGGATGGGGGGTGGCTGCATTTGAACTCTAAGAACAATAGAGTGAGAAAATATATGAAAAAAAGAAAAGTGCGCTCTACTTATTCTGTTATGTCCCTAGAGCAGTGGTTCTTAACCTTGTTGGAGGTACTGAACCCCACCAGTTTCATATGCGCATTCACCGAACCCTTCTTAATTGGAAAAATAAAATATGATTTTTTCGAATTCAAAACATAGGTATATATTATTTTAGGTATATATTTATACATAGGTGCACAAAATGAACAAAACCATGAAAGAACAAAACCCTTAAGAACAAAGAACAAAACCATTAAAACATGATTTTCACACAAAAACAAAAACATAATAATGAATATTTACTGCAAATCAGTGTGACGTTGTATAAAATACCTTACATATACATATATATATATATAAAATATATAATCGCTACAAAAACAATATACCAGCAATAACTTTTTGTAGCTGCTGCATTTACTAAGGTGAAACTCTACTTTTAAGTCCCCATGGGGCCCTAGGCAGATTACCAGTTTCGGGCCCCCATGCAATAACACTGAGCACTGACCATTTGCATTAACACTGACCGCTGACAATTTGCATGAATACTGAGCACTGACCAATTGCATTAACACTGACCGCTGACCATTTGCATGAATACTGAGCACTGACCATTTGCATTACCAACCAACTAACCCAAAAAAAAAAAAGGCTCTCCTAACTTAACCAATACTGCACACTCACTCACTGTGTATAACTGTTATACACAGTGGGTGGGCGCCTTTTTAGTAAAACACTTCTCTGCAGAGAACACCAAACCACCATATCTACCTACCTTAGTCCTCCTGATTCTGGGCTGGCTGCTGCGCTGGCCTAGTAGTGCGTGGCCTGTGGATGGCCTGGGTCTGGTGCCAGACTCACTCAGTGAGTCACTTGAGTGAGCCACCACTCACTAAGCCTCCTCCTAGGAGTTGGACCTCTCTCCCCTCTAGTCTCTGAGTCCCCGCTCTCACTCCGCTCAGTCTGTCCTTGTCCTCGCCGTTAGTGCACTGACTCAGCGTCACATTACATTGTGAATCACTCCGCCAGGACCGGCTCTGTACTGTGGTGATGTTGTGTATTTCCATGACGACTGCGCGGAGCGGGAGCGGAAGGACACGCCCAAAATTGGAGAAATAGTCCCTGATAGCGAAGTGGTACTAGCGGAGGGTGTGCCGAACCCTCGAGACTGACTCACCGAACCCCTGGGGTTCGATCGAACCCAGGTTAAGAACCACTGCCCTAGAGGCTATATAGGGACACATTACAGAACCCCTGTGATAGGTTATTCAATTAAAAAATTGATACTTATTAAGAATAAATCCTTGCAATTCAATTGCAAATCAATAAATATCAGCAAAATGTGAAAATAAATGTGGTGTGTACTCCAGTTACAGTTAAAAGTTCAGCAATAAAACAATTAATGAAACTGCAAGCAATATATAGAAATGTGCAAATAAGGGTGTAGTATGTGTATCGATTGACTGTACACAAATGTGTTCAGCAATGCCACAATTAATGAAACTGCAAGTAATATAGATAAAAATATGTGAAAATGCAGGTGCAGTATATGTGTCAATTTATAAAACCGTTTAGCAAGAACATATGTGCAATGTGTAATCCAAACACTATGGATGTTGTAATAATCGGCAAAGCAACAATTAACAAATCTCCAGGAAATATACATACAAATATGTGTGAAATAGGTTGCAATAATGTATGATTAAAAAACCAATTACATGCAATAGACACTACCCGTGTGTGCCGTGTTTAACTAAAAAGAAAAACTTGTGCTGCACAACCAGCCATGCATATGCATCCATAGTGTTTGGATTACACATTGCACCCCACTGTATATATTTCTTGCAGTTTCATTAATTGTTTTATTGCTGAACTTTTAACTGTAACTGGAGTACACACCACATTTATTTTCACATTTTGCTGATATTTATCGATTTGCAATTGTATTGTAAGGATTTCTTCTTAATAAGTATCAATTTTTTAATTGAATAACCTATCACAGGGGTTCTGTAATGTGTCCCTATATAGCCTCTAGGGACATACCAGAATAAGTAGAGCGCACATTTCTTTTTTTCACATGCATTTACATTGCCGTCACAATAATTATTTTTTTCCAAGAACACTGTGTGGGTCATCACTTTACATTGACCATTGGGATATTGATATGGTTGTCTGTATGCATAGATGTACAATATCTGAGTCATGCAGAATGTACCTCTTAGAGTATTTTTTATTCTGTAGATGATGCATAACACCTCTTGTTCTGTCTGCTGAATGTAATTTTCTGTGTCTGTCAGTTAAGGTCAGCTGGGGAACATTGTCTGCATGCAGTTGATATAGTTAGTGTGACGCTGTTCACCGTCACTGGAATTTAAGGACAGATGGGTGATGGTTTGGATTGCTTCATATTTGTCAGCAATGTCTCCATGTAGAAATATTGAGATTTGTTCCCATTTGCCATGAGGTCTCTGACCAGGAAGTACAACTCCTAATATGGTCATTCCAGGAAGTTCAATGAAGAGACTGACTGTCTAACAATGTTGCTTTTGTCTGAGGTGGCTTTCCATTCACCTATTGTCAGGTGTGCTAATGAACTCACCTGTTGTCTGCTAAGGGATGTATTGACACTCAGAGTAATGTGTATTGGGGGCTCGTTATGGAACCATTGTTCTGTGTCTGGCTATTGTGTACATTGATTGTCCCCTGGGGGTTTCTGTCTCATTACACATAACAGTCCTTCTGGTCAAGCTATCTGGCCAATCCCTGCTGACTCATTTTCAAGTCCTCGTTTGCATGGCTAAGGAGGACCTGAAGGAGAACGGCATGTACTGTGCAATTGACCAATGGGAAAGCGGTTGTTGGGGGCAGGATGTTCCAAATTCTGTATAAAAGTGTGCTGTTTACTTCCTATAAATTGTCTTCCTATATGAACTTACATACAGACTGCTTGGTGTTTGTGCTAATGGATTCTGAATGGCACACAGCTGTAGTTCGGATCCCGGAGCCTTGGTTGACGGAACCATCAGACGTTGCGATCTGCAAGCTGACTCACTAGAAACAGAGGAGTGTCGGGAGAGCGGAAGCGAGCGAGCAAGGGTCTCGTCACAGTTAGTATGTGTGATAATGTATTAGAGGTTGAAACACTAGCAACCCCAACCCCAAATGCCAACTCCACAATAAAATAATCACTGGAGGATTCTCCAGGCATACACCAAGAATGGTCCATTGATCCATATCCAGTTGCACAGAAATTTTAGAGAGGCGGGACCCGGGGCTCCATTCTTTGGCTGTGCTAAAATAATTTTCAAAGCATTATAGAAACAGGGTCTTCATGATCACAATCAGGATTTAATAGATTGACTATTTAGTCTTCGATTTTTTATAATGACTTACATTCAGTTATTAAAGGTTTATACTTTTTTTTTTATATTTTGTGTGAACCTGAAACTTCAGCTTTAGTGAAAAATAAAGATAATAACCGCGCTAGTGGAAATTATAAAAAGCTGCAACTTCAAGTGTGACCACACCCCAGTGAAACTATTGTATATTAAGTCGCGCTAAAGTGAAAAATGTAACAAATAAAGTCCATATAAAGTCCAAAAAATTATGCAATCCTTGATTTTCAAACCAGGCTCCTTATGGATATATGCTTACCAGAAAGGTAAAATTTAAATGCAGGTTCTCTGTAAACAAAATCTTATCCACTTGATGGAAAACGGAACCAGTAGACTCGTGGTGATTGAATGGTCGTTGAGTCATGAAAAATTGAAAAAAAAAACGCAATAGCGTAAAACCCAACAAAATGATAGAATGTGACTTATGACACCAATGTGATTATTCAATGGTTAACTTAAAAATTGTGTTGTATTGATATAACCACCACCAGTGTGAATGCTCACAAAATGAAGATTTAAAGGATCTAAAAAATATGTGCACTAAAAAAATAAGAAATGAATCCCATGCAAGAGGACACTTTAAGGTACTCCTTACCAGAGTGAGTCAGGGCAAACACATATAACACTCAAACATCAGTGCTATCCTTCACCAGCTGAAATAGCCTCTTACCAGATAAAAATAATAGAAACGCCAAAGTGAATCAGGGCAATCACATGGAACACTCAAACCCAGTGCTATCCTTCACCAGAAGAAATCGCCTCTTACTCAGCTTTAGTTTTACAGATGTCCTAAAATTCTGACCAAATTTATCTTGCGTGTATCAGCCATAACTTTATGACAAACCACCTAATATTGAGTAGGTCCCCTTTTTGCCACCAAAACAGTCCTGACCCGTTAAGGCATGGAAGCCCTTAGACCTCTGAAGGTATGTTATGGTATTTAGCACCAAGCCGTCAGTAGAAGATATTTTAAGTCCTGTGAGTTGCAAAGTGGGGCGACCATGAATTGGACTTTTTTTTTTCAGCCCTTCCCATATATACTCGATTGAGTTGAGATAAGGAGACTATAAAGACAAGGCAACACCTCAAACTCAATAATGTGTACTTCAATTCATTCTTGAACCATTTTTGCAGGGTACATTATTCTACTGAATGAGGCCACTGCCATCAGGAAATATCGTTTTCATGAATTGGTGTACTTGGTCACCAACAATGTTTAGATAGGTGGTACATGTCAGGTAACATCCACATGAATGGCAGAACCAAAGGTTTCCCAGCAGAACATTGCCCAAAGCATCACATATCATCTTCTTACCATTATGCATCCTGGTGCCATATGTCCCCCAGATAAGCTAAGCATACGCACCCGACTATTCTTATCAAAGAAAATGTAATTCATCAGATCAAGCCACTTTCTTCCATTGCTTAGTGGTCCAGTTCTGATGCTCACGTACCCATTGTAGGCACTTATGGCTCTGGACATGGGTCAGCAAGGGCGCCCTGACCGGTCTGTGGCTAAGCCGCCCCATACACAACAAATTGCAATGTTTTTCTTTTTTTGTTTCTACTCTCAACACGTCAACTTCAGAGACAACATGTTTAATTGCTGCCTAATATATGCCACCGACTTACAGCTGTAAAAAGATAATCAGTATTCTTCACTTGACCTGCCAGTGGTCAAAAAGTTATGAGTGTGAGAGATTCTCATAAAACATAGCTTCGGTAAATCTAAAGTTGATTGGATCATAAATGGCTGTGTGCCTTATGATCACTGTGATGGCCAATCACATTGTACACAAACATAAACAATTGTATTTATATCTGAGTGCCTACCCCCTCTTCTTCTGTGCTGTACCCCCCACCCCCAGTCCTCTGTTCTGCATGGTCCTGTAAGTAAAACTGCTTGCACTGACCACCAACCAACAGGGGTACGCTGTATGCTGATAAGCAGAAGGAGGGGGGGGGGGTACAATGATCAATACTGAGCACAGCAATGAGGCACACAGGCATATGAAACTTTAAAGCAGAACTAAAATTTATCCGAAAATTTGAATAAAAATTATTCAAAGCAAACTCATCCATCGATCCGTGTCTCCATGCTTTATTTTGTTGTGTAATCACTTTGAATAACAACCTCCCTAGAATTTCTAGCTGCGACCATCTTGAGAGAGGGCAGATGATTCATGCAGCATTTATTTCCTGGAATCCATCTGCCCTTAGCATAGGCATGCAGTCGGGAGGGTGTGCTTAGCTGACAAAGTCCATTTTCTCACAGAGGGTGATCCTTTTTCCAACATAGTAATTCTGTTTTTTATTTATTTTTTTTATTTTTTCTGACATGTTAGTGTTAAATCCTTCACTTGGATGTTATAAGTTGCACTAGTAAATACAGCCGGATAAAACAAAAACGGTGTCTCTGTCTTAATTTCAGGCTGCAAAACAACAAAATGTGATTATTTTAAAGGGAGGTCTTTTTATACACACTTTGTTTATATACTCTTCTGGGAAAGCTGTCCACAAGGTTTAGGAGTGTGTCTATGAGAATGTTTGAGTTCCTCCACCCCAAACTCGATCATCCATGTCTTTATGGACATTGCTTTGTGCACTGGTCCAAATCATTTGGTGGAGGGGAGATTATGGTGTGAAGTTGTTTTCAGGGATTGGGCTTGGCCCCTTAGTTCCAGTGAAGGGAACGCCTAAGGCATCAACATAACAAGACATTTTAGACAATTTTATGCTTCCAACTTTGTGGGAACAGTTTGGGGATGGCTCCTTCCTGTTCTAACATGACTGCGCACCAGTGCAAAAAGCAAGGTCCATAAAGACATGGATGGGCGAGTTTGGAGTGGAGGAACTTGACTGGCCTGACCTTAACCTGACAGAACACCTTTGAGATTAATTAGAGTAGAGACTGTGAGCCAGGCCTTCTCATTCAACCTCAGTGCTTGATCTCACAAATGTGCTTCTGGAAGAATGGTCAAACATTTCCATAGACACACTCCTAAACCTTCTGGACAGCCTTCCCAGAAGAGTTGAAGCTGTTATAGCTACAAAGGATGGGCCAACTCATTGAACCCTATGGACTAAGACTAGGATGCCATTAAAGTTCATGTGTGTGTAAAGGCAGGCGTCCCAATACTTTTGGTAATATAGTTGTAGCACCCTCCTAGGTAGATGCTAGGAAAACCATAAGGGAGGCCCTGTCTGCTTATCAGGGGGGCCTGATTGTTCAGCTAGGCTGTCATGTGTTTCCAGGTGTTCCTGTTGAGCTTGGGGAGTCTCCCTACTATGTCCAATGAGGGCTCTTATTGGACAGTGGAGGAAACCTGACCAACAGCACACCAGGGCTTGTATCTATCCCATAGGGCATAATCTGCCGCAATGCATCCTGGGAGGGGGTATAAGTCTGAGGGGGGCACATTACAGAGCGTCTTTGGCGGGAATCAGAGTCCCAGGAGGAGGGTGACGGCTGTCTCTCCTCCTGTCAGCTTGAGGAAAGTGTCCTGGGCAGTCGGCCTAGAGGACAGAAGGTTGAGCTGAGCTGCAGAGAGGGATCCAGTGTGCTGTAAGCCGAGTGGAGCTGCTGGGCAGAGGTTTCCAGGAAAGCAGTGTCATGAGTACTGTAAACTGCCCAGGGGTCTGCCTAGGATAGGGGACCACTCCAGAAGGTCAGAGGGATCTGGGAGCCAGCTAACCAGTAGAGAAAGCTTAGACAGGGGGTGACAGAGTCTAAGCCCTTAAGATAAGTGTGTGAGAGAGGGTGCCGGTGCAGGCCTTGAAGCTTACAATTGTTCAGCAGTGCAGCAGTGATAAAGTAGCTACCTCAACAAGGAGTGCCAAAGGGAGCTTTAAAAGGACTTTGAGTCATAAGGAGGTGATCAGAAGTTAGTTCAGTGTTAACAGGCAGCAGGCCAGCGTTAACCAGCGTTAATCGGCGTTGACCGACATCAAGCCAGCGTCAAATCAGCGCTGGGAGCCAGCTAACCAGTAGAGAAAGCTTAGAAAGGGGGTGCCAGAGTCTAAGCCCTTAAGATAAGTGTGTGAGAGAAGGTGCCGGTGCGGGCCTTGAAGCTTACAATTGTTCAGCAGTGCAGCAGTGATAAAGTAACTACCTCAACAAGGAGTGCCAAAGGGAGGTTTAAAAGGACTTTGGGTCACAAGGAGGTGATCAGAAGTCAGTTCAGTGTTAACAGGCAGCAGGCTAGTGTTAACCAGCGTTAACCAGCGTTAACCAGCGTTGACTGACATCAAGCCAGCTGCAAGTCAGCGCCAACAGGCATTTTTCAGTTGTCCCCAGCAAATTGTGCATAGTTGAGCCAAAGGAGTATCCCACTCATTCCCTTCTCCCATCCAAGTTCTCAATAACCCAAAGATACTTGACTGGTCATTGTCTCAGTGCTCACACTTGGAGAACATGCTTAAATGTGCTGTTGTTGTTAGCGGTAACCCAGGCGGACCCACATCCAGCAAAACGGCTGGAAATTCTGCTACATAGTGTATATATCAATTTTGGGCTTCGAGAAATGCATTACATCAGGGTTTTGTTTTTTCAAAATGTTTGCTCTATTTTCCTTTCTTCAGTATAAAATAAAAAAAACATAGATTTTAAACACCACCAAAAGAAAGCTATATCTCTCTAGAGAAAATTATATAAAATTAATTTTGGTACAGTGTTGCATGATGGAGTATATGTCAGTCAAACTATCATTTCGCTAAAAATTAAAAAATGGCCTTGTAATATAAGGGTGTGCTGTATATACAGGCTGGTACTCAAGTAGTTAACTCCTATTTTATGACTTTTTAAAAGTAGAATTTTTTTTTTAGAAATTCTGTTACGTCCCTGCCTGGCTATTTACAGCTGGCTTTTTCCTGCAGGGTAAAATTTGTCATAATGTCCTCTAGCAGATCCATAACTTTGTAACCTGCTGGTTCTGCCACTTATTTTCACTCAACCCACACCACATAGCAGAACTCCTATAATAAGGTTTTTGAACTTGAAATATCAAGTATTTGTCAAATCAAAGTGCTGACCAGCAAGACAAATAACAGAGTATCAGCCGGTGACAGTGTATTTGTTCATCGTTACACAAAGTTATCAAGCTACGGTTCTGTGTGACAGTTTTTTAAACCGAGCTGCCTCCGTTTTATTGACTATTGTGCTATCAATCTTTTGTGAATTCTGGAAAAGAAAAAAAAAAACGCAATGATGCATTAACACTTCAGTTTGCAGCTGCAACTGAAACACATACTAACTACATTCTAGATTAAACAAGGCCTACTCTTCTATATTCTCTGCTGCAGTGGCTCCTAAAGCGTGTCAGAATAAAATAACATATTTATTACATCTCCACAATACATGCACAGTTCCTTAAGATGTATTCCTTTGCGCGGGAGTGACGTCATCGCGGCTCCGGCCAATCATCGCGCCAGAGCCGTCTCTTCCGACCAATCACCGCGCCGGAGCCGTCGAACCCGGAAGAGACGGCGAGGGATCATGGCAGCGCCGCAGCGATGTCCGGGGGTCCGTGTCGGGGCTTCGTTCTAAGGTAAGTTACACATAATGGGCTAGTATGCGATGCATACTAGCTCATTATGCCTTTGTCTTGCAGGTTTTTTTTTTTTTAGGGTTTACAACCGCTTTAATGACCAGGCCCTATTTTGCGATTCGGCACTGCGTTACTTTAACGGACAATTGCGCAGTCGTGCAACGCTGTACCCAAATAAAATTGACGTTGTTTTTTTTCCCACAAATAGAGCTTTCTTTTGGTGGTGTTTGATCACCTGTGCAATTTTTATTTTTTGCGCTATAAACAAAAAAAGAGCGACAATTTCGAAGAAGAAAAAAAATTCACATTCTGCTATATAACATTCACAAAAAAAAATGTCAAAATCACATTTTTTTGACATTTTAGGCCAATTTGTTTTCTGCTACATATTTTTGGTAAAAACAAAAAAATCGCAATAAGCGTATTTTGATTGGTTTGCGCAAAAGTTATCACGTTTACTAACTATAAGAGCAATAGGAAGGAGCAAGATCCAAATGTTCCCCTCTCCTTAAGGATGATTTTTTAGGATCACCTCTCACATTCGCCATAAAACAGTGACTAGAAAGATCCAACGAGGATGCCGAGGAGGCAACAAAAAGAGTAAGATGCGAGAGTCCCATGACCCCAGATTCACGTAAAGATTTTTTATATATTCTCCAAGACCTTGACCCCCTATGAAATATCTTTGCTGCAAAAAGGACTCAATTGTGCACCATCCACCACACCTAACGTCTTCAATCTCTTCAAGGACCTCAATAGGTTCATATGGTCCTTATCTATCATCAGATTTTACCATAGACGGAACTCTGCAGTTAGGACATCTGTCGTGGCATCATCAGAGACTATTGATACTGACATGGACCTTCCTGAACTTTTAGACCCACATATCTTGGAAATGTTACAAGATTTATGGTCTGCTAATTCTGTTGAAGATAGTCAGGGCTTTTGCAACCTTGAAATACAGGATTATAGGCCAATGATTCATACCCATTTCAAACCTCCCTCAAAATCCAATCCCTAGCATGATAAAGGTCCTTATGTTAAAACTTTCTACTCTTTGGTATGAGGACGTAAAAGTTATATGTGCACAAAACAACTCGCACAGTAACCTTCCTGCTCATGAACAAAAGGCTCTACACACTACAATTTAATTCAGAGATCATGATCAGACAAGCGGATAAGGAAGGAGGGGTTGTCATCCTAGACAAAAAGGACTATCTTACAGAAGCAGAGACTTTTGGTGGACACTGACACATACAGTATACAAAATTAAAACAAGATCCTCTACGGATCTTCAAGGAAGAATTGAAGAATTTGGTGGAATCTGCCCATCAGAGGGGTATTTTGAAGCCCCATGAAAAGATCTTCTTGTACCGGGACTTTTTTTCTACCTCGGTTTTCCACTTCTTGCCCAAATTCCACAAGGATCCTTTGCAACCTCCAGGAAGATCAATGGTGGCTTCTATAGATGGGTTAATCAGCTATTTTTTAGACTATGTCGACCATTTTTTACAGCCGATAGTACAAAGACTTCCTGTGTATATAAGAGACTCTGGTCATCTACTTGAAACTCTCGCTCAATATCAGTGGGATGAGGATTATCTTTGGATTTCTCTTGACGTTACATCATTATATACCTCAAATCCCCACAGGGAAGGATTAACAGCTATACAATATTTTTGTCAAAAGAGGATTTTTTCATCCCTCACAAGCAAGTTTCATTCTCCAAGTGGTTGAGTTTATATTACATCATAATTATTTCCAGTTTGATGGTGAATATTTCCTACAAATCCATGGAACAGCTATGGGCGCCAGTTTTGCTCCCAGTTATGCAAATTTATTTATGGCATACTGGAAAGACATGCAAATCTGGGCCCAAAACCAATATTCACATCATCTAGTAAACTGCAGCAGGTATATAGATGATATTATCATCATTTGGCAAGGAAACAACACCACCATACAGGAATTTTTTAATAGAACAATTAACTTGGGATTTAATTCACCTTGGTATCAGATCCCCATACCTTAATATTTTTGGATCTGGAACTTTTTCATAATCAAGATGGGAAAATTTGTTCAAAAACACATTTCAAACCTACTGCTGGTAATTCATATGTACACAAGTCCAGTTGCCATCACAAGAAATGGATTCAAAATATCCCTTACAGTCATATCTGCAGGTTGCAATGTAATTGCAGCACAAGAGAAGACTACAAGCCCCGAAGCCTGATCCTCGAACAGAAGTTAATTGAAAAAGGTCATTGCGAGGAGGATATTGATAATGCTATCCAAAAATACCTTGACTAATACACAGAATTCTCCTTCTGATACTGATTATAGACAACCTTCCAGAAAAGGCCCATTTTTCATTACCCAATACAATACCAAACATTGGGCCATTAAAAAATCTTTAAATATTGGGGCATCTGATTAAATGATCCAAAACTCTGTGAATATATTCCTCCTAGACCAAATGTGTTTTTTAAAAAGGCAAGAAATGTTAGGAATTACATTGCTCCAAGTAAAATTAAGACTAATAATAATGATGCCCAGATTACTATCCCTAAGATATTATCTCTCGTTGGTATGTACCAATACTGCAAAAAGTAATGTTTTACATGTGCTTATGTTACACATGGCCACAAGTCCTTTACTGATCGAATGGGTTACCATTCAGGAATTTCTCACTTGTTCTTCTAATTATGTTATTTACCTTATTACTTGCCCTTGCAAGAAGTGCTATGTTGGATGCAGGATCAGGATACTTCAAGCAAGATTTAGTGAACATAGGAGGAGCCTCAAAGATGAGCCTCCCAGATTTAGTATAGCACGTCATTTTGATACCCACCATAAAAAAGATCCTTCTTTACTAAAGGTCAGAGCCATTCAATCCATCTCAGGAAACTTACCCGAAGGTGAAAGATAAAGAAAATTGTGCGCACAAGAGACGTACTGGATATACAAATTAAATAGTTTAACACCTGAAGGGCTGAATGAAGAATTAGAGGTTAACATGATCCTATAGGTCCAGGCCCATAGGTGTGTGTTCTTTATTTTTTTATACTTTTTATATATATTTTTATATATTTTTTCACATTATATATATATATATATATATATATATATATATATATATAATTGTATATACTTTTTATTTTATTATTTATATATATTTCTTTTTTATATATCTATATTATTTTATTGATGATACAATATTCTGTAGTATCCATTGCTAATTCATTATTATTTCATTATGATATTCTTATTGCAATATATTGCATATAACCTTTTGTATTTTTAATATGACAAAATAAAGAGTCATGACATGCTAAGTTCTTCATAATGTGCTTATAAACAAGTTTGTTTAGTTTGCTACAAATGTTTCTTGACTGGAATATATTTAAAAAGTTTTAATATAATTTTGTTTATAAATAATAGCAGCATATCACCCTGGCATTTTTCACTCCTGCAAGTGGTTTACTTTTGTTTTAATCACCTGAGTGTCATGAGGCTATTTAGCTGCTTATATAAATTCCCGGAGTTTCCTTAGAAATCAAACAGGCTGATGAAGGCATGACTTGCTTCCAAAACACGTCCTATTGGCATAGACCACAGACGGGCTGACAGTTTAATTTCACTCATGCTGGAGACATCCATCCTGGGCTGACATCTGATCAACAGACGGACCATCACAGCAACATTGAGTTACCCACCCCTGGCTTTCTGAGAACGGATTCTAGTGACACCAGGCTCCTTCCCCAAGGTTTGCCAGTTTGTCTTGCCTCAGATTCGGATTACAGCTCTATGCTCCCACTCGGACCATGCCCTACACCACGATCTGTCATCTCTACCCCCATCTGTTTGTGAGTGTCGTCTTAGTTCATATTATATTTTATCATAATATATTGTGCTACACTATGCCTGCTTGGCACTTTTCTTTCCCTCCCTTCCTGCATTCCCACTCCTTCCGCTGGTGCCATTTGTTCCAGAACCACACACTGAAAGCTTGTCCTAACTGTGGATGTATCTCATCTGCGGCTGAGCCCTTTGTTGCTAACAGAATGAGTAGTCTTCGCACTAAGTCAGTGTTGGTTCCTATCAACAAGGAATTCTGTCTTGCTCCCGGAGACTGAGGACAATCAACTGCTAGTGTATCGAAGATCTCTGGCTTCCCTGCCAATTAGGGGGTCAAAGGTTATCTTGACGGGTATATATCCATTGTATGGAAACTTTTGGGTGCGAATGTCCCAGATCTCCAACTCTTCCAGCTTGCACAGAGGGATATGCTTCAAGTGTTTGTCATAGAAATCCATGTACAATAGTGTCACTTGGGCTCCAGTATCAAGCAAAGCTTCAGTGTAGATCCCTTCCACTTTTATCGAGACTATAAGGGAGGGTCCTACAAAGCTCTTTGGCATGTTTTAGGCTTGTGCATGACTAATTGCCTTCGTGGCAATGGAGTTCGTTCCACCACTTGTCTTGGCACGTTTTTCACTGGTGACTCTGTAGTCTGTTGTGGCAACGAAGTTCGTTCCACCACTTGCTTTGGCATATTTCTCACTTGAGACTCCGTAGTCTGAGCCCTAACTAACTTCATCTGTGGAGATAGAATCCTCTTTCTTTCATTTAGAAGAGGGTTCGTTGACCTCTTGTGTCTTTCCCCACAACCCGGGCGACTCATTTTTAGATACAGGTGAAGTGGTAGGAGAAAGAACAGAGGGCCTCGCTCTTTGCCTTTTCTTGGATACTTTTCTAGCGCCGGAGCTCTGTTTGGTCTCAGGCTGTTCAATTGGCTCCTTCACTGAGGTCCCCGGAAGTTTCTCTCCTTCTTTGGGAAGAGTATCTTCTGTAATGCTTTCAACACATCTGCCAGCAACTCGGGACTAACTCCCTTCTTGGAGCACTTAGCCCTGAAATGTCCAACTTCTCCACATTCAAAATATCTCCCTTCTCTGGTGGGGAAAAGCCCTGATCCTCCAGGGTTAAATCTTGGTTCCTGTGTTTTATCTTCAGTCTCCATCACTCGCATCAGTGCCTGATATATCTGAGCTTGAAGTTGAGCAACTTGAGTAATCAACTCTACTGATTTCGAAGTGTCAACTGACTTTTTGCTGTCTGGGCTCTCACGCCCTTCTGGATCTGCTTCGGTCTCACTGTCCTTATCTAAGAAAAAAGGTTCTGCATGAACAACAGGGGCAGAAGCTCTCTCCTTCTTCCCCCCTCATGCCATTAGCTCTCTTGCCCCTTGACTCTTTTATTCCAACAAAGCTTCCTCCTCCCTTACTTCTCTCATCAGTTCCGGGTAAGTAGGGACTGCCCATACTCCTTTCAGAAGTAATTTCAACACAATGGGATGATTTGGACAGGTCTCTTGTAGTACCGGATCCAGTCGAGCTTGGTCAGCATCCTTGGGGTCTGTGCCCCTCTTAAGGATGATCTGCTGTAACATCCTATCCATATGAGAGATGTATTCATAAAGTCTCTCCCCTCTTTGTTGGTGAGTGTGATTAAACGTGTACAACAGATCTGGGGTCTTTTCTACCCTTCCAAAAACAGCATACAAAGCATCAATGTAATTCATAGCTACACAGTCCTTTTTTCCTATCCGCAGATTACGGATGCTCTCACTTAGATGCTGTCTCTTCACAGCCTCTGGCACGCTCCACTCTTCTACGGCCTGAGTGGCCTGACTTATCCAGGTCTCAAATTCCTCTTCTCCAGCTGGAGTCGGCAATTGCCCTGAGAAGAACCAAAGCTTCCTATATCCTTGGCCCGCATTACTGGAACCATTCTTCACCAAGCTCTCAGCTAGCTGGCTCAAGTCCATATAGAACGAAATGGGAGGGGCACCGGTTCCACAGGAGTCTGCACCAACTGACCCTATTGTCCCTGCACTGGCTTGCGGTGATGGTAGCCCCTCTGTGGTCTCTTCCCTCTCTTGCAGTGAGACCACCCAAGCAATTTCTCCTTCTGTTAAGGTTACCTCTTCTTCCCTGAAACAGGCAGGTATATCTTCCTGCCACTCCATCAGCACCCACACATAGTCCAGAGTAAACTCTGCCTTCGTATCCAAGATGTGGGTCCGCTCTGGCACTAAGGCCCTCGCCCTCTATCACATCTCCTTCTCTGTACACTCACTTCCTGAGATCTCCAGAACAGTGCATTGCTCCATCTGAGCTCCTTGGCCCTTCCCTAGGTGGCTGCAGAAACTGAGTCCATCGCTCTCTCTCTCATTGGCTCATGACTGGGCTGACAAGTGCCTGCAGCAGTGAAGAACATTCCAGAGGAGCCCCCAAATGTAGCACTGCCCCCTTGGGGGTTGCTTGTAATTGTATGTTCTTCTGTGCCACTTTGACCCTGTGAACCATCCAGCCCTCCTGACACTCTAGGTTTAGACATCTTGTGTATACATTTAAATGACACACTGGCACAATGCAGATAGATTTTAACTCTTTATCTTGGCTTTACTCAAGAAAAAGGCTTGGAAAGAGAATTAATCAACTAGGCCCAGGATAAACAGCCAGGGTTCAGTTGAAATAACACTAAAGAAAAGAGAATAGCAAGTTATAATAACAAGTAAATACACCAAATATACACATTATCTTACAGTAAGTGAATGAATCTCAGAAAGATGTAAATTGCTATGAAAAGCCCTTTTACTAAAGGGGAATCCCGGGCCGGCCTATAATGCCTGTATCCTAATGAGAGATCAGGTAATCTAGATACCAGTAACGTGACCCCTTTTAGAGCAATGATATAATAATGTTCAGTATGAAAGGCCTTGCTAAGATCTTCACTGGCAGGTGGAGCTAAAAGAATAAATGATTCCCCAGTGTAGTGCAGTATGAAACAGACAATGCAGGATAGCTGGTTTCTGATTAATGATGATCCACTAACTGATCCAAGTGTACAATGTCATTGTTCAGTGTCTAAGAGAAATTGTAGCAACTGGTAACTGGACTCTGAGCAGGTGCTCTCTCACCAATCCTGATGTCCCTCTTATGAGTTCTGGAAGAATAGGCAACAGCGACTCTCCACACAGTGAGACATTGAGATGGCTGCGCTCTGCTGTCCCGCCAACTCCACTCAATCAGCGATGCTGCAGAGATGTCTACGATTTATCACTCATGATACTAATGTGATATTGTGTGTTTTCTGAAAAAAATTTATGAATTTTGAATTATGTTTCGATTTACTTAATATGCCTTGAAGTTGCATATCAACACTGTGCAGGTTGACACCATAGGATGATACACCCATTTAGAAGGCGCTAATCCTGGATTACACCTTCTTTGCATTTTGTCTGGTTCTATAAATTCAAAGGCTGTGATACAGTTTAGTTGGCTCTGAGGAAGAGGCAGGACCTCAAAACGCATCAGCCAGTCATTTTGAGGACATCTTACCTGCTAAGCGATAGTTTTGATGCTATAACATAGGAATTGATGTGCCTTTGTCAAACCTATGTTTGTAAATATGAATTTGAATGTTTACTTAATAAAGCCATTTTTATTGAGAATAATGCGCTAGGACGGTGCGTCCTCTGTCTATTTCTTGAATCCTTGGAATGGCTGTACTTGAGAATTAGAGCAGAAGGTAGTGTTTTACTGTAAGAATTAGGGCACCACAGAAAATAAAGCAGTGTAATGTTGGTCAGTGGTAGGACAGTTTACATTATAGAGAATAGATCCAACCATTCAAACAATACAGTCGCACGCAGCATCCTTCCATGTGCTCCTATGGCACTGGGGGGTCCCCTTAGTCTGACTGTGCTATGCTGGCTCCTTTGGCTTTTATTTAAGGATACATGTACAGTATATACCAGGCTATTAGCCCCTTAGTGTCTTGCTGGTTGGAGTTCTTGAGGACTACATCAGCTTGCAGTGGTGGCTCCTAAAGGCATAGACACATCAAATGTTTTTTTAATCAAATAAACATAGGAGATCAACATATTTTGGTAAGAGGCTGAGTGTTTTATGGTGGGGGAATCACATGGAGGAACATCTTTCTGCCTAATGTCTAGGTTTATTCACATGTACTTAACACTTTTCATTATCACTTTTTGAACTCTTTATTCGACATGTAGTTAGTGAGTGGCTTTTTTGAGTGTGTGTTTTTTTTTTTCCTCTATGGGTTGAACTGGATGGAGTTGTGTCTTTTTTTCAACCAGACTAACTATGAATACTGTGAATACAAATAAAAGCATCTCCAAGAACAAATGGTGAGCAACAAGCTTTGAGCACCCCAAATTAAAAAAAATCCCTCTCCGCAAGAAACAAAACCCAATATATCACTAGAAGGATCAAAACCCAAAACTACCAGCCCCTTAAACATATTTCCACTTTTTCTAAGCTCAATTTAACTTTTCTGATTGTAGAGCTATAGTTCAGTAGGGCATTTGTCAGACCTCTGCAGAGAGATCACTGCTACCCACAGAGAACAAAGGGTCCCACTCTACAGCAGCTGGCAGCACACATCATTTTTCTACTCAAGCTGTGGCTGCTTTAGAAAGAAAACAAACTGATAGTCATTAAACACCATTTATTTGATGCACCTAAAATGTATGCGGGCACTGATAGGTGGCACTGATGGGCGACACTGATAGTCATTGATGGGCGGTACTGATAGGCAGGCACTGATGGGCAATGAAAGGCAGCACTGATTGGCCTCACTGATGGGCACAGACTGGTGTTACTGATGGGCACAGAGTGGTATCACTGATAAGCACAGAGTGGTGTCATTGATGGCAACTTTTGGGGCTGCATTTTCATCAGGGCACTGATGATCAGTGCCCTAATTTCCTATACACATCACACCTGTGAGGAGATACCACTGATTGGCTCTCCTAACACTCTGCCAGTGTGAGGCAACGAGAGCCGATAAACGGCATCTCCTTGTTTACATGTGACCAACTGTGATTGGACACAGCCAATCACAAAGATAAAGAGCCGCGGCCAGGGGGCGCGATTGCGGCTAAACTGGGTGCCATCATATGGCATTGACCCAGAACAAGAGCCACCCCGCTTCCGCTCCGCCCCGCCCTGCTCCGCTCCGCCTTCATTTGTCTATTGGTACTTGCCATTTTATATGCTTTTTTTCTGGCAACTCTAGCGCTAAAAATAAAAAATCCTACTTGATTCTCTTTGTACGAAGGGAGCTTTGTTTGCCATTATTTGCCTTGTCTGTGTTGTGCTGACAGTGTAGTACGCAGCAAAAAAATGCAACTGTACCAACATTTTTGGGTGTTAAGGTGCAAAAATGTGCTGCTATTGTGCGACTCTCTGGTGGTGTAGGGGGCCATTTTAATGACCTTGATTTTCTAGTTGACCTCCACTGTCCTAAAATATTGCTGTGAAAAAAATCACATGACTAATATGCTCCACCAGCAAGCAGTTTCCAACAATAATTTCATTTCTTACCACACAAAAAAACTCAGTTTTTCTAGATAAATGAAGAAAAACAATTTTCTAACAACTATTCCGAATGTGGTAACATATACTGAACCAGCATATATTTTATTAATCTCCAGTTGCACTGGCTCTGTGATCGTGACTTTTCAGATATATAAAGACTATAACAAATTCAATGTTTTATTTAGATGTATCCTATTGTATTACTTTTCCCCATTGTCCAGTCTAGAAGAACGGGGAAGCAAGAAATTATTTTGAAACAGAAGAAATTTGGATTTCTTCTGGAGCTATTGATGTTTAATCTGTGGGAAAAGTGAATGGAAATCACCCCAATGGAAACATAGACAGCCATAAAAACATGGCAACAGTTCTGACCACACTCTGCTAAAAAACATATTGTTATTGTTGACCTCTCACTTCCTGTCTTGATTATGATCAGGCAGTTTATCTATATTTTCTATTATCTATATTTGTTCCAGAAAGGGAAAATACAGATATAGGGGAGGGGGTGCTACAAGGAAATTTCCTTCCACTTCAGTCTGGGTTCCCCTTTTCCCTGCTTCTACCATTTGGGATAAAAAGGTAAATTCACTGTGAGAGTCACATTGGCATCGATGTCCACATAAATTCCAACCACAAGACCTGCAGATAGGAAGGAGAGGAGAGACTGATTAGCAAAGTCCTACTCACAGCTGTTGAGCATCTGTCCTAATCCTTTAGGTACGGTGGCTTGTAAGACATGGAGGCAGCTATGTTTCTGGACAGTGGACAGACCTTCATTTCTAACCAACTGATCACAGTGAATGGTTTTAGAAGTTTATTTAGAAGAGAAGAGAGACAAAATGTGGTAGGTGGAGGCTACAGTATATCCTCCAATCTCCAAGGATGGCACTATGCCATTTCTTCAGGCTGTCAGGAGCCCATTGAAGACTAATTGCCTCTTGCTATGGGCTCCAGGCAGCCATTTTGGGAGTACAGAAATCCTATTGAATACCAAAGTCCCAGGAAATGTGGGCACCCATCTTGACCTACTATAAATAGTAGAAGACTGCTTAATTGTGTGGGAGTAAGCTAGGAACAGACCCCCTACCAGTTAGAGAGAAAGTAGAAATAGTGTTCGGAAAAGCTACCTGTCAATGATTACTTTTACACATTGTCTCTTCTGGCAGCTTCCTGGAACAGTCTTTCACTGGCAGCCGGATCTCTGCAGGGACCTTTTGGGAACCGAGTGTGAACAAGCAATATCATAACCCCTCCTAGGGAAGTTCTCCTTTGGCATTCTGTGGTATGTTAACATCTGTTATATAACTATTTCAAATAGTGCCCTGTAGATAAACAATGCCCTCTTCTGAATGTATGACTTGCAACATATGCAGGGCCATTGCTGTAAATTGCCTTATTTCTGTGAACAGATAATTTCTACCATATTAACAAAGTTTAGGCTTCCATGTGTTTACTAAATTCTTAGGTACACTTATTAGGCCCTGCCTACAAGTAAAAGTGAAGATTAGGGATGAGCTTTGAGTTTGAATCGAAGCTAAGTTCGACTCGAACATCTAGCGTTCATCGAATGACAAACAAATGTGCTTCTTCGCGGGAAATTTGAGATCCCATAATGCACTGCGTGCACCCGGCGTGTGCAGCACGTTATGTGATTGACCAAAGCATGCACCCTGACCTCATGCTTTGGCCAATCAAAGGATCTCTGCCATGTTTGGACAAAAGGCAGGCTGCCCTTAGCCAATCATTGCTCAGGGGCCAAGTACACGCACCCAGCAAGAGTAACTGTGAGGGCGTGGTTACGGTGTTCAAGTACCACCAACAGCAAAGGCCCAGTTTTTGGCACCTGTATAATAAATGCAATTTCAAATTTGTATGGAATTCTTACCAGCAGGTACCGTTCCTGCACCCAGCAAGAGTAACTGCGAGGGCTTTGTTATGGTGTTCAGGCACCACCAACAGCAAAGGCCCAATTTTTGGCACTTGTATAGTACATGCAATTTCAAATTTGTATGAAATTCTTACCAGCAGGTCCCATTCCTTCACCCAGCAAGAGTAACTGCGAGGGCTTGGGTACGGTGTTCAGGCGCCACCAACAGCAAAGGCCTAATTTTTGGCACTTGCATAGTACATGCAATTTCAAATTTGTATGGTATTCTTACCAGCAGGTCCCGTTCCTGCACCCAGCAAGAGTATCTGCCAGGGCTTGGGTACACTGTTCATGCACCACCAACAGCAAAGGCCCAATTTTTGGCACCTGTATAGTACATGAAATATCAACTTTTTATGAAATTATTACCAGCAGGTCCCATTCCTGCACCCAGCAAGAGTAACTGATAGGGCTTGGTTACGGTATTCAGGCACCACTAACAGCAAAGGCCCAATTTTTGGCACCTGTATAGTACATGCAATTTCAAATGCATATGGAATTCTTACCAGCAGGTCCCATTCCTGCGCCCAGCAAGAGCAACTGCGAGGGGTTATGGTGTTCAGGAAGCACCAACAACCAAGGCCCAATTTTCTGCACCTGTATGACAAGTACATGCTATTTGAAATTTGTATGAATATTTGTATATGACATTGTTTGCTTTAGAAATGTCAGTATTGCTGCAGCAGGTTACATACATCGTAGAGATGCACTACTTTACAGCCACATTCAGGGGACCTCTCAGGCACGATATTTGATATAATTTTTCATTCTTTTAGTTTCACTTTAAGCCTAATTAAAATCAGTAAATCAGTGCTTTAAAAATGATCTTTTTTAAAAACTTTTTTTTCATTGCTACATGTTCCCCAGGTAAGTACCCGGACCCCCATACACTTTTTGGGGCAATAACTTGCATTTAACCCTTCAAAATTAGGCTGTTTGATTTTCGAGGTTCGAGTCCATAGACTTCAATGGGATTTGTTTGTTTGAACAAACTTTTACTCTGTTCGCGGTGTTCTGGTGCCAACCGAACCGGGGGGTGTTCAGGTCATCACTAGTGAAGATTAAAACTGGAGACAATTAATTGTCCCAAGAACTAGTATCTTTACAGAAATGCAGGCTTTTAAGACAGTTGCCACGTATGAACTCCCAAAAACATCTCACAGTTTAACTCACATCAAGCACATCAACAATTATAGGAAACATTAAAGGCTATGTCCATTTTTTGCAAAATAATAATAATAATAATAAATGTACCCACATTTTCAGAAAAAAAGTGTGCATTTATTTATTTATTTTTGCATATGAGCCTGCAAAACACTGCATCCACAATCGGTGGAGTGCAGACTCCATTTCCAGCTCCATGTCCACACCAACTTTCCATTATGGAGCTGGAGGAAGTATCTATGGACTATTGAATGAATGCCTGTGCTTGAGCAAGAGCCAACCAGCTACATAACAGTTGTTAGATGGAGGTATCATGAAAAACAAATGTTTTGTGTACCTTGGAGGCTCTTTGCTGGTCACAGTGATTTGGCTACAACACAGATCAGTTATTAGTCAACAAATAAGACCTCGCAGATAATCAACCCTTGTGGTGTAAATAATGCTTCCTTTCTTATGCAACCACTTCTCTCTTGCCGGACAGAGAATACATTTTTAACACACATGCTGAAAGCTTATACACATTAAATTGAACTATAGCCATGAATGATAAAGTCTCTTGCAGACAAAACTGTAAGCAGGCCTCAAGGTTGATATTGTAGGACTT
Organism: Pelophylax lessonae; assembly: GCF_965119305.1. Classification (NCBI taxonomy): domain Eukaryota; kingdom Metazoa; phylum Chordata; class Amphibia; order Anura; family Ranidae; genus Pelophylax; species Pelophylax lessonae. The sequence continues at coordinate 58,117,493 of NC_138768.1, read as the reverse complement.
CCAACAAGTGGATGAAGGGACTGGTTAAAGATGTCACAGGGGTTCTCTTCAATCTCTTCTTCCTCCAGCGGCACTGCTCTCTACAGAGTTCTAGATGGGTGGCAAAGCCTTGACTTCATGAGATCACAGTATTATTTAGCCTGGTACGCGATCAATGCTGGATTGATGAGCAGGTGAGTCTGTGGGGGACTCAAGACACGCCCAACATGCAGACAGACAACATATTTCTTCAACTTTGCAAAATAACAAATCATTTGCATATGTAGCACTACCCCCTAGGAGCTGCTTGGTAGATTGGGTTTTCTGTTCTTCTGTCTCAACTGTGAGAACAACCTCAGTCCCACCGGCACACCAGGTTCAGCAAATAGATACTACACTGCTACTGGGAATGCAAATATAGATACCCTACACACAACAAAGGTTCAGTATGAAAAAGCACACAATAGACTGGTTAGTGGTAAATTAACCCAATATATTGGTATGAGTAAGTAAAGGATTAGGTCAACTACAGTTCATTAGACAATATGTTCACTAGGCTATAGCAGCACAGAATTAAGTTCTACATAGCTAATTTAGATTAAACCTGGCAATCTACAAAATTAGCAAAAATTAATGGTGTTAGAAAACAGTAACAGCAATGATAATCGATACTGCGATAACTCCCTTGTAAACAGTAGGAAATATCCACTTTTTTGGCAGTGATGAAATTTAAGACTCCCTCAAGAGGTACCTCCTACTGTGGAGAATAGGCAACGTTATAATGAAGCAACTATCTGAGTGAGCAATCTTTAGCCCTAGATCTTCATCCGGCTAGCATTGGGGCCCAGTCTTTACCATGATGCACATGAGTACAGTCCTAGTAAAGTCTGCAAGCAGTAAATAATGCTGCTAGTTAGATGACCAGTCCCTTTGTGCTCAATTTCTCCAAGCAGCAACAGGTTAATGGCATCAGTGTCCTCTTATTAGACTTAGCAATTTAGCAACAAGGGCCCCACTTTTCAGATGTCAGCTCACTTCTGGATCTGCCTGGAGCAAATCTGGTCCTCTGCACATGTCCACAGGGTTGTAACAGGTTGATGTGCACACAAGAGCAGTTATTTGCACACCTTGGTCACCTTGCAGAAAAGAGAATGTTCTCTGTATTCAGCCTGTGAAAACGCAGCTCTCTTTCTCTCTTTATACCTGGCTCAAATTAGGAGTTGTAGTCCAATCGTCCATTAACTGCCATAGTAAAATTTCTTTCTTGCACTTCATCTCTTATGATTCAATGTTGCCAGCCATCAAGTCTCTTGAGCTATTTCTATTTGTCAGCCCCCCCTGGTGGATGGAGGCAAGGTAGTGTTAACCCATTCAACTGAAGTCCTTTGGGAGCACAGAGACCCCCGCAGCACAGTTTCCTAAATTGCTCTTTCTCTAGGAAGTACCTGACTACACATAGTCTTGGCGCAGGTTTACTTTAACCACTTAAGCCCCTGAAGATTTTACCCCCTTCCTGACCAGGGCCTATTTCGCGATTCGGCACTGCGTGACTTTAATGGACAATTGTGCGGTCGTGCGATGCTGTACCTAAACTAATTTGACGTCCTTTTTTCCCCACAAACAGAGCTTTCTTTTGGTGGTATTTGATCACCTGTGCGATTTTTTGATCATGCGCTATAAACAAAAAAAGAGCGTCAATTTTGCAAAAATAACAATATTTTTCTAATTTTTTTATATGAAATTCCCCCAAAAAATGTAAAAATCAAATTTTTTTAACATTTTAGGTCAATTTCTTTTATGCTACATATTTTTGGTAAAAAAAAATCACAAAAAGCGTATTTTGATTGGTTTGCACAAAAGTTATTGCGTTTACTAACTAAGGGAAAGATTTTTGGCATTTTTGTTGTTTTTTTTAACGCGTAATGGCGGCGATCTGCGGTTTTTTTTGCGGGACTGCTACATAACGGCGAATAGATCGGACCCTTGACTGACATTTTTGACACTTTTGGGGTTACCAGTGACATTACTACAGTAATCAGTGCTATACATATGTACTGTTATTGTAAAAATGACACTGGCAGTGAAGGGGTTAACTTTTTTTGAGAGGGAGGGGTTAAGTGTGTCCCCAGGGGCGTGCTTCTAACTGTGATTGGTTGTGGCTTGAGGTGTAAGAACAGTGATCAACGGTCCTACATAGCAGAACCGTATGATCACTATTCTTACACAGGGGAGAATGACAAGCGGCTTTGTTTACACTAGCCGCCTGCCTTTCTCCCGGTGTAACGGATGATCGCGAGTGCCCGGTGGACATCGGGTCCGCTGGGCACACGCGCAGGGGGGTCCGTGACCGAGCGGGAGCGCGCATCCGGCGGCACGCGCTCGCTCCCCAGAGCCTCACAGGCTAGTGACATACCCCTACATCACTTTGCCTGTGAGGGGCTGACTGCCACCGTATATAGTCGGGCGGCAGTCGGCAAGTGGTTAAGTTGACTACTGGCTTGAAGAAGAGTATATCCCATAGCAGCTGTCATCCCTTATTAGTTGTGGACAGCCTGATGTACTGGAAGCCATATAAAAACAATAAAAGAAAAAAAAATCCATCTATAGTAACAGAAAAAAAAAAGTGAAAGAAAGAAGCAAACAAAAGTAACAGAAAAAGCTAACAAAAATATATTAAACAAATATCTGTAAAATAATATTTTTCATAATTGCTACAAATAAAAACATTATATAAGAGAGTTTATAAACTCACAAACTTCCAAAAAAAAAAATTTGACCAAAACAAACAACCTCTCAAAATGAACATAATGCAAAAACCTTTGATGTTTCCAAAATGATTTAACACAAAAAAGCAAAAAATGGACTTTAGAGTACAAAGTTTTCTGTTAAGCTTTTATAGAGATTGACATTTTAGTTGGAAAGCTGTGTCAGAAATCTTCCAAAAATACTGTCGTTAAAATGTCCCACCAGTGTTCCCCGCACGGGTGGTGAAAGATGGAATATTTATAGACCCTTTCTGGTGTGATCTCTGAGGGCAAAGTCTGCGTCACGAAGAATTGCAGATGGTGCTGTTCTTTTCAGGCTGTTTTCCTTCAACTCGCTTTTAGCTACCGGTTATTTTTGTTGAAAATTATTCAGTGTTTCGGGTTATTGGCAGGGGCAAAAAAAAACACCTATGAATTTGTAGTAACATGTCTAGAACCTGGCAGTGTTATTGAAGGAGAGAGTCTATTCATAATTTATGAAATCATTCATTATGCATGTTCTATTTTGCAAGGGTTGAAAATCAAGTCAAACTGATAATTTTTTTTTATGTTTTAGAACTTTTTTTTCTGTATTGCTATGCTGCCCAATGCTGTGCTCATAATAAATGAATTGCTTGTAAAGAAATGTAGATAAAGTTCTGTGTTCCTGTGTCCTCAGCATATGTGGGAATTGGTAGGCGGATTAAAAGTCTATTGTTGCTCAGTAAATTGAGATCACATGGAAAGTCTGTACCTTTACTGATAATTTGTAGGGATGAGGGGAAGCTAACAAAAGTGACCATAAAACAGGCAATCCGAACATTAAAGGGTATTCCCAGACAATACCGAAATCTCACCGAAAACCTCCATCTTCTGCCCTACACCCTGTCCCAACATTATTTTTTCTGTAACCATGTTCTTATAAAGCAAAACAGATTGCCTCCCATGATATCATCACTAAAATTGTAATATTCTGGCAGGAGCAGCTGCTTGGAGAAATGATCAGTGGGTTGCTCTAGGTCAGTGATGGCGAACCTTGGCACCCCAGATGTTTTGGAACTACATTTCCCATGATGCTCATGCACTCTGCGGTGTAGTTGAGCATCATGGGAAATGTAGTTCCAAAACATCTTGGGTGCCAAGGTTCGCCATCACTGCTCTAGGTCATCTCATTTTGATGCAGGAAGGACTACATCTCCTAAGAGCCCATTTTCCTACCAAAGTGTGTAGCACCCTCCTAGGTATGTGCTAGGATTAGGAAAATTTAGTTCTGACTCAATGTATCCAGTGCTGCTGCATTTTCGTGTTAGGCAAAGTGGCTGCTGGAGTTATTGCTTTCTCCTGGCTGGTCCAGAAATGTTTTGGAACTTAGTGGGCAGGAAGAGTCTAATTGGCAACTGAAAATTGATACAACCCTGGCCAATCCCTGGGGAGAGGTGTCCAGATGGTGACTGGGAGTCTGCATAAATACTCTGGAACAGAGAGCAGCCGGGTCTTTTTTTCTGAGGATGAGATCACAGCCTAAGCCTTGCTGCCATGTGCCTGTGGGGTGTCGAGACCTCGATTAGGCTAACTGAGGGTCAATGCAACTGAGAGTTACTGAAGCTGACTGAGGGACTGTCGTCTGAGAATCTAGTCTGGTACAATGGGGTGAAAGTGTCTTGAGGATATTGGAAGGGAACAACCAATTTTTCAAGGACATTTGTGAGTATAGACTGCTAAAAGAGATCCTAGAGACTGAGTGCAGTTGCCATCCCTCTTGCTAGAGTCAGCGTGTTCAGAAGGGACAACGTTTTCTGTGTCCTGAAGAGCTTGGTCTATTTAGTTCTCAGTGAAAGGGCTTCACTTGGATTGTCCAGAGGGGAAGATAAATCTCCTCAAGTTGCTACTAAAAAGCCCAGTCAACTATTTATTTCTGCAAGGACTTGGCTCATAGTTCTACAAGAGAAAGTTCAGTGTCCTCTAATCGTTGCTAAGGATTACTGGAGTATCATACCATTACCCACTACCTATCCAAGTTCTTATTAAAGTATCAGAAAAAGCATGCCCCTAGACTGGTTAATGAGCCTAAAGAGTGACTGGAAACTACTGGGAAAAGTATCCGGGCAATCTACTTAGCGGCTCCTATGGGGCTAGCACTATACGTGTATAGGAAGGCTCTTGGGATTTAAGGCAGCAGCACAGGAAAGATATCAATGAAAGTATGTGTCCAACATGCGTTTTGTCACAATGCGAGTTGTCACAATCATGTTGGCTGTGCCTGCTTGCTCTGCAGTAGATATTGCACAAGAACTATCAGCATTGTCACTTTTTTTTTTGTATGCTGTAGCTGTGTCCTTGCATTATCAGTTTGATGGTTTGCACCTGAATCACATGCTTGATTCCTGTTTATCTCTGCAAACTCTTTGGACCTCCCCAGAAGCATGCCCTAGGCCATTTCAGGTGTTTAGCTGTTCTTATACTTTCCCTTGCTGGTTCCTAGCGAGAAGTGCTGCTGTACTCTAAAAATAAATCAAAAAATAAAAATATAGCGTAGGACTAGTCTATAACTAAGCACCAGCTTGGGTGCGAAACGCGTTAGATGCCAGTGTCATCATCTCTGCTGTGGTATGATTATCCTTCATGTATTTTTGTATTTTTTTTTTCTCCAATAAAGGGCTAATTTTTTGGAGTGCTGCCATCCAGCCCATTTCTTCCATATGCTTCAGTTGCAACCAGGGCGTGCACCTGAATTTACTCTCTGAGGCTGAACTTTGAATGGAGGCTTTTTGTCCTGGAGCAACACAGTGTCTAAATAGCGTAGGGCTAGCATTTTCAGCAGGGAGGAGGGGCTGCAGGGGGTCTTTCAGGAGGATTGGGAAAGTTCCCGGCATCCGATGAAGGCACATTGAGAAGAACGTTCCCGCACCACCCCTGCACAGGATCAGTTCATCTTTAAAGAGGAAGTCGCACAAGTGTGAATGGACTCTTAGTCAGTGCCTAATCAATAGTGTGTTTACTACTGGCCTTCTTTCGTGTTCTGTGATCTGTTCATAGGCAGGGCCTAGGAGAAGGTACCCTTTTTGGGAGGAATCACACACACACAGTATATAGTGCACTGATATATTCTGTACTGACCTTGAGCAAGCTTATTGGAATCACCAGTAAGCAAGTCCTTGGCACTTGATACAACAGTTCATCAAATGACCAGTCTCAGCATTTGATAAGATGTGTTACCGGAGGATGGATTCAGTTATCCAACGTAGCATTCCTTGACGGAGTACCCCAAGAGGTTTTTTTAAAATCTTGCTCTGTCTCCACACCTCCAAACCTATCATTGGAGTGAATATTATTCACTATTAATATATATTAAGTAATGGGGGAGCATCCCCTGAACTATTCCTGCTGACCTGGAATCTCTCCCTACATTGGGTGCTGTTCCTCACTAGTGGGTTCCTGTTCTTGCCCAACTACACACACCCAAAGCGCGCCAAAGTGATCTTTGTTCCCTTATTTTAAAGGCTTACTTACCCAAAATGACCACCAAATGTCCCATGAATTCTATATCCAATCAGACAATATCCCTTCTCAAAGCAAGGGATAGAATCCCTTAGGGAATAATTCCCTTACGAGACTCCTCTTCCCATGCAGCGATGGCACAAGTACCAATACAAATGTTATTATTTGGTTTGTTCCTTAAATAGCTGTCTGGCCTGGCATTCATCCTCTACTGACTCCATTCCTGTTTGTTAATTTGGAATTGTATTTTGTATTTTGGCTCCTGCACAAAATGGGTTGCCTGCACTAGTCAGCTGACGCAGTTTTGACAATTCTAGAGGTTGCAATTTGGTGCTGTCTATAGACCTGATACACTATGACACATTTGATTTGTGCCTTGGAGAGACCCTTTTACCCTCTGCTGGTGACAGTGCTGTCTTAATGCATGGGCACTGCCCAGGGACCCCGGGTGCATGGGGGCCCAATGATAATCTTGCATTGTATTGTACTTGCCAGCTGTCCTGGATTTGCGGGTACTGTCAAACTTTTTACTAAGCTGTCCTTGGAATGGCCACATCCTGGAACTTGTACTGTGCCCTCCTTATCCCAGTATTGTGCCATCCAGGACCCCCCTGTACTGTTCTTTTCTGCCTCTCCACCTGTACTATGCCCTTTGTGTTCATTAGTCTTTGATTTATGGCATGTTTTCTTATTGTTTAAAATCAGTTTTATTGAAAGTATTAATAAATATATGTAGGATTGTCCCCTTAGGGCTTGCTGTATGATGACTTGTTGGGCCTCTTAGAGTACAGTTCACACATTTATCCTTACTCCCAATGGCTCGTTACTCAATAAACAGTTCAGGGGTGTTGGTTTTTTAGTATTTATTGTGGAACTTGAATGGGAGAAGGGAATAGTGGGATACTCCAACTGGAACTATATACAGTAGATAAGGACAACTCTCACTTGGCCTCACCAGGTTGCTTGTGGAAGCAGGCACACTGCTTGACCATACTGCCATGGGTATGGAAAGGGTTAAGTCTCCTTGCTCTCTCTCCAGCAAAATACTTGGGGAACTACATTATCTTCAGGATACTCTCTAGCATCCCCTTTAATGACACCTGTCCACTGACTCTTCTAGCTGCAGGGATCGCCTCAGGTCAGGCCGCTTGACACAGATCTGCACTCACTGTATGCATTTTAAGATCTTTCAGTGTCTCCCCTTCCAGCTTTACAGGACCTCTGGGTTCAGTTCCTCTCTAGCTCTTTAGGCCCTTGGGTCGACTACCAGAGGCCGCATAGCAACTTCTACAGAGGAGGAGGCAGCCGCCCCTCCCTTCGGGACCCCGTTCTCCAGCTGAAAGACTCCAAACACATGTGCTCCTAGCATTTATATAGTATCCCAGCATGCACCAAGGCATTCAATTCTGCCAAATCAGGGATGTACTAAATGCCTTGTGTACTCATTTGTCAGGTTTCCTACCACTGTCCAATATGCTTCCCTATTGGACCAGTGTGAAACACTTCAGACAAACTGAGCTGGACCTGAGCACATTGAGCAGACCTCCCTAGCAGATCCCGCTCTCTGGTAGGCAGAGAACAATATAGATTTATCTGCAATCCCTCTGGTAAGCAAACAGGATCCAAAACTATACTCTCTCTCCAGCACCTACCTAGGAGGGTGCTACATATATGTTTAAATCTATCATCTATTTATACTTAAATTCTTGGGAGTAGGTGCATAAATTGGGGAAGGTGAGTAGGGGCCCCAGGGCATTACTTTGCCCAGGGGCCCATGATGCTTTTAAGACAGCCCTGCCTGGTGACACAGAGGTTCCACCACAAATAGTAACAGTAACATTGTAGACAATCAGTCAAGCTGGAACGTAACAAATTTGTTGCTTTGTTTAGTCCTTGCATGAAATTACAATGCAGACTGCAGAGAGATTTATTAGTAAACAATACAATTTGTACACTGGCCTAAAGACTAGTACACACGATGAGATTATCGGATAAAAGATTGTCCGTTTTTTTTGTTTTTTGTTTTGCATGCTAGTCTCCATATTGAAATTCATATTCTGTCATTCTCATATGACAGAATAAAATTTCGGAAGCGATATAATGTATTTGTGTTGTATTTTTGGACAAAAACTGTACTGATTGAACAAAATATCCCCCAATGAAAAGCAGGACTTTATAGGCAACCAGTCCACCAAGATCATTCATTTAAAAACATATTTTTATTTATACATGTTAAAAAAATATTTAAATATGAAAGAGTATGTACATATGACGATAACATTTACGGTTCAATATACAATCATATTGTTGAAATGTAAACACATAAAGTCATGCTGTCTCCACTCCAACTGACGCGTTTCAGGTTAAAAACATTTCTTCAGGGGTATTGTCAGGGAGATATGGCTATTCAACATTTCAATTAAGGTGATCAGAGTAATATAACCGGTAATTGCGCAGTCATGCAATGCTGTACCCAAACAAAATTGATGTCCCTTTTTCCCCACAAATAGAGCTTTCTTTTGGTGGTATTTGATCACCTCTGCGTTGTTTTTCTTTTTTTTTTTGTGATATAAACAAGAAAAGACCGAAAATTTAGAGAAAAAAATTAATTTACTACTTTTTCTTATAAAAAATATCAAATAAACTCAAATTTGGTCATACATTTAGGCCAAAATGTATTTAGCTACATGTATTTGATTAAAAAAACTCAATAAGTGTATATTTATTGGTTTGCGCAAAAGTTATAGCGTTTACAAACTATGGTGTATATACTGGAATTTTCGCAGCTTTTACTTTCTGACTGCCTATCTCATTTCTCGAAGTGCTAAAATGGCACGGCAGTACAAAACCCCCCAAATTACACCTTTTTGGAAAGTATACATCCCAAAGAAGAGAGGCATGTTGAGCCCATTAAATATTAAATTTTTTTGTCAAAGGTGTTTGAAAAATGACAAAAAAATAAATACTTTTTTTTACACAAAGTTGTTATTGATATTATATATTGCTTACATATGCCATGGGTATATGTGGAATTTCACCCCCAAAATACATTCTGCTGCTTCTCCTGAGTATGGAGATACCACATGTGTTAGACTTTTTGGGAGCCTAGCCACGTACAGGACCCCGAAAACCAATCACCGCCTTCAGGCTTTCAAAGGGCAGAAATTGTTGATTTCACTCCTCACTACCTATCACAGTTTTGGTGGCCATGAAATGCCAAGATAGCACAAATCCCCCCCCCCCCCAATGTCCCCTTTTCGGAAAGTAGACACCCTAAGCTATTTTGCTGAGAGGCATGTTGAGTTCATGAAATATTTTATATTTTGCCACAAATTTCGGGAAAATTATTATTTTTTTTTTTTTACACAAAGTTGTCACTTAAATGATATATTGCTCACACATGCCATGCGTAAATGTGAAATGACACCCCAAAATACATTCTGCTGCTTCTCCTGAGTACAGAGATATCACATAAGTGAAACTTTTTGGCAGTCTAGCCACATACAGGATCCCAAAAACCAATCACCGCCTTCAGGCTTTCTAAGGGCATAAATTGTTGATTTAATTTCTCACTACCTATCACAGTTTCGGAGGCCATGAAATGCCAAGACAGCACAAAACCCCCCAAATGACTGCTTTTCAGAAAATAGACACCCAAAGCTATTTGCAGAAAGGCATTTCGAGTTTTTTTCAGATCTCGCTTTTCTTTCTTCATTTTCCAAAACAAATGAGAGCTGCAAAATACTCACCATTCCTCTTAGCAATTACCTTGGGGTGTCTACTTTATGAAAAGGGGTCATTTGGTGGGGTTTTCCCGAAAACTTCTGGCAAAATATAAAATACTCCATGGACTCAACATGCCTCTCAGCAAATAGCTTGGGTTGTCTACTTTCCAAGAAGGGGTCATTTGGGGGTGTTTGAACTGTCCTGGCATTTTATGCCAAATATTAGAAGCTTATGCCACACATCACCCACTCTTCTAACCACTTGAAAACCAAGTATTTTCTTACATGTTTTGTTTACAAAAAAATTACATTTTTTTTTTTTTTTTTTACTAGAAAATTACTTCGAACCCCCATACAATATATATTTTTTTAAATCAGAGGACCTACAGAATAAAATGGTGGGTGTTGCAATTTTTTTTTTGTCACACAGTATTAGTGCAGAGATTTTCCAAACGCAATTTTTTTAGTAAAAAAAAATATTTTTTTAAATTGAATGCACAAATACACTATATATTGTCCAATTGTTTGGTAAAATATAAAATATGATCTTATGCCAAGTATATAGATACCAAACATGACATGCTTTAAAATTGCGCACGCCCGTGCAGTGGCGTCAAACAACGTACATTTTTAAAAGCCTTTAACCGCTTGCCGACCGCCGCAAGTAGATTTACTGCGGCGGTCAGCCCCTGCCAGGCAGAGTGACGTTAATTAACGTCAGTAGCCTGGGAGGGTCTGGGGAGCGAGCGCGCGCCCGCGGAGGCGCGCTCCCGCGCAGTCACGGACCCCCCCCGCGCGTGTGACCAGCGGACCCGATGTCCGCCGGTCACTCGGCGATCGTCGGGGGAGAGGGAGAATGTCAGGCAGCTTGTGTAAACAAGCGACCTGTCATTCTCCTCGCTGTAAAGACACTGATCACATGGATCTACTATGTAGATCCGTTGATCAGTGTCCTTACAGCTCAAGCCACAGCCAATCACAGTAGAAAGCACGCCCCTAGGGACACACACAGCCCCTCCCTCCCAAATAAAGTTAACCCCTTCACTACCAGTGTATTTTTACAGTAACAGTGCATATGCATAGCACTGATTACTGTAGAAATGTCACTGGTAACCCCAAAAGTGTCAAAAATGTCAGTCAAGGGTCCGATCTGTCCGCCACAATGTCGCAGTACCGCAAAAAAAATCGCAGATCGCCGCCATTACATGTTAAAAAAAAAACAACAAAAATGACAAAAATCTTTCCCTTTGTTAGTAAACGTGATAACTTTTGCGCAAACCAATAAAAATACGCTTTTTGCGATTTTTTTTACCAAACATAGGTAGGATAAAACAAATTGGCCCAAAATGTTAAAAAATTTTGATTTTTACATTTTTTTTGGGGGGAATTTCATATAAAAAAATGTGAAAAATATTGCTATTTTTGCAAAATTGTCCCTCTTTTTTTGTTTATAGCGTGTGATCAAAAAATCGCACAGGTGATCAAATACCACCAAAAGAAAGCTCTGTTTGTGGGAAAAAAAGGACACCAAATTTGTTTAGGTACAGCGTCGCACGACCGCGCAATTGTCCGTTAAAGTCACGCAGTGCCGAATCGCAAAATACCCCCTGGTCTTTTAGCAGGAAAATCCTCCGGGGCTTAAGTGGTTAAAGGTTACTACTTTAGACTACTGCAAGAATTACTGCCCTTGATCTCTTGATACCTCACATGCATGCTGCAATTGCTGTTTGCATATGACACCAGACCGATGCTTGCGTTCGCCTTTGCGCTCAAACACGGGGGGACAGGGGTACTTTCATTTTGTTTATTTTTCATTATTATTTATTTTACTTTTTTTTTTTTTTTTTTACACCTTCCCTTTCATTTTTCATTTTTATTTTGTTTTTTAATCATTTTTATTGTTATCCTAGGGGATGTAAATATCCCCTATTATAGCAATAAGTAGTGACAGGTACTCTTTTTCAAAAAAAATTGGGTTCTATTAGACTCTAGATCTCTCCTCTGCCCTTAAAGTATCTGACCACACCAAGATTGGTGTGATAAGATGCTTTCCTAATGGCGCTGTTTATATCTGGCAAAATCGAAGTCATGAAATGCTCATAGCGTCTGGTATCTTAGGCCATAGAGATGATTGGAGCCATTCTGGTCTCCAATCAGCTCTATGGTCAGCTGATGGAACCACTGGCGGCAGTCTCAGGTTACCTAGTGAGACAGGAGAGTCCGAGAAAACTGTGGAAGGCAGCGAGAGTGGGTAGTCCCCTCCCACTGCTTGTAAAAGCAGTCTAGCGGCTAATTAGCCGCTAGGATTGCTTTTACATGAAAGTTGACTGCTGGCTGTAAAAAAACAATACCAAGATGATGCCTAAACCTGCAGGCATCATCCTGGTATGACCACTCAAAGTCCAGCGACATACCAGTACATTGCTGGTCCTTGTTGGGCATTTAACGTAAGGTTCTTTTTTTTTTCATGCAGCCTGTGGGCTGAATGAAAAAAGAGAGCCTAACAGATTCCTCCATTTACATTGATCAATGTGGATGAAGAAATCTCTGCCAGAACGTGTGTGGTATGCCTACCATTAGACCTCCCAGCATCCACCCACTTCTAATGATGGGCATACATGGGCTGAAGGAAAAAAAAAGAACATAGCAGATTCCTCCATTCGCATCGATCAATGTGGATGAAGACATTTCTGCCAAGAAAAGTATTAAAAAATATATGGCGAAGCATAGGGGAGATCCACCCCCTGTGTCCACCCCATCCCCTATGCTTCACCATATATGCTCTTTTTTTAACTGCGGTGGTGAAATCACCTCTTACAGCGTTGCAACCATTGATTTATGCATATGCTTATAGGCGTATTTGCAAAGCAAACAATGGTGAACAATAAAACATTACAATATAATAGTATACAGTGCAGTAAAACAGTTTTTTTAACCGGTTCCGGACCGCCCACCACATATATATACTGCGGCCTGCTGGCCCTCCTGCATGAACCAACGTAGGGCTACGTTGGTTGTGCACCTTCAGCTACGGGGCTAGCGTGCTCCTGCCCCCACTCGGCAGCGGGGACTCCGATGCACGGGGCTGGTGGCTCCAATTGCCACCTGCCACCCACGATCGCTCCCCACTGAGAGAGAAGAACGGTCAGCTGTTGTAAACACAGCTGACCGTTCTTCTCTCTGGAATGATCACAGAGCTCCTGTGATCCTTCTATATAGGAACACAGGTCTGATCATTTTACAAACCCAACCCCCATACAGTTAGAATCACCCCCCTAGGCTCACATTTTACCAAAAATACTGTATGTAGCAGAAAACAAATTGGCCTAAAATTTTAAAAAATTTAGATCTTACCCCCTTCCTGACCAGGCCCTATTTTGCGAATTCAGCACTGCGTGACTTTAACGGACAATTGCGCGATCGTGCGACGCTGTACCCAAATGAAATTGATGTCCTTTTTTTTCCCACAAACAGAGCTTTCTTTTGGTGGTATTTGATCACCTGTGCAATTTTTACTTTTTGCGCTCTAAACAAAAAAGAGCGACAATTATGAAAAAATAACAATATTTTTCACATTTTTTGATCAGAAATTCCCCCCCAAAAATGTAAAAATCAAAATTTTTTAACATTTTTGGCCAATTTCTTTTCTGCTACATATGTTTGGTAAAAAAATTGCAATAAGCGTATTTTGATTGGTTTGCGCAAAAGTTATTGCGTTTACTAACTAAGGGAAAGATTTCTGTCATTTTTGGTGTTTTTCTTTTAACAAGTAATGGCGGCGATCTGCGATTATTTTTGCGGGACTGCGACATTGCGGCAGACAGATCAGACCCTTGACTGACATTTTTGACACTTTTGGGGTTACCAGTGACATTACTGCAGTAATCAGTGCTATACATATGCACTGTTACTGTAAAAATTACACTGGCAGGAAGGGGGTTAACTTTATTGGAGATGCAGGGGTTAAATGTGTCCCTAGGGGCGTGTTTCTAACTGTAAAGGGGCGTGGCTTTTTGTGTAACCACAGAGATATACGATCCTACATAGCAGGACCGTATGATCTCTGCAGTTACACAAGGGAGAATGACAGGCGACTTTGTTTACATTAGCTGCCTGCCTTTCTCCCTCTGCACTGGACGATCGCGAGTGACCGGCGGACATCGGGTCCGCCGGTCACACGCGCGGACTTGTAACGGAACGAGCGGGGGCGGGAGCACGCCTCCGGCAGCGCGCTCGCCCCCTAGAGGCTCACAGGCTAGCGACGTAGTCCTACGTCACTTTGCCTATACGGGGCTGACCGTGCGGCGGTCGGCAAGCGGTTAAATTTCTTTTTTTTGGAATGTTATATAGCAGAAAGTGAAAAATATTGTTTTTTGTTCCAGAATTGTGCTCTTTTTTTGTTTATAGCGCAAAAAAAAAAAAAAATTATCAAATACCACCAACAAAAAAACTCTATTTGTCGGGAAAAAAGGACATCAATTTTATTTGGGTTCAGAGTTGCACACCCGCGTAATGGTCCGTTAAAATAACGCAGTGCCGAATCACAAAATATGGCTTGGTCATTAAGAGGGTAAATCTTTCAGTCCCGAAGTGGTTACCTTTTTTTTACACTTTTTTTTTAACTGTAAAAAAGACTTTAAACGTTGCAGTCTAGGGTCTCTCAAAATGCGATAGCCATCTAACATCTTTCGAGACCCCGTGTGAAAGTGTGCCCTAGACTGGGCCATGCTGTACCCTATAGTAATACTCCACTAGTGTGTGGTAGTGACGGAAACATTTACAGATGCAGAGACCAGGTTGGCCAGCACAGGAGGAACAAAAAAAACAGGTGTCGCTCCTATATCAGACACACCATCTTCTTTGGGGTGCTTTGTATAGCACATAAGCATTCAGCAGAGCCAATTGCAATAAGTATACAGAAACATTTTGGTACCAGGGTCAGGCCTTACAGGTGATAAAGTATTGCGCCATCATCTGGCCCTTCCCCTCCCATGTTAAGGTTGTATGTGTGGACACAGAGGGGCTTCTCAACAACACCAGTCGCCGTTGCAGTTTGGACTGTGGTATCTGCGTGAATGGAGCACAAAACGAAAACATTCCTTGTGTCCTTCCACTTCGCTGCAAGCAATTTATTACACTTCAAGCAGACTTTCTCCCCCCGTCTAAGTCGAGAATCTTCAAGCCGTAGGGGAAGCCAAGGCAATTAGGTCGCATGGTGCCATGCACTAATTCCAGAATCAAAAAGGTGACTAAATAGTGGCACGCTTGTGTAATAGTTGTCCACGTATAAATGGTACCCCTTTCCGAATAAGGGTGACATCAAGTCCCATACAATCTGCCACTGCTCCCTATGTAGTCTGGGCAGTCGGGGGGCTCCACATTGCTATCTTTTCCATCGTAAATCTGGAAACTACATGTATAGCCTGTTGTCCTGCCACAGCGCTTAGACATCTTGACTCCATATCTGGCACGCTTACTAGGGAGAAACTGTTTTAAAAACAAGGCGTTCAGAAAATTTAACCAGGGACTCATCAATGCAGACAGCTTGTTGGGGGGTACACAAGGCTGCAAATCTTTGGTTAAAGGGATTTACAAGGGGCCGAATTTTTTTTGGAGCCGGTCATATCCAGGGTCACTCCGAGGACAACAGAGTTCATTGTCATTGAAATGCATGAACCACAAGATTTGCTCGTATCTAGTCCTGACCATGGCAGCAGAGAACACAGGCATATGATGAATTGGGTCAGTGGACCAATGTGACCGCAACTCACACTTTTTAGTAATGCCCATGATGAGGGATAGGCACAGAAAGGTTCTAAATTCGGAAACAATGATACATTTCCATGCAAATTCTCTGGCAAGGGTCATATTTGGATTTGCTACAGTAAATTGATCAGCGTATAAGTTGCTTTGGTCTACAATAGATCTGTACAGATCTTCTATGAAAAACAGTCCGTAAAATCCAAAGGCAGTAAAATTGGCTGTTTCCACCTGAATTCCGGGTTGGGCAGTGAATAGGGGAAGTACGGGCAGTGCAGAAGTGGTGGGCTCTCAATCAGAATTTGCAAGCGCATCAGGGAGGACACTATGGGCTCTACAGGAATGTCTTCAAATTATTGGTGGCTGTGTGACACTACTTGTGCTAGCCACCGCACCAGCTTGAATTACACTTATGGGACTTGCCACGTCACCAAGTGTTACTGCAGTGCTGGTTTGTCTATGACCAGGATGTACTAGGCCGCTGGTGCTTGCCAGTTCACCAAAAGGTTGAGCGGCACTAGTACCGACACTCTGCTGAATACGAGAACGATTCCATTGTTGCACCTCAGCAACAGAAGAATGGGGTCAGGTACGCCTGACCTTAGCAGGGATCACTACTCTGTCATCAGGGCTATCTGTCAGGGGGCCGCTGCTCTCTACAGGTTTGAATACTAAGCCTGTCATCTGTCATGCTCAGCATCGTGTAGGTCTCTTCACTAGTGTACCTCTGTTTGGACATTTTGGCCAATACATTTATAGGTACCTAGTGTGACTCACCGGTAAAAAAGCACCTGGTTGTCAAGGACTGTTTGAACCAAAAAATGTAACTGCTAGTGCTAGCAGAGATCAGGCCTGACTCTGCTAACACTGCGGTTCTGTGTGCTGTGTATCAAAAGTGACGGTGACCTTCTAATACTCCACTTCCTGGGGGCTTGGCAGAGGGGTTAAATGAAGGTGCTGGCAGGTGTCGGGGCTTATCCTGCTAAAGCTGCGTTTTGGGAATTCTATACTATACTATTGGGGACACTAGTATAGTTCTGATCTGATCAAAGATATTGATCCGTTCAGACACTATACTAGTAATGGAGGTGTTTAGTTTGTTTGTCACTTACAAAGGGTTACAATGTATTACTAAATATGTGGCTGGCAATCTGACACTATCCTGGATTGAGGCTAACTAATGTCACCCGTGACACTAATGCAGTGATCAGAAAAAAGATCTGTACACTATAATAGTGACACTGTGACAGGGCAGTGAAGGGGTTAACTGGGGGTGATCAGAGGGTTACATTTTTATTAGGGGATATATGGCGGGTACCCTAAACCTATCTGGGACAGACACTAACTATCGGCGTCAGCAGTGACACTAATACAGTAATCAGTAAAATTATCTGTATACTGTATATAGTGACACTGACAGGGAGTGAAAGGGTTAACTGGGGGGTGATCAGGGGATTAAATATGTGCCTATGTGTACTGGTGTCAGTGTAGTGCTTGTGTACTCACAGTTAATGCTCTCTCCTCTCACACTGGAACCAAAAAGGGTTCCAGAAGAGGAGATTGCATCATTTTCTGTGCCTACATTACACAGGCACAGGTGGTTCTGCCGTTGATTAGAACCGATCACCAGGTCCAGGCCATAAATCATTTGCCCAGCCGAGCCACCTTGTCTCAGTAAAACTGTGGCTGGTGGTCGGCAACTGGTTAAAGCCATGTACATATTAAAAGCAAGGATGAAATGTATTTTTGCCTTCGCCTTGGTGGAAGAGTCTGAAGAAGCGCCACCGCCACAGGGCCCCAAAAAGCCCCCATGGAGGTCCCCCACTGTGGAATCTGCTGACATTTGGACACCAAGGGGCGGATTAATTCTGTATGTTGATAATGGATTATTAAAAATACCATGTAAGGATAAGGTGATCATAGACTTCACAAGGAACACCAAAGAGCAATCTTTCTCTTGCTGCGGCAGAGATGGTGAGTGTCCATGTATGGTCCTCCCAGATACAGCACTGTACTGTACTGAATAAACCAAAATCGTACAATCTGGTATCGTACGAGAAAATTATTTTTGGGTTCGTCCCGTTGGAAAATTTCAAATCAGATTATCGTACGATCGCTTTTATTTTTTTGTATGATAATTTGATCTTGTGTACGGGGCTTAAAGTGCTTTTTAACCAAGGATCCTACATTCACTATATCTGGTCTCCCACAGTACACAATACATGGAAATGCAATTATTTTAGTAAGTATAAACTGCTAAATACCTTTTCTCATCAGCGGTATATGCCCTGTTTCCCCGAAAAGAAAGCACGGCCCCGAAAATAAGACCTACCAATATTTTTGGGGATGGCTGCAATATGAGCCCTACCCCGAAAATAAGGCCTAGTTAAAGTCATTGTAAAAACATAATCTGTTTTCTAAAAAGATTATATAATGTGCAGTGTGGAAAATACCCTATTTATAGGGCCGCTGGGCGCTCACGTGACCCACCGGAGATCTTCTCCTCTCCTCCCGGCTGACATCAGCGGCCCCTCCCTCTGCAGTGCTCAGAGCGGGGAAAAAGAGCTCCAGTGGGTCAAGTGAGCGCCCAGCGGCACTGTAAATAAGGTGTTTTCCACAATAAAGTCACAAAAGGAGACACACTGCACATTATATAATGTTTTTACATACATTTTCCATTGATTTTAGGTTTATTTTTGGGATGTCATAATGCTGACTCCTGAGCTGACAGGGGGAGAGAAGACAGGGGACACAGGAACTTTTTAAAAAACATTTTATTGTTTTATTCCAGGTTTTTTAGAACATAGAGAGGGGTAAATGACATAGCACAAGCACAGTGCTGTCTATCATGCTTTAAAGAATCAGGATATTTTTGTTTTTTTAGGGTTACAACCACTTTAAGATCATCATGATGACATGACTGTATTTGAATAAATGTAGATTATTGTACATACTGTAAATAAATAAGACATCCCCTGAAAATAGGCCCTAGTGTGTTTTTTGTAGCCAAAATGAATATAAGACCCGGTCTTATTTTCAGGGCAACACAGTTTCTATCAGTTCCTGGTGAAGCTTGTAGGAGGAGTTTTAATACTGCACTGAGCTGTCCCATGAGGCTGCAGGGCTCCTGAACCTCTGTCTGGGCAGTGCTGATTGGCCCTGTGCGGATCCCATGCACCCTCCAAAGGGTAAAAAAATCTCTCTAGCAATACACACCAAACTGAAAATGTGCAGCTTGTTGTCAAGGCTCTATTCTATCAGCAGATGGATTGAGGACTGTGGAAGAAGGGGAGGATCAGAGAAGACAGGATCAAGCAGCCTTTTTACACAATGCAGAGGAATAACCCCTTAGGATCCTCAGTGAGTATAACAAGCATGCTTTACTGCATATACAGACCGATTTTCCTGTTGTGGGTTAAGTAACACTTTAAGCCTGGATTAGCATCCGTGAAAAGCACTGGAAGGGAAAAAGCAAAGGTTGTGGTTACATGTCCAAAAATATTTGGTTTACCTATAAATAAATACAGGGCTTTTCCTCAGCAGGAACGCGGGGAAATGCGGGGGGGGGGGGTCAGTTGTTGCTAAAAGGGATCTACTGCTGCTTTTATTGTGGCTGATGGGAGATCTGTTGCTGCTGCTGGGGGTATTTTGTTGAAGTGGTCTATCGCAGCTGGAGGGGGGTCTATTGTTGCTAGCTGCTGAGGGATCTCTTTTTGCTGGAGTGGGCCTATTTTTGGCTGTTGGTCTATTGTTGCTGGGGAGGTCTGTTGTTGCTGATGGGGGGGTCTATAGTTGCTGGGGGCTCAGTTGTTGCTAGAAGGGATCTACTGTTGAGGGAGGAGTTTGATTGTGGCTGATGGGAGATCTGTTGATGCTGATGGGGTTCTGTTGCTGCAGGGGGTATTTTATTGAAGGGGTCCATCGCAGCTGGAGGGAATCTATTGTTCCTGGGGGGTCAATTTTTGCTGGGGGTCAGTTGTTGCTGGAAGGGGTCTACTGTTGAGGGAGGGGTTTGATTGTGGCTGATGGGAGATCTGTTGTTGCTGCTGTGGGTCTGTTGCTGCCGGAGGTATTTTTTTTGAAGGGGTCCATCAAAGCTAGAGGGAGGGATCTATTGTTGCTGGCTTCTGGGGAATATATTATTGCTGGAGGAGTCAATTTTTTGGTGTTGGTCTATTGTTGCTGAGGAGGTCTGTTGTAGCTAATGTGGGGTCTATTGTTGCTGGGAGGGGTTGTATGTTGCTGGGGGGGTTCAGTTGTTTCTGGAAGGGATCTACTGTTGATGGAGGGGTTTGATTGTGGCTGATGGGAGATCTGTTGTTGCAGATGTGGGTCTGTTGCTGCAGTGGGTATTTTGTTGAAGGGGTCCATCACAGCTAGAGGGAGGGGTCTATTGTTGCTGGCTGCTGGGGGATCTATTATTGCTGGAGATGGTCTATTTTTGGGTGTTGGTCTATTGTTACTGGGGAGGTCTGTTGTTGCTGATGAGGGGGTCTATTATTGCTGGGAGGGGTCGTTTGTTGCTGGGGAGGGGGGTCATGTGTTGCTGGAAGGGATAAACTGTTGAGAGAGGGGTTTGATTGTGGCTGATGGGAGATCTGTTATTGCTACTGGGGGTCTGTTGCTGCTGGGGGGTGTTTTTTTGAAGGGGCCCATTGCAGCTGGAGGGGGGTCTATGGTTGCTGGCTACTCCTTTTCTTGTTATCATTAACAAATTATTTACAAATTACTTGACACTACAAAATAATACTTGACTCTGAATTCTCTAAAAGGGGCGGTAATGGGAGGTGGATAGGGGGTGGAATCAAATGATGGTGCTCGGAGGTAGGTAGGGGGTGGAGACAAAAGTTGACTCAGAAGGGGGGAGTTCCTGCACCTATTCTCTTAGAAAAAAAAAAGCCCTGAATACATATAAAGTGGGCTAAGAGGTTATAACCGTACAGTTATTCTTCAAAGACATTTCATCAGAACACACCGTGACTGCTATCGCTGGCCACAAAGGGGTTAAACTCCGAGCTGTCACAGACATGGCAGACTGGATCTGCTCCATACAGCAGCAACATAATAGCATTTTTCAAGCTGACAGTTCTCATCCCCATCTCCTTAAAAAAAGGTCTCCCTCCGAGACCGCTAATGAGGATAAAGTCGAAAGTTAGGGATGAAAAGAAATTACTCGACAGATTGTAGGAAATGTCAAATAAATTCATCGCTGAAGGATACAAGGGAACAGTGCGGCCTCAGCTACTGGAGAAGATCATTTATACAGCTTGATCCCACTAAGTTCACAGCCCAGGTATTCAGTCATTTTTCATTTGAGGTATTGCTGATATTCATTTAGACTTACTATAATTATCATAATAATATATATTTTTTTTTTAGGAACCCGGGAGAGAATGAAATGAGCGCATGTAACAGGCTTCTGTCGCCGGCACAAACCTTCGCAATCAGCTGCCAGATTGCAGATTGGGATGCTGAGAATCAAAACTCGCTTCTCATTTTTCATATGCCGTAGCTTGCCTTCACCGGAGGCTAATGAAAACTTCCTGTTGTTCACAGCAATACTTCTTTCATTTTCTAACTGGGACTGAACAAATAGCAGTTGGACAGCGATTGGTTGATATGGGCAAGAAAATATTTCGCTAGTGCATTTTTCATAATGAATTCACCACTTCCTGCCCGCATGAGGCTATAGGACAACGATGGCGAACCTTGGCACCCCAGATGTTTTGGAACTACATTTCCCATGATGCTCAACTACACTACAGAGTGCATGAGCATCATGGGAAACATAGTTCCAAAACATCTGGGGTGACAAGGTTCGCCATCACTGCTCTAGTGTGTACTAGAATTTAGTATAAGTAAGTAATAGTTTGGCTCAGTGCTAAGCCTGAGCCATGGAATCTGGGTCAGGGTTCATTAAAATTTAGGGCTGGATGTCTCATCCTAGAAGCTCTCTGGTGCCTGCTCCTGGTCTAGAAGGTTGGAGAATCTTCTAGAATTAGAGGGCAGGGGTTAGGAGGAGCTTCCATGCATATTTGTGAGGCCTCAGCCAATCCTAAGTAATGGGGTGGCAGGGGGCAAAGAATACCTTATGAATAGACATGGGCCATGTCAGCAGGGAAATGTAGTTTCAAAACATCTGGGTGCCAACATTCGCCATCACTGTTCTAGTGTGTACTAGAATTTAGTATAAGTAAGTAATAGTTTGGCTCAGTGCTAAGCCTGAGCCATGGAATCTGGGTCAGGGTTCATTAAAGTTTAGGGCTGGATGACTCATCCTAGAATCTCTCTGGTGCCTGCTCCTGGTCTAGAAGGTTGGAGAATCTTCTAGAATTAGAGGGCAGGGGTTAGGAGGAGCTTCCATGCATATTTGTGAGGCCTCAGCCAATCCCCAGTAATGGGGTGGCAGGGGGCAAAGAATACCTTATGAATAGACATGGGCCATGTCAGCAGGGAAATGTAGTTCCAAAACATCTGAGGTGCCAAGGTTTGCTATCACTGCTATAGGACATCGTCGACTTTGAGTGGAGATATCTAGATGATGCTTGCATCTACAGGCATCACACAGATATCTTTTGTTTCAGCCAGCATTTCCCTGCGATGTAAAAGCCTTCCTTACGGCTCATTAGCCACTGGATCGTTTTTACAGGCAGTGCAAGGGGACAACCCCCCCCCCCCTGCCGCCCTCCAGTGCCATTTGTGAAGCCGGAGATCTGATCCGGTGGTGGCGCCAGATTACCACAGAGCTGTCCAAGGAGCGGATGGTCCCCAGCCATCTCTATAAGCGCCTGTTCCCACTAGTGCGGATCACATGCAATGTCTGTGTAATGCGATTTCAGCCATACAAAATGTATGGCTGGAATCGCATAGCATTTGCTCCAAAATGGCGCAGGACCCTTTTTTGGTTCCCACTGGAATCAGATCGCATGGGTGTTCACACCTATGTGATCCTATTCCTGCACCATTTCAGAGTTTCCACAGTGATCTGCGAACCAATCTGGGGGTGTCATTAACTTTACAGTGACACCCCCAGTGATTTGAAGATCTCAGTGTGAACCACTGTGTGAACCAGCACTGATTCACAGGGTTTCCCGCATCGCACCAGTGTGAACTGCAACTAAACATGGGAGCCCAGAAGCGACAGCATGGTGTCACTTCCCGACAGGTTGGCGTCACTTCCGGCTCTGGCAGATGTAATCACTCCCATTTTCCCCTTAGAAAGCAGAGACCAATGTTTTTTGTTTTTGTTTTTTTATTTCAGGCTTTTTTGGGTAGAAAAGATATTTGGGGTCTTATAGACCCCAGATCTCTCCATAAAGAGGAACTGTCGTGTGTTTCTATCACAAGGGATGTTTATATTTCTTGTGATAAGAATAAAAGTGATAAAAAAAATCTAAGGGGACAGTATAAAAATAAAAAATACAAATAAAATAAATAATAATAATAAAAAAAATGTTAAAGCACCCCTGTCCCATCGTGCTCGCACACAGAAGCAAACGCATACGTATGTCGCACCCTCATATGTAAACGGTGTTCGCAGCACAATTGTGAGGTATCACCGCAAATGTCAGAGAGGGAGCAATAATTCTAGTGCTAGACCTCCGCTTTAACTCTAAACTGGTAGTACACTCCCTATGACGAAGTCGGAAGTGACAAAACGCATCAGGGCGTGATTTTACAGCAACCGGAAGTGTTGCATCAACATTGTGAGAGCGAGTGGATTCTCCCAGTAACGGTCGGAAGCCAGTGTGGAGTTGGTGAGACAAGTAGGGACCGCTATACTGCACTAACATACCAACACATTGTACAATGTGTGATGCTGAATATGTGAGTGAACCATTTTTAACCACTTGTCGACCGCCCGCCACAGATATACTGCAGCAGGCTGGCTCGGCTGCGTGAACCGTTGCACCTGTACGGCGGTTGGCTGGATCGCTCCTGCGCCGCCAGAGGTGTGTGCCTCCCCCATTAGGCAGCGGGAAAGCTGATCCATGGGGCTGGTGGCTGTTATTGCTGCTGGGCTTCCATGATCACTCCCCATGGAGAGAGAACAACGGTCTGCTGTTGTAAACACAGCCGACCGTTGTTCTCTCTGGAATGAAAACAGAGCGCCTGGGATCCTCCTATTTAGGATCACAGGTCTCTGTGTTGATTCCACAAGTCCCTCCCCCATACAGTTAGAAAACACTCCCCTAGGCTCACACGTAAGCATTTGAGCACCCCTGGATTAACCCCTTCCCTGCCAGTGTCATTAGTACAGTAAAAGTGCATATTTTTAGCACTGATTACTGTAGTAATGTCACTGATCCCCCCAAAAGTGTCAAAAATGTCAGCTAGGGGTCCGATTTGTCTGCAGTCACAGTCCCGCTAAAAATCGCAGATCGCTGCCATAGCTAGTAAAATAAATATATAAATAAATAAAAATGACATAAATCTTTCCCCTAGTTTGTAGGCGCGATAACTTTTGCAAAAACAAATCAAAATACACTTATTGGAAATTTTACCAAAAACATGTAGCAGAATACAAATTGGCCTAAAGGGATGAAGAATTTGATTTTTTAATTTTTTTTTTTTGGGAATGTTATATAGCAGAAAGTGAAAAATAATGTTTTTTTTTTTTTTTTCAGAATTGTCGCTATTTTTTTTGTTTATAGCGCAATAAATAAAAATGGCACAGGTGATCAAATATCACCAAAAGAAACTCTATTTGTGGGGGAAAAAGGACATCAATTTTATTTTGGTACAGTGCCGCACGACCGCATAATTGTCAGTTAAACTAACGCAGTGCCGAATCAAAAAAAATGGCCTGGTCATTAAGGGGGAAAATCTTCCGGTCCAGAAGTGGTAATAAATGATCGAGTGATGACAGCATCACACTAGTGGATCCCTTCCTTTCTCTTTTATATACCCATTGATGTGAATCCATACTGCAAGAGGGGTGGAGAAGTGGAGTGGCTTACTAAGGAGATTATCAGCAATTGATCCTTAAGCGTATTTGCCCACCCATGAGAATGGGGGGCAATACGACTTGGTGGGTTGCTGTCTTATGAGAGTGGGTCAGATGTGACACACAGTGGTGGTGGAATTTTTGGTGATGTATTTCTAATAGGACATCACTGGGCTTTACACATCTGCATGGAAATGCTTTCAGAGGACTTCATTGGACTTTTTGTTTGCAATTACCGTCATTTGATTTTTTTGGATCACTGATTTGATTTTGTTGATAGAAGACTTTGCGCTACTGTGTTACATTTAGAAGTCATATTTAATTTTTGTATTATTACTTGTTTGATGGTCATTATTTAAAGTAGCAGCACATGATTATGTTATTGTAATATTTTAGTTTTCACATTTGAGATATTAGGAGCGCGGGGGGACTTACACTTTATGTTTATAAACTGGGAACCCTTAAAACATTTTTAAAGCACCGCTTTTGGAGATTTTTAAGGACCCTAGTTTGGCACCACTGCGAGAGCGTGCACAATTTTAAAGCGTGACATGTTAGGTATCTATTTACTCGGTGTAACATCATCTTTTATATTTTACAAAAGTATAAAGGTTATATATTGTGGGTTTTTTTTTTTTTTTTTTGCAATAAGATTCATTAAAGTGTATTTTTCTAATATTCTTCTATTATATATTTTTAGATATCTTTATTGCATCTTACTCCTGACGAAGTGGGTACGGTACCACGAAATGCATTGAGTTATATGGATGCCAAGATATCATGCTTTTGAATGCCATATCAGATGCCAATAACACTATGTTATATATATATATATAATGTATACAGTTGGTTTGGGCTGCTCATTCACAAGAATTACGTGTATATATATATATATACGTGTGTATATATATATATATATATATATATATATATATATACATATATATATATATATATATATATATATATATATATACATATATATATATATATATATATATATATATATATATATATATATACATATATATATATATAATATGTGTGTGTATATATATATATATATATATATATATATATATATATATATATATATATATATATATATGTATATGTGTATATATATATACGTATATATATATATATACTGTATATATATGTATATATATATATATATACATATATTTACATAAAAAGTACAATAAAACTGCAGGAAAGGGCACTGGGGGGTAATGTAATGTGATTTTATTTTATTTTGAACGATATCAGTGTGTTTGGTGCATTTTACATTCGAATTTGCTGCCGGTTCCACCCCCCGGCGGATGTCACGTCGCCGGAGACGGAAGCCGGGGCTCGCAGACGATCGGGAGAGAGCTCCGCCGCCGCACACCGCTCGCAGTCTTCGCTGGATCCCGGAGAAAAGGTAAGTAAAACCTCCTCCAGCATCCAGCGATCTTCTTAGCGCTACCCCGAGTGTGACTCGGGGTTACCGCTTTTGGCACTAAAATCTAACCCCGAGTCACACTCGGGAATACCGCTAGGAAGGTTAATGGTCCATTTTATTAAAATATTAAAATGTTTATTTAATATAATCAAGGATCAATTTGCCTAATTTAAAGTCCCGCAAACGCTATGTAAAGTATTTTTGTACGATTTTGGGATGGAGGCTTGTTTTTTCCAATATGTGGGTGTGCTACAGAACATAATATTCTCTATATATATTGTTTGGGGTTTCTTAGTAATTTTTTAGCAAAAAAAAAAAAATACAGATTTTTACATGTAGGAGAGAAATGTCAGAATTGGCCAGGGTGGGAACTGGTAAAGGTGTATTATCAGAAAAATATTGTATTTCCCAACCAGATTTCAAATGCCATTTATGCAAAGCAAAATAAGAATTCTGAATGGTTTACATGAAAATTTAGTTTTTTATTTTATTTTAGCACATCTTTACCCATAACCCTCTTGTACATAAAGCTGGGCAAAGATTGACCCAAACCCTTCTCATCATAATCTATCCAAGGTGTGTAGCACTTACTCCCGTAGGAGCCAATGGATTTTCGGGCCTTACCCTTACAAGCAACTTTCTCACAGGTTCAATAATCAGTTCAGGGATGTTTTGTTTTGTTTATTTAGGGGATTAACTTGGATACGGAATGGGGAGGCATGGGATACCCAAGACTGTAGAACTTGAACAAACTCTTGAGGACTTGCTAGTGTCCTGGCAGCTAAGTACTTCAACTTCAACTTCAACGGCGCTTCCTACCCGTGGGATTTATGGTATAGCTAACATAATCACAAAGGATTACAGCAGAAAAATGCAGGCGCTGCTCCTTGTGAGAACACTGAAGCACAAGACTGCTTCTGTCCCAAGCTGATGTAGGGTGGCTTCCGACTGCTTTAAGCTTGCACTAAGCTTTCTCTTGGTCATAGACAAGCAAAATATTGCACTTTGCTGTCATTTCTCTATACAGGCTTGGGGTAGGTTGATGAGGAAGTTAAGGCCCGTACACACGAGCCGGGAATTTTCGTCCGACGACCGATCTGCCGATTTTCGGCTTGTTAGTATGATGCTTCCGACAACCGACTCCGACTTTTCAGCCGAAAAAAATCTGGTGTGCAGGCTATAAAATTTTTGTCCTCCGTCAAAACACTTCCGATTTTCGTGCAGTCAGTACAGATTTCAACAAGGAAAAATCTTATGAGCAAGACTGGGCATGCTCAGAGAAGAAAGAACACAAAGAAAGCAAACAAACACATGACATCACTTCTGAAGTAGAATTTTGTCGTGCGGGAAAATTCGTGTGCAGTCTAGGCACATTCCAATCAACAAAACACCACTCTGGACAAAAGGTGGACAACCGGTCGGTGGAAATTCGTTGCGTGTGTTCTAGGCTTTACTCACTCAATCCCTTTTTGGTGAATCCTGGAGTTCAAGGGGCTGCAGTACAGACTTTCTGCCACACAGGCCGAATCTTGTCTGTCAGGATGGCTTCAGCTAAGCACAGCTGAAACTGGGAAAGGGGGTGAGAATTCTAGCTGCACCTTCTCTCTTCCACCCACTCTTTCCTTCTCCTGTCCTTCCTTATGCCCAGGAGCAGAGCCCCCCTGCAGCACAGAGGTCCTCTTCAGGCAACTGGACCCTGAACTCTACCTGACTGCCAGGCTCACGGTTGTTTATAGGTTGTTCCCCCCACCTACTGGGCCTGGTCTCCCCAGAGATTGGTGGGAACTCCATAAATATTCAGGCTGCCATGTCTGCTCCCCCACCCACTAGATTCCAGAACTATCCACAGAGTTCTAGAAAACAGGGGGAGTGAACAGAACCTCTGCCCCCGGAGCACTGCACATTTAAACACAAATAACCCCTGCTCCTCTGCCAATGGAGGAGCTCAACTAAATTTACCTACTGGTTGTAACACTGAGGGTGCTACAGGTGTATTTTCAGGAAAACATTTTCTTACCAGATTTCATGGTTACCATTTTTGCAGTACTGCTTGCAAAATGAAACAGGAATTACTTTAAAAAAAAAAATGGATTTGTTTGATTAATTTGCAAATATATGTTATGCCACACTGCTCTATTGAGGCATCTCAATAAAGTGTAATCAAAACTATCTTTATTATTATTATACAGGATTTATATAGCACCAACAGCTTTATAAATTATAATTAGCTTCAGGCAGCCTCAGGGCTTTATATTGAACCCCTTCATCCAGCCACATTACTTGTGGTGGTAGGGTAAGAGAGAGAGAGAGATCTCCGAGCCAAGAACAGCAGGCAGGGAGGTACAGAGGAGCCAAGTATCTCTACATTCAGGAAAGAAGGGGGCTGGTAATATTCAACAATAAGTTTAAGAGAGAAGCTATGGAGGGCCTTATGAACCGAGAAAGCTATAAAGTATAGGCGACCTGAGCTGAAGAGGCTGGATGTGTGAGCAGATTGCTGGTTAGTAGCTTGGCCGCTTGCTTGGATAGGTGATTCAAGGGGCTCTTCTTTCTTTTCCTTTCTTCCCAGGTTTCAGGAAAATGTTCTTGCACAGAGAAGTACACCCAGGCATTATGCAGAGACTGATGGGTCCTCCAGAGGCCAGACATACCCAGGTTCAGGCAGGTTCATGTTCCCCTTTAGGTTTTGCAGGTCAAGGGGCATCCAAAGCAGCAGTTTCACTGGAACATTGATGGAGTTTGGAGTTACTGTGCCACAGTTATCCCCCTGTTGTGTGCCTTCAGGTGAGCCTCAATCAGGGTAGAGTCTTTTCCATGCAGGTTATCACTCATAGGGTAGACATGTGCAGTAGACCAGTCTACTACCGATTTGAAAGAGATAGGGAGGCTTGTTAGCAGAGAAGTGGAAAAATGCTCTGGGCTGGGGACACTGTGACAAGTCTACAAGCACTTTTAGTACAGGGGGTGGTACCCAGTAACTGTTTGGGTCCAGCAAAAGACTGCTAGGTCCTTCCACCATGAAAGGAGAGCTGCTCACACACTCCTCCATACCTTGGACTGCCGGGTATTATTGCCAGCTGCAAAGGGGCAATTATCTGGGATTAAGAGCAAGTAAGGTGAGTATACTGTATGTCAGTATCTTTACCCTTTAGCCACTTTATTTATTTTTTACATTGGCCAATGGGAAAAGGTTAAGGATCACAGAAAGGATGAGGATGGGTGTAGGCATAAACTGATTTCTCAGATGTTTTATAATTGGTTGCAGGCTTTCATGATATTGTTCATTATAGAAAAATTAGCAGAAAAATATATTTTGCTAATTGGACTCACTTTTAGAAGCAAACTAGATTTCCATAAGCAATGTCTTTGTATTAGCGTATTGCAGTGCATAAGTCATTAGGTTGGAATCGCAAGGACATTGTGATGTGAATGTGCTTGATGGCAGCACCAAATGACGCCATCTTTATTTGAGTCAGGAGGCCTGCTGTTCATTTCTAGATTGCAGGCCTTTCGAAAAAGCAAAGTGTGTTGGCTTTTTTAAAGTGGTTCATACAATGTGGGTCAAACTGTCAATTTCTAATTGAATGCTCAATGGGAGCATCCATTTTTAGGATACTTAAAGCAGTGCCAGGCCTATAGTGGGCCACTCAGTCATAATTGGGTCATGTTATTGGATAAGCCTATAACAACATTAGATTGTTTGTTTCAAAAAAATAAAATCTGCAAATTATGAGATATGATGCATGCCCTATCTACTTGTCTAGAAATAATAAAGGACACATAGCTGGGCATGTTTGATTTCTCTAAATTATCTCCTTCGGGGAGTCTAAAGTTAAATATCCAATCACACGCTCGTTCTTTCCTTACACAAACTGCCACTCGTCACTGATTGCTTAACCTGATTTTTTACTCTTCTGGCACATATGAAAACATTCTCTGGAAGAACGGTATTAAATGTTATCAGCTGAGTGCCTATTGCTGCACTCCTGAAAATTGTTTCAGTGTTAATCATACACAATCTCCCAGCACTCCCAATGTGACCTCAAGTCACCCATCGCCTCCTGTACCTTCGCTCTTGTTCCTGTACTCAACGAACATCAGCAAAGCTCAGCTGGTAGTGCAGAGCTCCATATATCTGGATATGTTATAAACTGATTTAATTTAAAATGATAAACTAAAGAAAAAAATTATATGTAGCGCTGCCCCCGCAGAAGCTGCATTATTATTGGTGCCCCAGCCTCCCAATGATTGGTGCACACCCACTTACTGAGTATTTTCACACAGTCAGATGCACACACTCTTCAGCTCGTTATCTTCAATCACCAGTCTAGGGGATTTGTTTTCTTTGTTTAATGGCTCTTTCACACAGGCGGACCATTCAGATCCGCCTTTCCGTTTTTTTGGCGGATCTGAACGGTCCCCCCATGCATCTCTATGGGGCATTGGATGTCAGCGGAGACATGTCCGCTGACATCCGATCCGATTCGTCAAACCTGGACGGATGGAAACCCTATTTTCCATCCGTCCAGCGGATGGGAATCGGATGAGAACAGACCGACGGTCCGTTCCCGTCCGATTTCCCCCATAGAGATGCATGGGCAACTGACAACTGTGTCTCCGCACACAGCGCGTAGACACAGCTGTCATCCTCCTGTTCAGCGGGGGATCAGCGGATCGATCGCTGAGAAAAACGGACTCCGTCCGACGGACGGAGTGTGTGAAAGGGGCCTTATTTGGAGAACTTGGATAGGAGAAGGGAATTAACTATTCATAGGTGTGGACAACTCTCTCAACAGAACCGTGTTGCTGATCAGCAGCCAACCCAAACAGCAGCTGTATGGAATGAACAAGTCCCTTTGTAGCTGAGACTAGCCAGTGTCCCCTTTACCTTTCACCCGGCAGCTGTCTTCTAGCACCCAGAGGGGGATCTAACAGCATCCATGGATCCCCTGTGGGGGTCTGTACTCACAAGGCTCCTGAAGCACACATAGCAGACTTCCTCAGTAGTACCATATAGGATCCGCGGACATCCTCCCTCAGTCAGCTCCCTCAAGAACCATGGGTTGCAGCTTCAGTATTTAAGACCCTCAGGTTGACCACCTGAGGCCACATGGCAGCCTGCACTGTCCTGGACCTCTCTCTCTAGAGGAAGATCCAGAGCCCACGTGCTCTTCATATATAAATGCAGTCACCCAGCATTCATTGGGGCATATTCCCTTTTTTATTGGCCAGGGCTTCATAGACATCCATGCTCTCATCTGCAAGGTTTCCTCCCACTGTCCAGTACATCCAATAGCTACCAGACCGGTGTGAAACATCAAGACAGCATGAGCAGTACCAAAACACACTGAGCAGACTCTACCAAACAATCACAGCTCTCTGTTAAGCAGACAGCACATACATTTGCCTAGCTGTCTCCCTGTTAAACAGAGAAACCAAAAACGATATACACTCACTCTAGCACCTACTTAGAAGGGCGCTACATATATCAAACAACGGGAGAGTTTTCAGATTTCCTGAAGTTGGGCTTTAAAGTCAGAATTCTGAGGGGGAAAGTCATAAATCTGAGTTTCAAAGTTAGGATTCTGAGATTAAAGTTAGAAAGTCTTTCAAAATCAGTATTCTGACTTTTTAATCTGACAATTTTGACTTAAGACTCAGAGTTCTTCCATTAAAACTTTTAGAATGGCCCCGGGGCTCTTCCTTTAAAGCTGAACTATGCTTTAATTAAAAAAAAATATTTTTTAATAGGACTAGTACCTGAATTTGACGTAGTATCAACCTCTTGTAATTCTCTTTATAGTAGAAATGGGAGAGGGAAAGGCAGGGTTGGCAGTGTGTGGTATGCAAATATGCTGGAAAAAAACACCTGCTGACAGGTGACCTAGCTGGGTTGCTTGACCCAAAGAAAGAGAAAAATTCAATCACCAACCTGGCTCTGCTGTCTGACCAGGCTGTTTAAATTGTTTGTTACCCCAACACTTCATATTCCTGTAGCACTACCCTTGTAGGGGTTGCAGATGAAAGGAATCCCTCACTACTGTACAGCCAGGCACACCGAATCTTCACAAACACTCAGAGTCAGACAACACTCTGTAGCTTTGGTATTTTTTTTGTTATTAATTAGGGGGTTAATAACTTGGATAGAGATAGGAGGTTATGGGATGCCCACTTGACTTCAACAACTTCAGGGACAACTTCCTATATACAGTTTCCTCTCCTTTCTTCTTGCACAAACGCTTGCTCAAGCTAAAGCCTAGTACACACGCAACGATTATCGGCCGACCGATCGTCCGTCTTTTGTCCAGAATGGTGTTTTGTTGGTTGGAATGTGCCTAGACTGCACACGAATTTTCTCGCCTGACAAAATTCTACTTCAGAAGTGATGTCATGTGTTGGTTTGCTTTCTTTGTGTTCTTTCTTCTCTGAGCATGCCCAGTCTTGCTCATTAGATTTTTCCCTGTCGAAATCTGTACTGACTGCACGAAAATCGGCCGTGTTTTGACGGCGGACAAAAATTTTATAGTCTGCACACCAGATTTTTTTCGGCCGAAAAGTCGGAGTCGGTTGTCGGAAGCATCATACTAACAAGCCGAAAATCGGCAGATCGGTCGTTGGACGAAAATTCCCTGCCGATTTTTGACGCGTGTGTACGAGGCTTATATCACTCTTGAGATAATCTGACAGACTCCCAGTCAGATTTAGCAACAGCCCATTACAGGCCGGAAGTTGTAGCCCCTCTAAATGTAGCTCAGATATAGTGAAAAAGCATGTAACTTTTCCTCTGTGCTCACTAATCCCAGCAACACCTCTTCAGGCACTGCCAAGCCACCTGGCTGCAGCTGCCCTTTTGCCTCTCCTGGCTGCCTGTCCACACCAGTCCTCTCCACTGACTCTTCACCAGCCCACCAGGCTGACTCTCAGGAGATCTCTCAGGGAAAGGACTGAAGACTTAAGCACACTGCTGTCTTCAAGGGAGACTGTCTACATATGGCAGTCTCCCCCCTTTGCTAATCCTCAACAGTATTGATTTACTCACTCTGTCTTCTCTTACTCCAATGCCTCTACAAAAGCCTCCTCCCTTTGTGTTTTTTGGCAAGATCTTTTCAGCCCCCAAGCTCCGGCCCAAAGCAGTACACAACCCCCCCACACACACACACACGCACACTAGGGGGTTCGCCACAAGGGACACGGACTGCCTCCTTAACACTGCATCTCTATTTTCCACCTGACTGCCCTTGGTGACATGGCCCATTCATAAGGTATTCTTTGCCCCCTGCCAGCCCATTACTAGGGATTGGCTGAGGCCTCATAAATATGCATGGCAGCTCCTCCCAACCCCTGCCCTCTAATTCTAGAAGATTCTCCAACCTTCTAGACCAGGAGAGAGCTTCCAGGATGAGTCATCCAGCCCTGAACTTTAATGAACCCTGACCCAGATTCCATGGCTCCGGCTTAGCCCTGAGCCAAACTATATTACTTATACTAAATTCTAGTACACAAGAGGGTGCTACATTCCTGATATGTGCCTGCTGTACCATGTACTTGTATGAGAAATTATCCTGTTCTCTTTGTATTGCTTCCTTTATGTGATACCCCTGATGTTCCTGCTAGTCCCCTTGCTTTCCTACTAAAAACTGACCACACTAAGCAGGAGATCACATTGTGGTCAGTTCTCTAGCTGCACTCGGAACTCAGTGTGCTCTCCTCCAATGATTAAACTTGTCCTGACATGCCCCTGCTGCACAGCCATTCACTGGGAAGCTCATTGTGCTGCTGCTTCTCCTCCCTCCAGCTCTTATGCAGCTGAGAACAGAGGGGGTGTGATCACTTATCAAAAAGGGGAAAAAGGTATTTATAATGTTTTTTTTTTTTAAACATATGCAAACATGTTTTCGCCTAATTTCTGTTTTAAATGGAATGGGTTGTTTTACAAGGTGATCAATTTCAATCAATTTAAAGCGGAGTTCCGGGCACAAAAACGATATTTTTTTTTTGTGCCCCTCCGCTAGGTATGCCTCACCTGAAAAGGAATTGGATAGTTATTTTTTTTTTTTTTTTTGTTTACTTACCTTGCAATTGAAGATCGAAGATACTCACCTCAGAGTACTTCCTCCCTCGGAGCCGCGGCTCACCCCGTCACTTCCTGCCTCGCTATGATTCCTGGGAGCTGAACGTCACAGCTCCCAGGAATCAATGCGACGGCACCGGCCCCGCTCGTCATTTCCGGGCGACGCCGCATTCCCCTGCTAAACAGCTTCTGGGCATGCCCAGAAGCTGTGGAGGAATGCGGCGCCGCGCCGGAAGTGACAAGAGGGGCCGGTGCGGTGCATTCTGGGACAAGAAGACGCGGAAGAAGACACAGAAGAGGACCGCGCCGGCTTCAGCTGCCCACAAGAGAGATGGAAACGCTGTGGAAGAAATTTTCTAAGTAAGTATTTCTTCTAAAAGGTAAGTGCGAACCGGGATAGATCAGAGGTTAGCCATTGTGGAATGTGCTAGCCCTGACTGTCCCGGGGGTATGTTTATTAAAAAATGACATCTGTGCCCGGAACTCCGCTTTAAGTCACAGAGCTGCATGAACAGTATTTTGCCCAACATGTATGTCATTTTTCTGTGTTGTATTGAATGGCATTAGGTTATCACTTTAATGTAGTATGCTGACATTCAGTGGCCGTTTTGGCTCACTGCAACTTGTACTAATGTGACTTTGGTATCTTCCTCTTTCCTCAACTTCTGTTTAGTGCTCGTTGGTTTAGTCTCAGCTAGACCCTCCCCACGTCTTCCATAGTCCCTCAGTGAGTGTTAGTTATTTATAGAAACAGGACCCAGAAAAGCTATTTGAGGTCAATTTACTAAAGGCAAATAGATTGTACACATTGCAAATTCAATTACACTCTGCAAGGGCATTTGCTCCAGAGCTTAGCAAATGAGGGGAAACTCTACTGACTTCCATCATCCAATTATGCTCGAGCAAAAAAAGTTGTTTTTTTTTTTTCCTTGCATATGATTGGATATTTTTTGCAAAGTGAAGCTTCACCTCATTTACTAAATTTTAGAGTAAATGTCCTTGCATAGTGCAACTGCACTTTCAGAGTGAACAGTCTATGAGCCTTTTGTAAATCAATCAAATAAAAAACTGGAAGAACATCCTCTGTACTGCAATTAGCTGAAGTAAAATTGGGTTGGATTTAACTTCTGTGTCTTATTAATGAGTTAGGCTGCCTGTGGATGGTGCCAAATCAGCAGGTGAGCATACTGTCTGGACAGACTAGGTCTAAGGAGTATGTCAATCAAGGGCTTACTGGCAACTTTCGGCCCAGAGGGCAAGTACAATCCAGAGGCCCATGGTGCAGCTCCCTTCCACTCTCCCTCTTCCCGGCCTCCTTCTGACCTCTCCAGTGTCTCCAGTGAGGCATAGAAATGGCTTCTGTTCAGACACTGTTTACACCATCCATGCTGGGGGGCTGAGCTCTGTCCTTGTCTTCATCCTCCACTCGGTAGGTCAGCTGCGGTGACTTTTACTTCTCTTCATCAGGAATCATTGAGGCATGTCTGTGGCAGAAACCGTGCAGCCTTTTTACAGGGCATCAGAGCAGCCCAGGAGGCAATTGTCCCCCTGCCCCCTGGCCCAGTCCTCCCCCGATGTCAATGCCTAAAACATCATTTGGACCACAATAAACAGAAATACCAACCATTTGGCAGGTAAAACAGCTCCCTTTGCGGTATATTTAGCTGTTTGCCTTGGGTTTAGCTTTAGGATTCTAAAACACTGATAAGATTCTATACATCAAGCACATCCTATTGTGTGTGTCTGTGAAAACCTCGATAAGGTTCCCCATTTTTTTCAAATCACAGAAGGGGGAGAGCAGCGGTGCATTTTTTATCATGTGTAGACATACACCGACCACATATGTGAACACAGATGCTGACTTAAGGCAACATTGAACTTCTCTTGATTAAAACCAGGTAGCATGACTAATGCATTTAATATCCAATTACTCAGCCTGGGTAAAAAGAGAGAATTTTCAGGCACAGGATATCAGGGCCGCTTAAATAAAAATGACTTTTAGAAATTGCAAAGGAGAGAAAGAGAAAAGGTTGCAGTTCAGAAAATGTAAAATTCATTTGGGCTCGGGGACCGGAGGAAGGGGAGACTCAGACTCTGTAATTCTACCTTCAAGAATAGATCAATGTGCGTAAATGTATGATCCTTGAAGTTAATTGAATGTGGATGGATTTATGAGCGGTCGGTGGCTTGGCCTAAATATTGAAGCAAAATGGTGAGCAAATCGAGGTGCTCGAGTGGAAATGAATAATTGCCATCTCGGATCTAAAAGGAATACTGTATACCAATGCTTGCAAGTTTAAAGAAACCTGTCTGGGTGAAAATATAAATGATCTCCACTGGTGGCTTGTTTTTAAAGGTGCAGGCTTTGACACCATCATCCTCGTCCTTGCTCCACTATTTACCTGAGGAACAGATATGTAGCCAGTGAAGGCAGAACAACCAACCTGAATACTGATTACAGATCAATGACCCACTAAATAGTGGAGAAAAGAGGAGGATGACAGTCTAGAAAAGGGGTCTCCAAGGTAGTGGAGAAAGAAGGAGGATGACATTTTAGAACAGAGGGCTCCAAAGTAGGGATGATCGAACTTTTTAAAAGTTTGGTTCGACCAGAACACCCGAACTTCCCGAAAGTTTGGCCCGGATTTCAGAACCCCATTGAAATGCCCAAAAAAACACCTGCTACAAAAACGCCCAGGTGTGTTGTTGTAGGCGGTTTTTTTTTGGGCATTTTTTGGGCGTCTTTGGAGGAAGGCATAACATCTGAACTTGTGTATAGGCGTATATATACACACACACTTATATGTATTTATACACATACACACATATAGGAGTGAAAGGAGCGAAGTCCTATGCCTGTTAATAATTTCATTAGCGCAGCCATAGGGTTCTGCTACTTTCACACCTATATATGTGTATGTGTATATATACATACATGTGTGTGTATATACCCCAACACAGAAGTTCAGATGTTATGCCTGCCTCCAAAGACGCCCAAAAAATGCCCAAAAAAACGCCTGCTACAAAAACGCCAGGTGTGTTGTTGCAGGCGTTTTTTTTGGGCATCTTTGGAGACAGGCATAACATCTGAACTTCTGTATAGGGGTATATATACACACACACACTTAAATGTATTTATACACATACACACATATAGGTGTGAAAGGAGCAAAGTCCTATGCCTGCTAATAATTTCATTAGCGCAGCCATAGGGTTCTGCTACTTTCACACCTATATATGTGTATGTGTATATATACATATATGTGTGTGTGTATATAAACCCCTACACAGAAGTTCAGATGTCATGCCTGCCTCCAAACACAACGTCCACAAAAAAGCCCAATAAAACGCCTGCAACAAAAACGGCCAGGTGTGAAAGGAGCGAAGCCACTATCCTGCTCTACTGCAATTCTAATAGAAACAATCTTTTTTATATGGCGGTCACCCTGAAATAGCCATAGCAGTCAGAGTCAGTTAACCCTACACTACACTACAGTCCCCTGACACTTAACACTTTCCGTACAGAAACTAGATTATTAAATCTAACTATAGTGGAAAATAGTACCCTAACTACACCAGATATCCCTTTCCTCACACTAATAATTGCTAAATGACACTTTTGAAGCAGGAGTAACAGAACTGCTTCCACTCTCTTCCACAGCCCTGTATTAAAGTGCTAGAGATTTGGCGGGGCTATGTTATATACTGGGGGGCGTATTCACTACTGATTGGCCTCTGGACCCCCTAGTCACTCCAAACACATTCCTAGCATCCTCCTGCCCCCTCAATTGGCTTTTTACTGATGGTTCTGGTCCAATCACAGGCTTTTAAAGCCTAGTTCCTGTCCCATTGCATTTTGGTCGGTTCTGGTTGCCGAATTCCGAACTTTTTCAGCAAAAAATTTCAAACAGTCAATGTTCGGGTCGAACCGATGGTCGACCCAAACCGTTCGATCATCCCTACTCCAAAGTACTGGAAAAAGGAAGAGGATGACAGTCTAGAACAGAGGGCTCCAAAGTATGGGAGAAAGGAAGAGGATGACAGTCTAGAACAAGGAGCTCCAATGTACTGGAGAAAGAAAGAGGTTGACAGTTTAGAACAGGGGGCTCCAAAGTAGTGGAACAAGGAGGGGGATAACAGTCTAGAACAGGGGTCTCCAAAGTACTGGAGAAAGGAAGAGGATGACAGCCTAGAACAGGGGGCTCCAACGTAGTGGAAAAGGAGGAGGATAACAGTCTAGAACATGGGTCTCCAAAGTACTGGAGAAAGGAAGAGAATGACAGTCTAGAATAGGGGGCTCCAAAGTAGTGGAAAAAGGAGGAGGATAACAGTCTAGAACAGGGGTCTCCAAAATTATTAAGCAAAGGGCCAGTTTTTCTGTCCTTTAGACTTTCAAGGATGGGGGGGGGCAATTGTGGCCAGTGGGAGCAGAAAATGCTCCAACGTTGAGTAAACAATGCCTCAGGCTTGGTGGTCAATGTGGGAATTCCCTATTTCCCATAGTGCCCCCAGGGGCCATATAAAGGCAAGCAAAGGGCCGCATCTGGCCCAGGGGAAGCAATTTAGAGACAACTGACAACTGTTCGCCTGATTACCTCCATGTATGCCTCCCTGACTGCCAGACTATGTGTAGGAGGTTCTATGATGGATGATTTCAGACTGTACAAAGGAACGCGTCAAGGGTGCCCCTTATCCCCATTACTAATCAATTTGGCGATGGAACCCTTGTCGCGTTACTTTTCCACTAAAGCACCCCTGCACGGTATTAGTCTTGGCGACCAGGAACTGCGGATCTCCCTGTTCGCAGATGACGTCCTCCTCTTCACCTCTCGACCCACTGCCGACATACCCACGATTGTCTCTACCTTTGATGCTTTTCGGAAATGCTCGGGCCTCAAAATAAACTATTCCAAGAGTGAGATTCTCCCCTTGGGGTCGGGCACGCAGCGCGCTTGGGAACTTGGTTCCCCCTTTAAAATTGCACCGCAATCTATCACTTATCTCGGTATAAAAATCGGAAGAACCCCCGCCTCTATCTACACCCTTAATTACCCCCCGCTTTTTGCCAAAATTAAGGGGGAATTGGAAAACTGGAGGGATCTGCCGCTGTCTCTCTTGGGGAGATGCCACCTGATAAAAATGGTTAGTTTTGCACGCATATTGTACTTCTTGGAAACCTTGCCGTTACTGGTCAAACACAAAGACGTTCAGGAGCTCTCCAGAGCTTTCTCCCGTTTTCTATGGAGAGGGAAGAGACCTTGCATTTCCTCCAAAAAACTGTGCCTCCCCAGGCGAGACGCTGGTATCAACTTTCCTGATCTGCGATTGTACAATCTGTCCTGTTTATTGAGGGTGGCTTTGGACTGGATATCTCGGACGTCTCAATTCTCGAATTATGAGTTGGAATCCCAGATGTCCGACCCTTTTGCACTATCTGCCCTTCTCCATGTCAGATGGGCCCAACTTCCACCCAACCTGCGTCATAACCTGCTCCTAAGGGACACGGTTATTGCGTGGAGGGAGGTGCGGAAGCTTTTGAAACTACCACTGTACTTCTCCAAATATGTGCCGATCCGGGGCAACCTGGCCTTCCCCCCTGGTATGGAACATATGGTATATAATTGTTGGGAACAAAAAGGACTGGTCACCTTTGCTCACCTTTGCAACACCCAAACAGGACTCTTGCTCCCTATCCCGGACATCTCCGGGACATATGATTTGCCTGCTTCGGACTCTTTCTACTTGGCGCAGTGTCGCCACTTTGTTCGCACCACCTCTACCAAACCTGATCAGAGGTTCCGGCTTTCACTCATAGATACTCTTCTAGAATCTGGCAAGTATACCATCTCGGACATATATAAACCTCTCTTGCAATCGTGCCCACCAGCTTTGTTTACGTCCTCCGCTAGGAACTGGCTCAAGGACTTCCCTGGAGAAGACACTCTGCCCAAGATCGTCAGCGGTCTCCGGACCACCCTCGGACTTACCCCCAACTCTGTTTGGAAGGAAACACAGCTCAAAATCTTTCATAGAGCGCATATCCCGTTTCTATCTGACAAGACGATCCCGGATGCCCACAAATGTCCTCTCTGCTCTACAGAACGCCCATCCCTTTTTCACAAGTTCTGGGAATGTCCACCTATTCCGTCATTTTGGGACAAGGTCCTTGCTTACATCGAATCCGTCACCAAGTTAACTGCACCAAAAGACCCCCTTCTTCTGCTATTCGGCTACTGGGATAAGCGTCTTCAGAAATGGTCGAGCACATCGGCCGTGCCTCCTCGTTTATGGATACTAACCACTTTACTAGTTGCCAGACGCATGATCTTGAAAAATTGGATTGCAACCACCCCTCCCCTCATCTCCATGTTACAGCCAGAGCTAACCACACTCCTCTCCATTGACCGCCTTAACACGGACTCTACGTCCCCCTCTGCAAACGAAACCTTTCAAGCCAAGTGGAACGTTTTTCTTACGCATCTATCTAAAACTTTGGACAACCCCCCCTTGATGGTTTTACATTTACTGTACGTGACCCCCTCACCCATCCTACCTCTGCCATTCCTAGACTCACGTAAATTTAGGTCATTGCGTTCTGGCCGCACCTCCCCCCCCCTTCCAGGATCCCCCCCCCCCCCCCCCCACGGCCTTTCCATTCAATGTTGGTTATTTCATTGTACGATCCTTGTCGATGCCTGTTATATATTTTGTTTTGTTAAACTGCAAAATTTTAAATAAAAAAAAAGTAAACAAAAAATTCTCACAGCCACTAATCAGATTTAAACCGGTCTTGGCATTTGAAATATAATTGGCTATGCAGTAAACAAAGAGAGAAGAATCTGGAGGACCTTCATCATTACAGTTCTACTGCTCTTCAACTGACCCTTTGAGGTGGTCTATGTGTGCTATGAACAAAGAGTTAAACAAGTCAGTTAAGTGCACCTGTTACTTTGCATTGGCAAAGCATAGGTTTATTTGGTCCATAAAATCCAACTGACAATAAAACCGATCAGCACAAAAAAAAAACATTGGTAAATACTTATGTCTCCTGCTGTCTGTGCTGCCAAGCACAACCATGATGAAGAAAAATTCATGCCAAAGACTCTTTAAGGACTGACACTTCAGGAATTGTTGAAATCCTGGTCCCCCTTTGTGCTCAGTGATTCCAGATTTCAAAGGGCGCTAGAATAATGATAAAATTCAAACCATAAAGTTCATAAAAAGTCCATACAAAAGTCCCACAAGTGCTATAATCAGATAAATAACCGTGTTCCAATTGTGCAGAAAAGATGATGTGATTAACCTACTCTACAGATGATCACCCCAAGTACTCTCTCTATATGAGTCTCACTCACCGAATAATTATGCCTTACATGTACATGCTCAGCATACATTGCTCAGAATGCACCACTTCCTCTGAAGAATCTTCCCAGATGCTGGAATGAGTAATATTTTGGTGGTTCCTCAGGTATTAGGCAAAGAAAAGGGAACACACATGGTGTAATACCAAAAAATCGTTAACATTTATTAAACATCCAACACACAACTCACAAACACAAAGAAGTCATAGTCATATCATATATCTAGCTGATCACTAGCAGTGCAGTTGACTATTCCACACATCCCCTGCCAGTGTGCCAGTAATCCGGCTCTCTCCCGACTCCTGAACGTCTCTGAGTCACGACAACACCTCAGGGATAGTGTGTTGAGTCAATTTGGATTGCCGTTTGGCTAATCCCTGATGCAGCATTTCGTCCACTGACTTTTTCAAAGGGCTCAAAATTACTAAAGCCTAAAGGGGTTGTGGGAAAAATCACTAAATACATTGGGAGACCAGGAGATCAACACTCCAGGAAATGTCAGTGTAGCACTGGTTGCTGAAGGCCCCTTTAAACCACCTAGCAGGATGGTGTTTCCAGCAACAGAACATACCCCTCTGTCTAGAGACAGAGCACAAGGAAAGGGAAGCTGGACTGAAGACTTCCATTGGCTGCTGTTCCAACATGGACAGGCCCATCCCTAGCAACGGTGCATTTGGAGAAATATCATTGGCGTTTGGGCATGAGAACTTGCTTTTTGCCACTGCTATGGCTGTGTAAGCTAAGCCTGTCCATGGCTCTCAGAACTGAAGGAAAAGCAGTATTTTCTGAAGACCTGGCTGCTGTTGTTCCAAAGTTGCTGATGCTGTTCTAAAGCTGTTGTTCCGGAGTTGCTGTTCCTTGGTTGGTGTTCCAGGGTTGCAGTCCTAGACCTACTGTTTCAGTGTCAATACTGTTACAAAGGGCCCTACAGCATCTTCTCAGGTGGTGCGTGGCCTGTTGAACACCTTGAAGTGTTTATTTTGATATTTTTTCCACTGTCACTGTTTGAGAAGGAGTTATGCCAGAAGGGGACGGTGCAATGGATGACAATATTCCTATCCTATTCCAATATTCCTATTTGGAGAGAGACCACTCAACCATAAATAAAGGCTCCAAAGTTAGCAGGTATGTAACTAGTATTACCCTGGCCAGTGGATTACAAGTTTCTCCCCAAACAGTCTCTGGGGCTTCTTTGTACAGTACCTCCGGCCTGGTTGCCAACGGCC
This sequence comes from Pelophylax lessonae, assembly GCF_965119305.1. Lineage (NCBI taxonomy): Eukaryota > Metazoa > Chordata > Amphibia > Anura > Ranidae > Pelophylax > Pelophylax lessonae. Next base: position 58,074,738 of record NC_138768.1, on the reverse strand, counting down.
CCTCTAAACCACCCAGCAGGTTGTTGTTCCCAGCAACAGAACATTCCCCTCTGCCTACAGACAGAGTGAAGAGACATTGAGGCTGGACTTAGGACCTCCATTGGATTTGTTTGCAGCCAGGGCAGGCCCACCCCTGGCAATGGTGCATTAGGAAAAATATATTTGGCAACTGGGACATGAGAACTTGAATTTGGCCACTGCTATGGCTGTGTAAGTGAAGCCTGTCCATGGCTCTCAGAACTGCAGTAGTACAGGACCCACGGATGGCCTAGCAATAGGAAAGCTGAAAGGGACTTTGCTGTTGAGATCACATGGCTGCTGTTGTTCCAAAGTTGCTGCTGCTGTTCTAGAGCTGTTGTTCTATAGTTGTTGCTCCAGGGTTGCTGTTTCAGAGCTGTTGTTCCAGGGTTGTAATCCCAGACCTACTGTCTCAGAGTCGATACTGTTCCAAAGGGCCTTACAGGATATTTTCAGGTGGTGAGAGGCCCGTTGGTCACCTTAAAGTGTTAATTTTGATATTATTCCCACTGTCACTGTTTGAGAAGGAGTTATGCCAGAAGGGGAATGTGAAATGGATTACAATCTTCCCATTTGGAGACAGACCACTCAACCATAAAAAAAAGGCCCCAAAGTAGGCAGGTATGTAACTAGTATAACCCTGGCCATTCAGTGGATTACAAATTTCCCCAAACAGTCTCTTGGGCCTCTTTGTACAGTACCTCAGGCCTGAATAGCAGCAATTATCTTCCAAGGTTGCATTGTGCTCCCTGCAGCACCCTCTCTATTTAGCAGTCTAAAACAGGGTAGAGCTAAGCATTGCAAGATAGGTATTTTTATTTTTTTTTTACCTGGCTCAGGTTTGCATTGTGCAACCCAATTTTCTTTTCAGGACTTTTACCCTTATTAATGGCCATTTAAATAGTTCCAGGTGTGTCGGTGGTCACTCAGGTCCAATTACAGGACGGGTCATTACTGAAGCAGGGCTGGAGGACCCAAACAATCTAGCAGCTCCTTCAGGGGTGATTGCTACATCAGTTTCTTTAAGAAGAATTGCATGTTGGACATTTTATACATAGTTAAGTTGTTTAATTTCCTATTAATAGTATGGTAAATATCTTTATCTTTGATATTATTCATTTTCTGGCTAGCTGGTTGTGTAGCTTAGAAAATCTTATCTAAACTAGACAAACAGCTTCTTCCTGTTCTTCATCGACAACGCTATCATCCTTTATCTGAATTTGCTAAGCTGTCTTTCACTTCCTGAAAAGGTTATCAGTCTTTCTTAGACAGACATGCTTAGACTTGCCCAGCCCCACCCCCATCCCCAGGGGCAGACTGGCAACTTTTGGCCCAGGGGGCAAGTACAAGCCAGAGGCCCATGGTGCAGTGGCTCGGCCCCCTCCGACTCTTCCAATCCTCCTACTGACCCCCATTACCGGCTGAATCTGGGTTCCCGACCTCCCGACCTGGCCAGCAGGAGAAGCTTGGGGGGAGCTGGGACAGTTCTTTTGGGTCTGGCCAGGGCAGAAGAGTCTCCAGTTGGGGATGGAACCGGCCTCTGCTCAGACACAGTTTACACCATCCATGCTGGGGGGGGGGGGGGGGGTCTGCGCTTTGTCATTGTCTTCAACCCCTCACTCAGTAGGTCAGCGGCAGGGAACTTCTCTTCACCAGGAATCCTTTAGGCATGTCTGTGGCAGAAGCGGTGCAGCCTTTTTATGGGGCATCACAGCGGTCCAAGGGGCAATTGCCTGCCCCCTGGCCTAGTCCTCCCCTGCCCATCCCTCCTATCCTTCACAGAACATGATCTCCTGTCTTCATAGCCTCGTTTAGGCTAGCAGCATCTCCTAAGAGAGAGAGAGAGGGGGGGGGGTCACGTGACCGGCACAATATATGAAAGAAATAAAGTACAAAGGAACATTTTGAATGTTTAGAACAGGGGTGGTGAACCTATGGTTCGGGGGCCCGCAAAGTCATTTGGTCCGGCCCCCTGTGCAGCTGAGGCTGTGTCTCTCTCAGCTGATATTTTAGAACGGAGCCGATGTTTCCTGTATAGTTCCTGCTTCGTTATGACAGTCTGAGTGAGTCACAGGCGGAGAGATATCAAATGTGACAAATACAGGAAACATCGCCTCTTCCTCCAGCGTGGCGCTGCTAAACTTCTCCTAGCCAGCATTTCCCGCCAGCAGTACTCACGGCAGTACCCGCCAGAACCAGCAGTACTCACAGCAGTAGCAGCCAGAACCAGCAGTACCAGCCAGAATCAGCAATACTCATAGCAGAACCAGCAGTACCAGTCAGAGCCAGCAGTATTTAAAGCAGTATACCAGCCAGAGCCAGCAGTACCAGCCAGAGCCAGCAGTACCCACAGCGGTACCAGCCAGAGCCAGCAGTACTCACAACAGTACCAGCCAGAGCCAGCAGTACCCACATTAGGGGTAACTTAATTAAATGTTTGACCAAATATAACAGGCTCATTTTTAAGTTGATAATTTTGTGCGGCCCCCGAATGATTTTATAAATACCCAAATGGCCCTTGGCAGAAAAAAGGTTCCCCACCCCTGGTTTAGAAGGATACATATCGATTTCTATTGCTCATTACATGTAAGCAATGAGGCTCAGTTTCCACTAGTGCAACTTGTCATGCGACTTTGGACACATATAGTCGCATGACAAGTCACAGCCAATTGATTTCAATGGCACCCGTTTCCATCTATGCAACTTTGAAAATCAGCGACTTTGAAAAGGTGCCTGCACTACTTTGATGCCACTTTGATCCAGAGAGTGTAAAGTTGGATCAAAGCTGTACTCAAAGTCGCACACACAACTTAAGAGTTGCACTAGTGGAAATGTAGTCACTCGGCTTGAGTGTGACTTTGGAGTGCGATTTTGAGTGCAGCTTTGATCCTCCTTTACACTCTCTGGATCAAAGTTGCATCAAAAGTTGCATCAAAGTAGTGCAGGTACCTTTTCAAAGTCACATAGATTTGAAACGGTGCCATTGAAATCAATGGGTTTTGAATTGTCATGTGACTTTGTGTGTCCAAAGTTGCATGACAAGTCGCGCTAGTGGAAACTGAGCTTTAGTCTACGTTTCCACGATTGAGATTTAGAGTGCGACTTTGATCCAACTTTACACTCTCTGGATCAAAGTTGCATCAAAGTAGTGCAAGGTACCTTTTCACTGATTTTCAAAGTCGAATAGATGGGAACGGGTGCCATTGATTCATCGTACTAATGGAAATGTAGACTTGTGGCTGCCTGCACTGATCATTGTAGACTGTGAGCTGAGAGCCTAGAGCACTTCCAGCTACACTGAAGTTTAGCCTTCATTCAATCCCACCCAGCACAGCTATACTGTATATGTGCCCCCCCAGCACAGCTATTCTGTATATGTGCCCCCCCAGCACAGCTATACTGTATATGTGCCCCCCCCCCTAGCACAGCTATAGTGTATATGTGCCCCCCCCCCAGCACAGCTATACTCTATATGTGCCCCCCCAGTACAGCTATACTCTATATGTGCCGCCCCCAACACAGCTATACTGTATATGTGCTCCCCCCCAGCACAGCTATACTGTATATGTGCTCCCCCCCCCCCAGCACAGCTATACTGTATATGTGTCCCCCCCCCCCCCAGCACAGCTATACTGTATATGTGCCCCCCAGCACAGCTATACTGTATATGTGCCCCCCCCAGCACAGCTATACTGTATATGTGCCCCCCAGCACAGCTATATTGCATTTGCCCCCCCCCCCCATGTGAATTATTTCTTAATTTTCTCATGAATTAGGATGTACAATGCATCCTTTCTGATGGGAGAACACTAGGTGGGAACCTATGATCAGCTCCTCCCATTCTGTATACGCCCACTTGCTACACAGGAACAGCGCCCCTCCTTGGAAGTGATGTCACTGTCTTTCCGTAACTACACCCACTTGCTGCTCTTGAACTCAACAGGAAGAGGGATTGAAGTCACCTGACAGCACAGAATACTGCAGAATTCAGGAAGAAAAACTGGGATTCTTTTCATTTTAACACATAAGGCTGAACCCTGTTCACATTAATAATTGCAGGGGAGAATTTAAGGTATTAGGCTGTACTTCCGCTTTAAGTGTGTTCAGGCAACAATTTCTCTTTGCGTCATTCCACAGAGTGGACAGTGGGAGAGGAATTATTTTTCTGGTTCAGTCTTAAGCCCTTGAAACTAGAGGGTAAGGGTTAAGGCCAGGCAACTTGTATTTGTAGAATCAAAAGTCCCCAGAGGTGATGGTCTCAATGATCTGATTCCGATACAGACTACAACGCCGTGTACACAGGGCTACCTCTTGGCACTGTTTTATTAAACAGCCCATATGTTTTCTCTATTGAATATACACTATTTTCCCATTCTCCTGTTAAAGAACGTTATACTACAGACTGACTAATTGGTAATTAAATGCCATTTGTGTTGATGAATAGTAAAAGTGACATTTTATGTGTGGAATTAGCTAATTGCAAGTTCTCATCTCCCAGACATAATGGCAGAAGTCTTGTTGCAGCCAAAAGCTGTCTTGTTGGCATGATTTCAACTGATAAGGTAATCCTCGGTGGCAGGACGAGATGCTCGGGCCATACCTGGAGGCTTGCGTCTAATATATCTTGTGTGTGTCCTCTTGTAACAGCTGTTCTCATGATTTTATTAATGAGTTGATTTGTAGCTGGTATAAACGAAAATCGCGGTGTGCAGTCACTTTTCTCAATTTGCAGTTACCCTGGCACAGCTCTGATGCCTTGGAGGCCTTTCGTTTTTTTTTTTTTTTTGCTTACGCAGTTATAAAAGTGCAAGTAAAGTCACAGTTTTTACAGTGAAACAGTTTTCCTGGCCTCCTCCCATGCTGTCCATTCCCTTACGTAACTTCCATCCCACACGTCATTAGCCATTCACCATCACTGAAGGCCGCAGGCAAAAGCAGGATTTATTAGGTGAAACTAGGGTCATGTGCTGTGTGATGTGCGTTAATATATTCCTCAACTCCATGAGCATTTGTTTCTTTCCTCTCTCAAGTTAAACTGATATGTGCACTGAATTAGTTACATAGTTACATAGTTAGTGAAGTTGAAAACCAGTCCATCCATTTCAGCTTATAATGTGTGTTTGCTGTTAACTATTCATTGTATACCCCTGTATGTTGTGGTCTTCAAGGTGCCCATCTAATAGTTTTTTGAAAATATCGATGCTCCCTGCTGATACCACTGCTTGTGGAAGAGAATTCCACATCCTCACTGCTCTGACAGTAAAGAAACTGTTTTAGTGAGTGGCCACATGTCTTATTGAATTCCCTTTCTCTGAAAAGTTTGTTTCCTATACTAGGGTCACCAGTACGGTATTTGTACATTGATATCATATCCCCTCTCAATCGTCTCTTCTCCAGAGAGAATACGTTCAGTGCTTGTAGTCTTTCCTCATAGCTGATTTCCTCCATTTCCCTAATTACCTTCATTGCCCTTCTCTGGAGTCTCTCTTGTTCCAGCACATCCTTCCTGAGGACCGGTGCCCAGAACTGGACAGAATACTCCAGAGTCCAGATGTGGCCGGACCAGAGTCTTGTAGAGCGGGAGAATAATCTCTTTATTTCTGGAGTGAATCCCCTTTTTTATACATCCAAGTATTCTGTTGGCTTTGCTTGCAGCGGCTTGGCATTGCATGCCATTGCCAAGCCTGTTGTCTACCAGTACCCCCAGGTCCTTTCTATCTTAGCTTCTCCTAGAGGTTCCCCCCCTGAGTAATTTGCGTTCCTATTTTTGACACCCAAATGCATTACCTTACATTTTTCAACATTAAACCTCAATTTCCTTGCAGCTGCCCACCCCATTATTTTGTTCAGGTCTGCTTGTAAGGTTATCACGTCCTGTATAGAAGATATTGACCTGCTTAGCTTTGTATCATTTGCAAATACTGAGATTGTGCTGGATATCCCCTCCTCTAGGTCAGGGGCATTGAATTAAAATTTATAAAGGTCCAGTCAGTAAAATTTTCTTCTAGCTGAAGTCCGAATCATATGTTTGGCTCTCAATGACCCCTCTGCACAATGGGCAAACGTGGTGCGTGTTCACGAATGCCACATCCCATGGTGCCACAGTACCATGCAGCTTGGCATGGCGCAAAAAAAAAAAAGGTCAGGGACTTATTTTTCTGCGTTTCTGCTTTTAAGGCAGCCCACTGAAATAAATGGGCCGCCTACACGCGTCACGCAATAATGTGAACTTAGTCTCAGATCCTTCACATCACTATCCTTTTTATTACACCAGTGTTCTCAGTCCCCCTGTACATCATCCCCCCTTTACATTACAGTCCTTAGCCCTTCACATTCTTGTTTGTGGCCCCTGTTTATATTACCCCCTTCTTTAAATTGCAGTTCCCAGCCCCTTTCATATCACCCCCCTTCACATTTCTGTCCTCGACCCCCTTATAGTACCCCTCTTTCATGTTTCAGTCCCAAGCCCCCTTTTCATTCCTGTCCTCATCCCCTTTATAGAACCCCCTTTCACATTCCTGTCCTCACCCCCTTTATAGCACCCCCCACTTAACATAACTGTCCTTACCCCTTTTTAGCACCCCCCTTCACATTCCTGTCCTTATCCTCTTTATAGCACCCCCCTTCACATTACTGTCCTCACCCCATTTATAGCACCCCCCCACTTAACATAACTGTCCTTACCCCCTTTTAGCACCCCTCCTTCACATAACTGTCCTCACCCCCTTTATAGCACCCCCTTCACATAACTGTCCTCACCCCCTTTATAGCACTTCCCTTCACATTCTTCTCACCTAGCCCCCCTTAACATTCCTGTCCTCATTTCCTTTATAGAACCCCCCAACATTCCTGTGCTTACCCCCTTTTTTTTAGAACCCCCCCTTCACACTGCAGTCCCCAGACCCCCTCTACATTTCTGTCCTCCCCCTCTTTGTAGAACCCCTTCCCCCTTCATATCACTCCCTTTACATTTCTGCCCTGCCTCTATCACCCCTCTTTCACCCTTTACGTCAGCAGTGCCCTCTTCCCTGTCCTACCTTACACAGGGCACAGCAGCTGACATCGGAAGTGCAGCAAAGGGATGAATAGAGGGCAGGACCTGCCCCAGTTAACTGATTGGTTGCTAGAATATAGGGCGGTTCTAGTAACCAATCAGGTAACTGGGCCAGCCCCCCACCCTCAAGGCATCAATGTGCTGCTCCTCTGATGTCCGCTGCTGTAAAGAAAACAGATCTAACGGGCAGCGGAGGGGAAAAAAAGCAGATTCTAAATGGCGCGACTGAGGCGGGGCATAAACTCGGTCCAGAATTAGCCCGCAGTCCACCATTTAGTGATGCCTGTTTTCTAGGTCTATTGGTCTCAGGACAGATCCTTGGGATAGTTAGACAGTTTCACAGTGAAATTTGTGGATCAGTTGGCCACCCCACCTTGCCACTTAACAAGCATGTCAGGGCAAAAAAAGAAAAAAATTAAAATTACCGTATATATATATATGAAGGCTGTACAGAAAGTAATGCAAAGCTTGGCACATATTTTTTATTAGTTTACATAGGTCGTTCATATTTAATATGCTGGTAGAGAAACTCTTCCTCTATAGTAACTTTTCTTCTTCTTTTTCATTGCAGGTAAATAAAAGATTCCAAGCAGAAGCAACATGACATCATTGAGTTCTTGATGAAGGAGGGGTGCAGGCTGTCAGACATCAACAGAAGGCTGCAGAATGTTTACAGACACATTGAGTTACCAATGGCAAGATATTGCTCTTGTCAAGGGTGTCATCTCTGTAAACATTCTGTATCGTTCTTGTGCAGTACGAGGTTCTGTCACTGTGGAATTGGTCAGGAAAAGAACACAGGGTTTGTAATTTTGCAAGTGCAGGACTAAGGAGCATTGGCTTTGAGAGTAGAAAACAGCTTTCTCCAGGTCCATGTTTTGGTATTCCTGGATGGGGCTCCATAGTTTGGAGATTCCATAGTGTCTTGGGTGGGATGGAATCTCCAACCCTGTGTCCAGGTTCTGTGGAGGACCAGCAGGGTGTGTGCCCAGGTACACACAGCCCTTAAAATGGAGGTTTAGGAATACCTCAGGGCTCCACCCAAGAGAGACAGGAGGTCTCCAACAGGAGTCAGAGAGGCTGCATGTGTCAGCTAGAGCATGATTGTCTGCCACAGACAGATAACAACCTGAGGAATAGGGCCATAGAGGAGCTTTGGGCATTAGAGTGAAGGTGTTTACATTGAAGATCCTATGGTCTGGGTGCGAATAAACCTAAGTGAGAGCTTAAGAGTCAGGTGGGCTAGCATTTTTTGTGTGCATATTTCTGGAGAAGAATCCCTGCATGGGAAACAATATGTGTTATGGACTTTCCATCTTTCTTTTAATAAAAGTGGGCTACCAGGCCCTAAAATATAGATTAGCTCACTTCATACACATAAAATGCACAGAGGAGCTTTGACCTCTAGGGTTCTCTTCTCTGATAAAAGTGACATAGATGGGCATGAATATTGCTGATGTTGCATGGCTTTATGGGCGTGTGCCTGATCACTGGACCGGGGGGACTGACACTCCAAAATAGTTCAGAAGAGAGGGGGATTACTCCCTTTTGGAAGTGTACTGATATGGGGCCCACAGAACTCCTTTACCAGTTCACCCAACGTAAATGATCCTCTGCAGTTTTCTAAACTGCAAAGTGGATCACCTCTATAGCCATTCAACTCAGAAGACTGAGGAAATCATGTGAGTACAGGTGGACCTCACCATCCTGAGGGGTGATCACTATGGCTTCCTGTACTGTAATGCATAAAATTACCCTGATGTTATTACCTTTACTACTGCATTATTTAGGATCTCCCATTTCCAGAGAAGATAAACAGAAGACTATGCATGTAACATAACTAGTCTGAAGACATCTGAAAATGGTTTGTATATTGTATGGTTTTCTGCTGTAACTGGTCTTGGCAGCAGGAAACAATGCATGAGACAGAGCCATCCATGGACAGTCTAAGCTATCACAATGGGGGCTTGTTAGCCCCATTCTAATAGCAACAAACTTAAATAAAAATATAACATTAAAAAAAAATATATATATAAAATAAACTAAAATAATTTAAATACATTTAGAAGCATCCCCATGCCCCTCTTGCATGCTCACAAACACCAACACTTGTTAGGTCTTGTAAACGGAAATTGAACCACACATGTGAGTTATCACCGCAATGTCAAAGTGAGAGCAATAATTCTAGGATCATCATTTTCGATTATTTCTCCACAATTTTGTACACAATTTTGAGTCATCTCCCATTTGGTATCTATTTATGCAATATCATCCTTAATATATATATATATATATATTTTTTTTTTTAATTGGGTCATTTATTTTGTTTGTTTGCATAAAAAAAAACATTTTAGTATATTCGTTCCTGAAAATTTGCACAAGTTATGCGTGACATACAAAAATTGCACCATGTACCATTCTATTCTCCAGGGCCTATGCTTTTGGAAAATAAATAATGTTTGGAGGTTCTAAGTAATTTGCTATCAAAAAACGCACATGTGTGTAAACAAATAAAAAAATTACCTTGGACAGCAAGTGATTAATCTGTGTCCTTATTTCTTGATCCAAAATACCAGACAGTTTTGCCAGTTGTTTGATCTACAGCTCTGGCTGTTGCTCAGAGGATGACAGGAATTATGGAATACTGCAGGCAGTGACATATTAAACTAAAATAAGTTTGTAGACCAAACCCTTATAACCGCAGCATGACACAACCTAAGGTCAGATCTGTGATCTTCAGGGTCGCGTATGTGGCATCATATGCAGCATGCTTTCAAGTGCTTTCAGGTAAAAAGGCCGTAGACTGGAGATGCTTTTGAGTTGCTTTTCTTTGGACTCCCATTGAGCTTCATAAAGGTATAAAAGCATTTCTAATACAGCAGAATAGGACATGCTGTGTTTACAAAAAAAGCAATGTATCAAAATGTACAGCAAAAATATAACCACCCAGTCAACATTGCTTTATACAGTTCAATTCTAAATTCAAAAACTGCTTTCTAGATCCTTAAAAAAATACCAGAGGCTAAAGCACAAATGTTCACAAATTCTCGATTAACCACTTTACCACCAGAGGATTTTGCTGTCTTACGTCCAGGCCACTTTTTGCGATTCGGCACTGTGTGACTTTAACTGACAATTGCGCGGTCGTGCGACGCCGTACCTAAATGAAATTTACGTCCTTTTTTTCCCACAAACAGAGCTTTCTTTTGGTGGTATTTGATCACCTGTGCGAATTTTACTTTTTGCGCTATAAACAAAAAAAGAGCGTTTATTTTGAAAAAACAACAATATTTTTAACATTTTTTTATATGAAATTCCCCCCCAAAAAAATGTAAAAATCAAATTTTTTTTAAATTTTTGGCCAATTTGTTTTCTGCTACCTATGTTTGGTAAAAAAAATCGCAATAAGCGTATTTTGATTGGTTTGCGCAAAAGTTATTGCGTTTACTAACTAAGGGAAAGATTTCTGTAATTTTTGGTGTTTTTTTTTTTTAACGCGTAATGGCGGCGATCTGCGTTTTTTTTTTTGCGGGACTGCGACATTGCAGCGGACAGATCGGACCCCTGACTGACATTTTTGACACTTTTGGGGGTACCAGTGACATTACTACAGTAATCAGTGCTATATATATGCACTGTTACTGTAAAAATGACACTGGCAGGGAAGGAGTTAATTTTATTGGAGAGGGAGGGGTTAATGTATGCCTAGTGCTTACTGACGTGTGTTGGGGGAGGTTACTGTGTGACACAAGGACAGATCGGATGTTCAGCTCCCTGTCACTTAGGCGGATCTCCAAACTCGATTCCCCGACGATCGGGGAAGAGCGGCGGCGATCGCCGCCGCTCCTCCCCTGGCCCGACTCCTGCTGTGATTGAAAACAGCGGGAGCGCGCCGCCTACAGGGGGAGGAGTCCAGCGACGTAGGTCTACGTCGCTGGACGGGATCGTGCCACATTCCCGCAGTAGCAGCAATGTGAGCGATCCTAAAGTGGTTAACCTGTAACTACTACTAGAAACTCTGCTTCACCTTCGGCCCTTTCAAGGATTGTATGACAGCCATCATCGTTCAACCCACTTTAGTGGGTCCAGGCTGTCACGGACATACACCCTGGGGGGGTATGTCACCATACTGGCCTGGGCTTGAAGTAAAATATGACAGAGTTCAGAAAGGACATCAGAGCCGCTCCCTGCACCATAAGGCTCTATATTCTGTTTTATATATTTCTTTGGAAAGGGGATAGGTTTTATCTCATGTAACCTCTCTATGTACTTTGCCAGTTCCAATAGTTACATAGTGGGTAATCTTGAATAAAAACAACAGTCCATCCAGTTCAATCTGTTTTGGAGTGTGCGTGTAGAAAATCATTTCCCATATCCCTGTATATTGTGTTCACTAAGAGTCTTTTAAACTATCCATACTTCCTGCTGACACCACGGATTGTGGAAGAGAATTCAACATCCTTACCGCCCTGACAGTGAAAAACCCCCTACACAGCTTAAGGTTAAACTGCTTTTCCTCCAATCTCATTGTGTGGCCCGTGTCTTCTTACACTCCCGGGGACTGAAAGGTTTTATACTTACGCTGGGATCATCGTTGAGGTATTTGTATATTGCTGTCATATCTCCTCTCCAGCGTCTCTTCTCCAGGGAGAATAAATTTAGTGTTTGTAGTCGCTCCTCATAATTGAGGTTATCTAGTCCCAATATTCATTTAGTTGCCCTTCTATGGACTCTCCTCAGCTCCAACACATCCTTCCTGAGGATTGGTGACCAGAACTGGACGAAATACTCCATATGCGGCCAAACCAGAGTTTCATAAAGTGGCAGATTTATCGTTTTATCTCTGGAGTAAATTCCCTTTTTAATACACGCTAATATGCTGCTGACTTTGTTTGCTGCAGCTTGGCATTTCATGCTATTGCTCGGTCTGTCATCTACTTGGACCCCTGGATCCTTCTCCATCCTGGAATCCTCTAGGGGTTCTCCCCCTAGTTAATAACTTGTGTTTATATTTTTAACTCCCAAGTGCATTATTTTACACTTACCCATGCTTTGGTGTATAAATTTGGCGATATACAAAGTATTTTAATTCCTATGTATAAAGTGCCCCAGGCCCCTCAAGATCTAATTAGGCCCTGCCTGGCCCAGCTTCTCTGCACCTCACCAACCGTCAAGCCAGCCAGGTTATATACACTATATTGTCAAAAGTATTGGTACACTTGCCTTTACACGCACATGAACTTTAATGGCATCCCAGTTTTATTCCGTAGGGCAGTGGTCCTCAACCCTGGCCTACAGGGCCCACTAACAGGCCAGATTTTAGGTATTACCTTGGGGAGATGCAGACTAGAGTACTGCAATCACTGAGCAGCAAATGATAATACCTGGGATGTATTTCAGTTATCTGGCAAATCTGGCCTGTTAGTGGGCCCTGTAGGCCAGGGTTGAGGTCCATTGCCGTAGGGTTCAATATTGAGTTGGCCCACCCTTTGTCGCTATAACAGCTTCAACTCTTCTGGGAAGGCTGTCCGCAAGGTTTAGGAGTGTGTCTATGGGAATTTTTGAACATTCTTCCACAAGCGCATTTGTAAAGTCAGGCACTGATATTGGATGAGAAGGCCTGGCTCTCCGCTTTAATTCATCCCAAAGGTATTCTATCCAGTTGAGTTCAGGGCTCTGTGCAGGTCAGTCATGTTCCTTCACCCCAAATTCACTCATCCATGTCTTTATGGACCTTGCTTTGTGCACTGGTGTGTAGTCATGTTGAAATATGTTGGAGACCTCGACTGTTGGAAGATGAATCTTTCACCCCAGTCTGAGGTCCAGAGTGCTCTGGAGCAGGTTTTCATCGAGGATGTCTCTGTACATTGCTGGATTCATCTTTCCTTCGATCCTGACTAGTCTCTCAGTTCCTGCCGCTGAAAAACATCCCCACAGCATAATGCTGCCATCACCATGATTCACTGTAGGGATGGTATTGGCCAGGTGATGAGCAGTGTCTGGTTTCCTCCAGACATGATACTTGCCATTCAGGCCAAAGAGTTGAATCTTTGTTTCATCAGATCAGATCATTTCGTTTCTTACGGTCTGAGGGTCTTCCAGGTGCCTTTTGGCAAATTCCAGGAGGGCTGTCATGGGCCTTTTCTGAGGAGTGGCATCCGACTGGCCACTCTACCATACAGGTCTGATAGGTGGAGTGCTGCAGAGACGATTGTTCTTATCGAAGGTTCTCCTCTCTCCACAGAGAAATGCTGGAGCTCTGTCAGAGTGAGTATCAGGTTCTTGGTCACCTCCCTGACTAAGACTTTTCTCCCCCAATCGCTCGGTTTGGCCGGGCAGCCCACTCAATATTCTCCCATTTACAGATGGTGGAGGCCACTGTGCTCATTGGGACCTTCAATGCTGCAAAACAATGTCTGCACCCTTCCCCAGATCTGTGCCCTAATACAATCCTGTTTTAGAGATCTACAGAAAATTCCTTGGACTTCATGGCTTGGTTTGTGCTCTAGAATGCATTGTTAACTACGGGACCTTATATAGATAGGTCTGTGCCTTTCTAAAACATGTCCAATTAACTGAATTTACCACAGGTGGACTCCAATCAAGTTGTAGAAATATCTCAAGGATGATCAGTGGAAACAGGATGCACCTGAACTCAATTTTCAGTGTCATGGCAAAGGCTGTGAATACTTATGTACATGGGATTTTTTATTATTAAAACGTTTGCAAAGGTTTTTAACAAATTTCTTTCACGTTGTCATTATGGGGTATTGTTTGTAGAATTTTGCGGAAAATAATTAATGTAATTAATTTTGGAAAAGGGCTGTAACAAAACAAAATATGGAAAAAGTGAAGTGCTGTGAATACTTTCGTGGATGCACTGTAATATTGTAAGTTCCTTTGGCAGTACTGTATTTAACACATTTTGTTGCACTGCAACAGTGCATCCTGAGCTGGTCACCTATGAGAATCCAAAACCTCCTTTTGATTCTACCTAACAGTAACCATGTGTAAGTGGGTCCTAGAGCTGGGGTACCCAATCTGAGAGAAATTATACGCACACTGTAACCGGGACCAGGATTTGTCAAAAAACAGCCTGGGGTAGGGGGATTCCCAGGCTGTTTTTTGACAATGCTGGTTGTTCAGCAGCAGGCCAGGAACCCGGCCACTGCATCTTTAAAAAACGATCGCTCACCAGCTGTCAGCAGGCTTCCCCGCTAACAGCTGATTGGAAACTAAAAAGCAGACAATTAAAAAGTGTGAAAAAAAACAGGGTGGGGGTCCCTCGACCCCCCAGGCTGTTTTTTTCTCATAAATGTTTTTTATTGAATTTTCAATAACATGAGAAATACGAAACATACAAGGAATAGGTATGCGATAGTACACAGCAATTAAAATAGCATTATACAGAAAGTACAAAAAGTACAGTGATAACCAGGATTGTATGAAGCTAGAAGCAAAACGAGAAATATGGCAGACATTCAGCAAAATTAAGTTGCAAACAGCACAGGCAGTAAGGCACATATTGTGAGAATTAACTCTTCAGATCAGAATAACTCCGTATACATAGTACACCACCCTCTAGTAAACCAAAGTAAAAAGATAATAAAGTAAAAAGATAATAAAGGGTTAGACGTCCTCATCAAGGATCATCCTATTAGTGGGGACTCGGAGCCCACTCCACACTTGGCCACCCCCAAAGGGGAGCAATACTGTGCCCAAGCGTGGAGGGGGAAGGAGGGAAAATCCCTCCAACAGTTAGTCAGAACTTAATCACACTAGGAACTAGGCAAGATTACAAGGGGAAGACTGGACCGTCAAATGTTCAAACCAATTAATCCAAGGTTGCCATAGGCTGGACACTTTGTGTACAGAGTGGTGTTTAAGAGAAAGAGCACGTTCATACGTGCAGTGTAAATTAGTAAGGTCAATAACGCCAGGGATTGTAGGTGGGAGTTCCTGTTTCCAAGAGCGTGTTATATTTAGTCTGGCCGCAAGAAGAACATGGGTCACGGTGTGTCTAAACTGTTTGGGAATCTGTCCTATGCCGATACTCAGGAGAGCCAGGCCCGGTGAAGGTAAAACAGTAACAAGGGTGATTGCAGAAATAATGTCAAATATGGTTTTCCAGTATTGGGTGAGGTGCGGGCACTGCCACAAAACATGTAATAATGTGCCGTCGTGTCCACACAATCGCCAGCATTTGCCATCATGTTGGGGGCCAAAGTTGCGAAGCCTAGAAGGAGTTAGGTACCAGCGAAGAGAGATTTTAATAGTCAGTTCCCACAAATTAGAGCAGCTGGTAGCCGAGTATACGGATCGTATAGCCTGAAGCCATTGTGCGTCCGTAAACTGAGCGCCCAGGTCACGTTCCCAAAGGAGATGCGATGCATTCTTGGAGAAAGCCATTTTATGGTGTAAAAGGTTATAGAAAGTGGTTATGCCTTTTTGGGTATGAGGATTTTTATTAGTGAGGAACAACCAAGCGTGATAATGGATGAATTGTGGCCAAGGTGGATGGGTAGTCAGGTAGTGAGACACTCGCATGTATGTAAAGAGAGCAGTACCGGGCAGATTAAATTTGGTCTGCAGGGTACCAAAGGGAATAAGTTTGGAGCCCTGGTATAGGTCTCCAATATGGGCAATGCCTTTCTTCTGCCAGTCCGCAAGACAGATTTGGTCCATGAGGGAATGAAGGGCTGTCAAAGGGATCTTAAGAGGGGTTCGGAGGGAAGGAGGAGTGTCCTGCGTTACAAGTACTTTCCAAGCCCTAGCTGCAGCGATCATAAACGGGGGTAAGTAAGATGGCACTTTGTCATTCAGAGTCTTCGCCAAAAGCCAATCAGACAGACTCCGTCCTGTGCAGTAGGTGGCTTCCATAGTGCCCCACAAAGTGGAGGGGGTCGGTTTAAACCAATCCTGCAACGGAGTCAGGACCGATGACAGATAATAGTCTGAAATATCAACATAACCGGCTCCCCCCACTGATCTATGTTTGGTCAACTTGGCATGTGCACATCGGGGCTTTTTCCCCTGCCAGATATATGTAGACAATAGTGATTGGAGAGATTTAAAGTACTGCTTAGGAATTGGTATAGGGAGAGTCCTGAATAGGTATAGAAGTTGGGGGAGGTACATCATTTTGAAAGCCGCTAGCTTGCCCAACCACGAAAACTCAAAGGATGCTAACTGCTTAAGATTGGCTTGTAGCGCGGTACGTGCTGGGATAAAGTTATGTTTAAATAGCGTTTTAGTAGATGCTGTAAGTTGCACACCCAGGTAGGTGATACTGTGGTCTGCCCATGTATACGGGAACTGTTGCTGGAGAAGGTTACTCATTGTAGCATTAATGCCTATTCCCAATATGTTAGATTTAGATTCGTTTACTTTGTAGAGGGAAACCTCCCCAAACCATTTCAGCATCCTTTGAATTTCCTGGAGGGAATTAGAGGGGTCCGTAATCATTAGGATTACGTCATCGGCAAAGAGGCTGATTTTATGCTGTTGGTCCGCCATGTGTATGCCCGAAATTTTGGGATTGGACCTAATATGTTCTGCCAATGTTTCCATGATCATATTGAAGATCAGGGGTGAGAGGGGACAACCCTGTCTAGTGCCATTGGAGATGGTGAATGGGGTGGATATCGCGTCTGTCGTACGGACTAATGCAGAGGGCGTGGAATATAAGGCCATAATGGCATCATGGATGAATCCCTGGAACCCGAATTTCTGTAGGACCGCCGAAAGAAATCCCCAATGGACCCTGTCGAACGCCTTCTCCGCGTCCAAGGATAGGAGCAGAGAAGGCGCTCCACAGAGCCCCGCATGGTGGATAGCATTAATTACTCGTCTCGTAGCGTCCGAGGCCTGCCTACCCTTCGTAAAACCTGATTGATCTGTATGGATGATAGTGGGGAGAAGATTCACAAGTCTATTGGCTATAACTTTAGCGTAAATCTTTACGTCCAGGTTCAAAAGAGAAATGGGCCTAAAGTTTTGAGGTTGGTCGGGCGTTTTACCCGGTTTTGGAAGAGTCACAATTAAGGCGCTTAACATCTCTGTCGGGAAGGCGGAGGAGGAGGCAGCAGAGTTAAAAACTTTACGTAAGAGGGGGGTCAAGGTGTCTCGAAAAAGTTTATAGTATTCGGCCGAATACCCGTCAGGTCCTGGTGATTTTAAATTAGGGAGAAGGGCGATAGCCTCTTCAATTTCCATGTCTGTGAATGGTCTATTAATATGTTCCGTGGCCTGGGGAGGTATCGAGGGCAAATTGATATGGGCCAGGAAGTCATGAATGGCAGAAGGAGAAGGTTGGTGTGTTGTTTGGTCGTCCTTAAGGTTGTACAATGATTCATAATACGAGCTAAAGGCATTAGCTATGAGGTTGGGTTTGAGGAGTTTGTCTGTTGTTTTGGGGTGAAACATGTAGGCTATTCTAGACTTAAGACGCTGTCCCTTAATGCGAGTGGCCATGGCCTTGGTAGCCTTGTTGCCTGTCGAGTAGGTGGTAGCTTTCCGCTTTTTAAGAAAATAGCTATGTTTCTCTAGCAGAAGGGTCCTAAGGTCTTGTCTGAGCGCAAAAATTTGCGATTGCAAAGTCGGGGAAGGGTCCTGTTTGTTTTTTGAGTCTAGGGAAGATAGCTTGGTGGTTAATTCGTCTAAGTGCTGCGTCCTCCTCCTCCTGTCCCTAGCCCCCAATTGGAGAAACACACCCCTCAGGACTGCTTTATGAGCGTTCCACACGACCAACGGATCAGAGTCAGGAAGGCAATTTTCGGCCACGAAATTGGTTAGATGAGACTGGATTTCAGTGGCATAAGATGGGTTGGTCAACAGATGGTTAGGAAGTCGCCACACATAGGCAGATTGGGTAGGGGGGCCACAATGTATTGAGATCGTGAGTGGAGAGTGGTCCGACCAGGTGGCCGTGTGGAGCTCTGCAGCAGAAACATGTTCCAGCAAATGCTTATCGGTAACACACAGGTCAATGCGTGAGTAGGTGCCGTGACGGGGGGAGAGATAAGAATAGTCTCTCTCCTCCGCGTGACAGCACCTCCACACGTCAAATAGATCATTATCCCACAAGTACTTGGAAAGGGATGCATTGTGCCTCTTGGGAGAGGCAGATGAGTCCAGAACGCTGTCAGGAACCAAATTAAAGTCTCCACAGATAAGTAGATTACCCCAGTGTAGGGACTTTGCTTTACCCACAACTGAGCGGATAAAGGGCAACTGGTGGTTGTTGGGAGCGTAAAGATTGACTATGGTGTAATTCCTATTGTCAATAGAGCATCGAAGAATAATAAAGCGACCTTTAGTATCCAGTATTGCTTCATGGTGCTGGAAGGCCAAGGATTGCTTGATAGCTATTAGGACTAGTGTTGAGCGAACACGGACTGTATTATTCGTGTTCGTACCGAATAATTGGATTTTTTGTACCCGAACACGGACACGGACACTTTACTGTATGTTCGGGTAAAAATCCGTGTTCGGTCGTTTTATTTCCGGGTTTTGCATGCTTTGGCGCTCTTTTCATGGCGGGCTTTCAACAGCCAATCAACAATCGTTTAACTGGTGTGCCTTAAGCCATCCCAGCCATGCCTGCAAATGTCTCAGTAGCTGTGATTGGCCGTCTGAAGCATGTGACCAAGTCTTTATAAGTTCGAGGCAGCCGCAGCGGCGTCATTATGCTGCTTAGATTCAGGGACAGAGCACACATCAACGTGCTGGCTGCTGATTAGGGAAAGATAGGCAGGAAAAAACCATTTGTGTCCGGATAGAATTGAGGGACAGGTCGGAGTGTTTAGGCAGGGCGAGTTGTAGGCATTTTAGGGATAGAGTCTGCTGAATTATATAGGGTCAGTGTCTTCTACAAACTACAATCGATATTGCTGTGTGGGGGGTGGGGTCTGCACTCAATCCTGATCTACGATCTCTTCTCAATCCTGTTAGGGACAGAGTCTGCTGAATTTTAGGGAAACTGTGTTCTACAAACTACAATCGATATTGCTGTGTGGTGTGGGATTGGAGATAGGCAGGTGTCAGTGATCCACATCCATTTTTCTGTGTGTGAGCTGCAGTGAACACAATCTTTTTGGGCTGCAGTGAACACAATCTTTTTGGGCTGCAGTGAACACAATCTTTTTGGGCTGCAGTGAACACAATCTTTTTGGGCTGCAGTGAACACAATCTTTTTGGGGTGCAGTGAACAAAATCTTTTTGGGGTGCAGTGAACACAATCCTTTTTGGTGTGCAGTGAACACAATCTTTGTGGGGTGCAGTGAACAAAATCCTTTGTGGGGTGCAGTGAACACAATCTTTTTGGGGTGCAGTGAACAAAATCCTTTTTGGGGTGCAGTGAACAACATCCTTTTTGGGGTGCAGTGAACACAATCTTTTTGGGGTGCAGTGAACAAAATCCTTTGTGGGGTGCAGTGAACACAATCTTTTTGGGGTGCAGTGAACACAATCTTTTTGGGGTGGAGTGAACAACATCCTTTTTGGGGTGCAGTGAACAAAATCCTTTTTGGGGTGCAGTGAACAAAATCATTTTTGGGGTGCAGTGAACACAATCTTTTTGGGGTGCAGTGAACACAATCTTTGTGGGGTGCAGTGAACACAATCTTTTTGGGGTGGAGTGAACAACATCCTTTTTGGGGTGCAGTGAACAACATCCTTTTTGGGGTGCAGTGAACACAATCTTTTTGGGGTGCAGTGAACACAATCTTTGTGGGGTACAGTGAACAGAATCTTTGTGGGGTGCAGTGAACACAATCTTTGGGGGGTACAGTGAACACAATCTTTGTGAGGTGCAGTGAACACAATCTTTGTGGGGTGCAGTGAACACAATCATTGTGGGGTGCAGTGAACTCAATCTTTGTGGGGTACAGTGAACACAATCTCATACTGAAGGTTTGAGGGTGCTGCCTGTTCCATACTCCCCCTACTCCTCATCTAGCCTTTTAGGGGTACAAACAATAGTAATTGGGGCCTAGTGTGGTTGTGTACGTGTGATATACATACACTTTTTTGGGATCATATTTTCTATTCCGCTATTTAATCAAAAACCTTTGGGGATCAGTTAAATTGGGGGATAGTCTGTGTTGGTACGTGTGAGAGAGATCCACCTTTCCAAGTTGTTGGGGTTCATCTCATACTTCTGAAGGTTTGAGGGTGCTGCCTGTTCCATACTCCCCCTACTCCTAGCCTTTTAGGGGTACAAACAATAGTAATTGGGGCCTAGTGTGGTTGTGTACGTGTGATATACATACACTTTTTTGGGATCATATTTTCTATTCCGCTATTTAATCAAAAACCTTTGGGGATCAGTTAAATTGGGGGATAGTCTGTGTTGGTACGTGTGAGAGAGATCCACCTTTCCAAGTTGTTGGGGTTCATCTCATACTTCTGAAGGTTTGAGGGTGCTGCCTGTTCCATACTCCCCCTACTCCTAGCCTTTTAGGGGTACAAACAATAGTAATTGGGGCCTAGTGTGGTTGTGTACGTGTGATATACATACACTTTTTTGGGATCATATTTTCTATTCCGCTATTTAATCAAAAACCTTTGGGGATCAGTTAAATTGGGGGATAGTCTGTGTTGGTACGTGTGAGAGAGATCCACCTTTCCAAGTTGTTGGGGTTCATCTCATACTTCTGAAGGTTTGAGGGTGCTGCCTGTTCCATACTCCCCCTACTCCTAGCCTTTTAGGGGTACAAACAATAGTAATTGGGGCCTAGTGTGGTTGTGTACGTGTGATATACATACACTTTTTTGGGATCATATTTTCTATTCCGCTATTTAATCAAAAACCTTTGGGGATCAGTTAAATTGGGGGATAGTCTGTGTTGGTACGTGTGAGAGAGATCCACCTTTCCAAGTTGTTGGGGTTCATCTCATACTTCTGAAGGTTTGAGGGTGCTGCCTGTTCCATACTCCCCCTACTCCTAGCCTTTTAGGGGTACAAACAATAGTAATTGGGGCCTAGTGTGGTTGTGTACGTGTGATATACATACACTTTTTTGGGATCATATTTTCTATTCCGCTATTTAATCAAAAACCTTTGGGGATCAGTTAAATTGGGGGATAGTCTGTGTTGGTACGTGTGAGAGAGATCCACCTTTCCAAGTTGTTGGGGTTCATCTCATACTTCTGAAGGTTTGAGGGTGCTGCCTGTTCCATACTCCCCCTACTCCTAGCCTTTTAGGGGTACAAACAATAGTAATTGGGGCCTAGTGTGGTTGTGTACGTGTGATATACATACACTTTTTTGGGATCATATTTTCTATTCCGCTATTTAATCAAAAACCTTTGGGGATCAGTTAAATTGGGGGATAGTCTGTGTTGGTACGTGTGAGAGAGATCCACCTTTCCAAGTTGTTGGGGTTCATCTCATACTTCTGAAGGTTTGAGGGTGCTGCCTGTTCCATACTCCCCCTACTCCTAGCCTTTTAGGGGTACAAACAATAGTAATTGGGGCCTAGTGTGGTTGTGTACGTGTGATATACATACACTTTTTTGGGATCATATTTTCTATTCCGCTATTTAATCAAAAACCTTTGGGGATCAGTTAAATTGGGGGATAGTCTGTGTTGGTACGTGTGAGAGAGATCCACCTTTCCAAGTTGTTGGGGTTCATCTCATACTTCTGAAGGTTTGAGGGTGCTGCCTGTTCCATACTCCCCCTACTCCTAGCCTTTTAGGGGTACAAACAATAGTAATTGGGGCCTAGTGTGGTTGTGTACGTGTGATATACATACACTTTTTTGGGATCATATTTTCTATTCCGCTATTTAATCAAAAACCTTTGGGGATCAGTTAAATTGGGGGATAGTCTGTGTTGGTACGTGTGAGAGAGATCCACCTTTCCAAGTTGTTGGGGTTCATCTCATACTTCTGAAGGTTTGAGGGTGCTGCCTGTTCCATACTCCCCCTACTCCTCATCTAGCCTTTTAGGGGTACAAACAATAGTAATTGGGGCCTAGTGTGGTTGTGTACGTGCGAGATACATACACTTTTTTTGATCATATTTCCTATTCCGCTATTCAATAAAAACCTTTGAGGATCAATTGAATTGCGGGATAGTCTGTGTCGGTACGTGTGAGAGAGATCCACCTTTCCAAGTTGTTGGGGTTCATCTCATACTTCTGAAGGTTTGAGGGTGCTGCCTGTTCCATACCCCCCCTACTCCTCATCTAGCCTTTTAGGGGTACAAACAATAGTAATTGGGGCCTAGTGTGGTTGTGTACGTGCGAGATACATACACTTTTTTTGATCATATTTCCTATTCCGCTATTCAATAAAAACCTTTGAGGATCAATTGAATTGCGGGATAGTCTGTGTCGGTACGTGTGAGAGAGATCCACCTTTCCAAGTTGTTGGGGTTCATCTCATACTTCTGAAGGTTTGAGGGTGCTGCCTGTTCCATACCCCCCCTACTCCTCATCTAGCCTTTTAGGGGTACAAACAATAGTAATTGGGGCCTAGTGTGGTTGTGTACGTGCGAGATACATACACTTTTTTTGATCATATTTCCTATTCCGCTATTCAATAAAAACCTTTGAGGATCAATTGAATTGCGGGATAGTCTGTGTCGGTACGTGTGAGAGAGATCCACCTTTCCAAGTTGTTGGGGTTCATCTCATACTTCTGAAGGTTTGAGGGTGCTGCCTGTTCCATACCCCCCCTACTCCTCATCTAGCCTTTTAGGGGTACAAACAATAGTAATTGGGGCCTAGTGTGGTTGTGTACGTGCGAGATACATACACTTTTTTTGATCATATTTCCTATTCCGCTATTCAATAAAAACCTTTGAGGATCAATTGAATTGCGGGATAGTCTGTGTCGGTACGTGTGAGAGAGATCCACCTTTCCAAGTTGTTGGGGTTCATCTCATACTTCTGAAGGTTTGAGGGTGCTGCCTGTTCCATACTCCCCCTACTCCTCATCTAGCCTTTTAGGGGTACAAACAATAGTAATTGGGGCCTAGTGTGGTTGTGTACGTGTGATATACATACACTTTTTTTGGATCATATTTTCTATTCCGCTATTCAATAAAAACCTTTCTAGGGCAAGATCTTAAATTACAGAAATATGAGGAGACCGTCAAATAAGGGCCGTGGCCTGGGTCGTGGTGCTGCTGGTAGAGCTCCTGTTGCAAGGAGAGGACATGGTCGATCTGTGCCAGCTACACGCACAAGTGAAACACCTTCCTCAAGTGTGAGTAGGCGACAGAACCTGCATCAGTATTTGGTAGGGCATCAAACGCCCCTAGAAGTGATGAGGCCAGAACAAGTTGAGGCGATAGTAGATTGGTTTGCTGCTGACAGTGCCTCCAGTTCCTTCACATTGTCTCCCACCCAGTCTACTGCAGAAAGGTCAGAGTTGGCACCTGCAGCCAATGTCCAACCGTCTTTCACCTCACCCCCTTGCAAATCAGGCCAGCAGTCTGAGCCCCAAGCCATACAGCAGTCTCTTATTCTTTTTGAGGACTCTGTCAGCAGGGTTTCCCAGGGCCATCCACCTAGCCCTGCCCCAGAAGTGGAAGAGATTGAGTGCAGCGATGCCCAACCACTTATTTCTCAAGATGAGTACATGCAAGGATCATCGCAGCACGTCTCCGATGATGACGAAACGCAGGTGCCAACTGCTGCGGCGTTCAGCATTGTGGAGACCGACAAGGAGGGCAGGGGTGAAGACTGGGTGGAAGATGATGTGGAGGACGATGAGGTCCTCGACCCCACATGGAATGAACGTCATGCAGGTGAACTGAGTAGTTTGGAGGAAGAGGCGGTGGTCGCACAGAGCCACCAGCACAGCAGAAGAGGGAGCAGGGTGCAGAAGCGGAGCGGCCGTGCCCTAGACACTACGCCCGCTACTGCCCAACGCAGCAAGGGAACGAGCGCACCAAAGTCAGCTCAAAGGAGTTCTCTAGCGTGGAAGTTCTTTAGAAAATGTGCTGATGACAGGACACGAGTGGTTTGCACCCTGTGCAATCAGAGCTTGAAGCGAGGCATGAACCTTCTCAACCTGAGCACAACCTGCATGATCAGGCATCTAAGTGCAAAGCACGAGCTGCAGTGGAGTACACACCTTCAAAACCAAGAAACGTCTCTGGCTCATCCTGCTTCCTCTTCTGCTGCAGTCTCGGCCGCTCCAGCCACATCTGTAGTGATACCGGCACCTGCCACCCCGCAAACAGACGATCTGTCAGCAACACCACCACCTGGGTCACCAACAACCATCTCCACAATGTCCCGTGGAAGCGTTCAGCTTTCCATCTCCCAAACACTTGAGAGGAAGAGGAAGTACCCCCCTACCCACCCGCGATCCCTGGCCCTGAATGCCAGCATTTCAAAATTATTGGCCTTTGAAATGCTGTCATTCCGTCTGGTGGAGACGCACAGTTTTAAAAACCTTATGTCGGTGGCTGTCCCACAGTACGTCGTGCCCAGCCGCCACTACTTTTCCAGGCAAGCCATCCCTTCCCTGCACAACCAAGTGGGGGAAAAAATCAGGTGTGCACTGCGCAACGCCATCTGTGCCAAGGTCCACCTAACTACGGATACGTGGACCAGTAAGCACGGTCAGGGGCGTTATATCTCCCTAACGGCACACTGGGTAAATGCAGTGGCGGATGGGCCTGAGGCGGATAGCAATTTGGCGCATGTCCTTCCACCACCGAGGATTGCAGGGCGCTTCAGTTTGCCTCCTGTTCCTAACTCCTCCTACTCCGCTTCCTCATCCTCTACCGCCTCCTCATCCGGACAGCGTAACACCTTCACCACCAACTTCAGCACGGCCAGGGGTAAACGACAGCAGGCAGTTTTACAACTTGCCTGTTTGGGGGACAAACCACACACCGCGCAGGAGTTGTGGAGGAGCATGGAACAGCAGACAAATGAGTGGTTGCTGCCAGCGAGCCTCAAGCCCGGCCTGGTGGTGTGCGATAACGGGCGAAATCTCATAGCAGCTCTGGGCCTAGCCGGTTTGACGCACATCCCTTGCCTGGCGCATGTGCTGAATTTGGTGGTGCAGAGGTTCCTTAAAAACTACCCCGATATGTCAGAGCTGCTGCAGAAAGTGCGGGCCGTTTGTGCGCACTTTCGGCGTTCTCACCCTGCTGCTGCTCGCCTGGCAGCGCTGCAGCGTAACTTCGGCCTTCCCGCTCACCGCCTCATATGTGACGTGCCCACAAGGTGGAACTCCACCTTGCACATGCTGGAAAGACTGTGCGAGCAGCAGCAGGCCATAGTGGAGTTTCAGCTGCAGCACGCACGCGTGAGTCGCTCTGCGGAACAGCACCACTTCACCACCAATAACTGGGCCTCCATGCGAGACCTGTGTGCCTTGTTGCGCTGTTTTGAGTACTCCACCAACATGGCCAGTGGCAATGACGCCGTTCTCAGCTTAACTATCCCACTTCTATGCCTCCTTGAAAAAACAATTCGGGCGATGATGGAAGAGGATGTGGCACAGGATGAGGAGGAGGAGGAGGATGAAGAGGTAACATTTCCAAGGCTTTCAGGGCAGTCATTCGCAAGGGGCTCCGAGGGTGGGTTCCTGCACACGCAAACGCCAGGGACGCAATTGTCCAGCAGGGGCACAGTTCTGGAGGATGAGGAGGATGAGGAGGAGGAGGAGCTGGAGGAGGAGATGGAACCATGTTCACAGCAGGGTGGCACCCAGGCCAGCTCATGGCCATCACTGGTGCGTGGCTGGGGGGATACAGAGGACACGGACCATACACCTCCCACAGAGGACAGCCTTTCGTTGCCTCTGGGCAGCCTGGCACACATGAGCGATTACATGCTGCAGTGTCTCCACAACGACCGCCGAGTTGCCCACATTCTAACTTGTGCTGATTACTGGGTGGCCACGCTGCTGGATCCCCGTTACAAGGACAACGTACCGTCCTTAATTCACTCACTGGAGCGCGATCGCAAGATGCGCGAGTACAAGCGCACGCTGGTAGACGCCATGCTGCTGGCATTCCCATCTGACAGCGGGGCCACAGTGGAAGCACAAGGCAGAGGAGGAGGAGGAGGAGGTCGCCAACGCAACCAGGGCACCGCCAGCACCTCAGAAGGCAGGGTTAGCATGGCCGAAATGTGGAAAAGCTTTGTCAGCACGCCACAACAAACAGCAGCACCAGCAGCTCAGATGGAACGTCTTAGCAGGAGGCAGCATTTTACCAACATGGTGGAGCAGTATGTGTGCACACGCCTACATGTAGTGAATGACGGGTCTGCCCCCTTCAACTTCTGGGTCTCCAAATTGGGCACATGGCCTGAGCTTGCCCTTTACGCCTTGGAGGTGCTGGCGTGCCCTGCAGCCAGTGTATTATCTGAACGGGTATTTAGCACGGCTGGGGGCGTTATAACAGACAAGCGCAGCCGCCTGTCCAGAGACAATGTTGACAAGCTCACGTTCATTAAAATGAACCAGGCATGGATCCCACGGGACTTTTCCGTACCTTATGCAGAATAGCAATGGATACCGACCTTACCCACCCATTGTTCCATTTTTGCTCTTTCTCACTCTTTTGGGGTGTACCCTCATTTAAAATTTGTGAAAAGAAGCAGTGTTGGCTACCTCGTCCTCCTCCTCAGGGCCAGATTAATGTAGGGGCTATTGGAGCTGCAGCTCCAGGCCCCTACCTTTTATATAGGCCCCGGGTTGGCCATATTCACTGTTACCGCTCTTCTGTCACTTGTAAACACAGAAGTCTGGCTTCTATGCTCGCTTCCCCAGGCAGCACCCTCAGAACCTCCCCACACAGCGTGAAGGCCGGACAAGGAGGGACAGTTGGCGATGCATGGATGTGTTTATGGGCTTCAGAGACAGCATCCCATGTTGAATTAGGCATGCATGGCTGCACCCTTCCTCCTCTGGGTGCATGGCAAGGCACGGCCCTAAGGCCCTTCAAAATCCTCAGCACCAAGCCCATGATGCTGTTAATCCGGCCCTGGTCCTCCTCCACCGCCGCTTCCACCTACACCGCCCATAGGTGTGCGCAGCCTATTGCATTAAGGTGTGCACCCCAAAGTTGAAATACACATGCATGTGTTTGCCAGCAGGGAGAGTAATGTATCGGGGCCATGTACCTGTAGGCAAGGAGAAATAGAGCAGAGCAGGTCCCAGGGAGATCTTTCCCATCTCCTCACTGGCAATGCTATGTGCCCTAGGTGATTAGGGTGTGCCCAGGCACACCCAGCACACCCTGTGCGCACGCCTATGTCACCGCCACATCCACCACCACCTCAACCTCCCTCCTACTCCATATGGGCCTCGTCCTTCAGAGATGAAGAAGAACATTGTTTTATTTTTCTGTTTTTTTTTGTTGTTTTAAGTTATTTCCCTATCCACATTTGTTTGCAGAGCACTTGCCATGCTCTTAATTACGTTTTGCTGCCATTTGCAGCACTCTAGCCCTTTCCTTTGGTGTTTTAGAGCCATTTTAGTGCCTTAAAGTTCGGGTCCCCATTGACTTCAATGGGGTTCGGTGTCCGGGAAAAGTTCGGTAAAAGTCCGGGACACGGACCCGGACTTTTTTTTAAAGTTCGGCCGAACCCGTCGAACACGGACATCTAGGTGTCCGCTCAACCCTAATTAGGACACCTTTACGCTTCTTCTTCCCAGAAGCCATGTAGAGAACAGGGAATTGTACATGGCTGCATTTAGGTGTTGCTGACTGAGAAAAGTGCGTCTCCTGTACACATATAATGTCGCATTTTAGGGAATTGGCTGTAGACCACAGAGAGGTCCTTTTTGCGGGGTGATTAAGACCTCTAGCGTTCAAAGAGAGGACAGTAAAAGACATGGCCAGTGAGCTACACGTACAACAAAGTAGTAGTGGAGATCCGAGTCAACAGAACAGTCGGTACCTTGAGTGTTGTAGTGATGTGGGATGAGAACGCCCGTCCGTCGATATCACTATCCGGAAAGAGTGAGGAGCACTCCAAGAGGTGGTGACGTGCACTTACTGTCCTGTGGTCCTAGAGTTGCTGCAGCTGCCGGAGGAAGATGCAGTGCTGGAAACACAAAAACAACAGAGATACAAAAAAGAAAAACAAAGGAAAAAGAACAAAAACCACAGCCAAGCGAGAGTAGGAGCACAACAAATGCGCAGGCTCGTATGGGTGTGGAGAAAAACTGGTGATGATCAACAAGCGGTGGATCAAAAAAGTAACTGGTGAACTGAAGTCAGTAAGATTTATCCCTTGGTGGGCTTACCGACAAAAGGTGGGGGTCATTCACCGAGGTGAACAAGGATTGTTCAAAAATCAGAGGAGAACAACAAGTAGTAGCCCGGCCGGGCTAAGTAGTAGTGAGGCAGGGGAAGCTGAAAAACTCACGGACGGTATTTCTGCCGTTGTTGCCCCTGGTGGCCCCCCGGGCGCGATGAGTGCGGGTTTCTCGCTCCGTCGTGGTAGCCCTGAGGAGGATCCGGTATAATTCCCCATGAGTGAAGGAGTTTCATGCCCCCTTCAATAGTGGAAATGGTGTGGGGTATCCCATTGTAGGTGACGAGCAGCGTTGCGGGGTGGCGCCATTTGTAGGTGATCTTATGGTTGTAAAGAGCCTTAGTGAGTGTCTTCAATTGCCGCCTTTGCTGTAGCGTGTGCTGGGACAGATCCGCGTACAGTTGCACATCTGCATACGGTGCTGGGAGCGTGCCCATCTGTCTAGAGACCTGCAAAATTTTTTCCTTAGCAGGGTAGAAGTGTAGGCGTAGTAAAACATCCCTAGGAACTGAATCCTCAAGGTGGCGCGGTTTGGGGATCCTGTGGATCCTGTCGATTGTCAATTCTATGGGGGTTAATTCAGGCACCATTGTGGAAAACATAGAAGAAGCATACTGTAAGAGTTCGGCAGGTGGAACAGTTTCTGGGATGCCTCGCAACTTAACATTTGCGGCGAGAGCGATCTTCAAGATCTGCCAGCTTATGTTTTATCCATTCAGTATCTTCTTTCTGGTCAGTATAGGCATCCACCAGTTCGTTCACTGTTTCAGTGCATTCTTCCATGCTGTGCTCAATTCGTGACACTCTTTGCCCCACACCTCTCATTTCACAGGAGAACCTATGCATAATTGTGGTGAGATTAGCCATCAGGGAAGATTGAAATGTTATGAGCATGTTCTTCATCGTGGTGTCTAGGACAGGCTGACCCGTGGTAGGGAAGGCAGCAATGGAGGATTGCAGTTCATTCATTGGGAGCATAGAGGCAAAGGAGTTACTCACCGCGGGGTCAGAGAGATCTGTCGGATCCATGCGCATCCGGGACTTTTCAGGGCTTCTGGTAACCGGGGATGTAGGAGAGGAGTCCGGCATCGCTGTGAGAGGTGTGGGCTCCGCCGGCAACGGAGCCGCATCAGGCAAGTCAGTGTAGGCCGCGGGGCCGCCGGGATCAGAGAGCGCGCCGGCGCCATTTTGGAATCCTCCAGACTGTGAGGGCGGCTTAAAGAAGAAAGCCGTGAGCTTCTTAGGGCCTCTTCCGTCTTTTCTCTTGCGGCTGGTCATCACTCGGGGTGAGTAGGGCAGCGGATGCGAGTAGTTCCAATGCGGGCTGATGCTGTGGTTCCCCGTCGCTGAGGTGAATGTCGGCCGGGTACTGGGAGCTCACCGCTCAGGCGTCCATTCCAGATCGCGCGCAAGCCACGCCCCCCCCCAGGCTGTTTTTTGACAAATACCATATGTGATACCACTAGCAAAACCGTGGTGGTAATTATCACATGCTTTTTTACTCTCCGGTCCATTTGTGAATTGGGACTTATGAGCTTTTTATGTGATATTTACTGGCACATTTTTTTTTCAGTAAATTCCACATAATCGTTATTTTTTTTTTTGTAAAGACTTAATTTTGCATGCAAAAATGAATGAAAATGAGTAACATAATACCCTTATCACATGCGGTAAAGATTAGTTAAATTGACCCCTAAGTATTTTAACCACATACTGCCCGCCCACCGTCAAATGACGGTGGAGCGGTGCAGCTATTGTTCTGGGACGCCGTCATATGACGGTGCACCAGAACTGTCTCTCTCAAGCGCCTGCCCTGTTGCTAGGACACGGTGCGACCCCGATCTTGGTAAAGAGCCAATGTCATGGCTCTTTACCCATGTGATCGGCAGTGTCCAATCACAGCCGGTCACATGTAAATAAGGAAGTGACGTTTATTGGCTTTTCTTATCTCATACTGTCAGAGTGTGTGGCGAGGAGATCCCATCAGTGGCTCCTCCTCACAGGGTAGACTAGGACAGGTAATCAGGGCACTGATCATCAGTGCCCTGATTACAGAAACGTGAAAAACAGTGCCAATCAGTGTCCACCATCAGTGCCCAAAAACAGTGCCCATAGTCAGTGCCCATCAATGCCTGCTTATCTGTGCCGCCTGCCAGTGCCCATCAGTGCCGCCCGTCAGTGCCCGTCAGTGCCACCTATCAGTGCCCATCAGTGCAGCACATTGGTACCTCCTCATCAGTGCTACCTCATCTGTGCCCATAAGTGCCACCTCATCAGTGCCCATCAGTGCAGCCTATCAGTGCCCATCAGTGCCGCCTCATCAGCGCACATTAGTGAAGGAGAAAAATTATTTATTTTCAAAATTTACTCACAGAAAATAAGAAAAACTTTTTTTTTTCAAAATTTTCTGTCTTTTTTTTTTAAGAAAAAAAAAAAACCCAGCGGTGATTAAATACCACCAAAAGAAAGCTCTATTTGTGTGAAATAAATTATACACATTTTTATATGGGTACAGTGTAGCTTGACTGCGCAATTGTCATTCAAAATGTGAAAGCTGAAAATTGGCCTGGACAGGAAGGGGGTGAAAGTGCCCAGTATTGAAGTGGTTAAAGGAAATGCCACACTACAGGTAAGAGGTAAAAAAATATTGGTGGGGGGAGTTGTAGAAAGATGATCCGCACACCGGTAGTTGCTCTTAAAAAATCTTCATCTTTATTCAGGACCCACAGAACACAACTGCTGATGAGATCAGTTGACAAGTTTCAGCCTATAAGGCTTAGTCAACATGAGTTATGACTAAGGCCTTACAGGCTGAAACACGTCAACTCATTTTATCAGCAGTGGTGTTCTGTGGGTTCTGAATAAAGATGAAGATTTTTTTAAGAGCAACTACCAGTGTGCGAATCATCTTTCTTCATATGTACTTAAAACTTAAACGGCTGTGGATCGGGCACCCAGGAGCTTGTTTATTGGTGAGCTGTATGGGTAGTAGCACTGCTCCTTCTGTTTGCATTTTGGAGTTGAGTATCACTTTACCCCCACAGAAACCCAGGGCCTATCTCACTGCCTCCTATAGTAACACCCAGTAGGGAACAAGGAAACTACAATGGGAGCAATCATGCCCTCGTGGGCAGTAAAATATGTCTCAACTAAATGGAAGTTTCCCCATCTATTATAGAAATCTATAGCTCAGTTCTGCACCACCTTAGCATGCTCTCTTCGCTTCCTGTCCTATCAACTTCAAGCAAAGCAATAAAGCGCAAGCTGGCAACATGAACAACACCGTTAATCACAGCAAGCGGCTCAACAACGCTAATCGCTAATTAAACATATTCCGAGTAGCAAACAATTTCATTTCATTTTACAACACGGCCTGATTTGTGCAGCCGCTGCCGCTTGGAGAGACGGAGCCTGAAAT
This sequence comes from Pelophylax lessonae, assembly GCF_965119305.1. NCBI lineage: Eukaryota > Metazoa > Chordata > Amphibia > Anura > Ranidae > Pelophylax > Pelophylax lessonae. Next base: position 58,043,003 of record NC_138768.1, on the reverse strand, counting down.
GTGTTTTTATAGAAGACATCTAACATTTAAAAGGCGAGGCTGTTTTATTAATTGGCGCACTCACCTTTTATAAGCTTGCTAACAAATAACCGAACGCATGACTTTAATTTGCAAGGACCATAAACCTATAGCAAGCCAGTCGTCTCTGTGTACCATAACATTTCTTTAATGCGAAGCAGGCCAATTATTCACAAAGCAATTAGGGTTCTTAAAAAAATCCAAATCCTATTTAATGCCGCCTGAACCGCACTTTGCTTGTTCGGCAGAGCTGACATCTGTAGGCCGTATTATCCATTTATCCTGATATGACTTGTTAAAATGTGATTTGTGTGTTTTTTTTTTCTACTTCACATAATCAAGAGAGATTCCTTTGATTGTTTTAAGGGGAAACAGATTTTCATCAATTATTCAGGTATTTTCAGTACAGGAGGAGATTTACAAGGACTGAGATATTCTATGTTCTGTCCTTGAAGTGGGTTCATATACATAACCATTTGTCAGCCATTTATTGACAGGGTTGTAGCTTCAAAAAGTGCAGCTTTAGTTGAGTTACAGACAGCAAATCTTCATCAGTTCCCAACAGTGATACTGTGCAGAGCGTGGATAATGGGAGGGTCCATTGTTGGACTGAAAAGCATTGTGTGTAGTGGCTAGTTTGTTGTTGAAATTGCAGGATTACACACAAGCAATTACTTTCACTGACATGCTGATTTGTGTTGTTGGGTTGGCATTAGTGGTTTGCCAACCTAAAACATATTTTTTTAATTGTAGACCGATATAAATAAAAAAAAATAAAAAAATACTTTACTTCCACTTTCAAATTCATCACCTATCATCTAAGTGTAGCAACCTACAGGTAGGTGCTAGGTAAATGTATAGTGGGCCTTGTCTGCCCAACAGCATGGCTGTGTTTTCTTTGGTTAGGGTGTCATGGTTTCCAGGTGTGCCTGCTGAAGGGGAAGTCTCCCCACTGGCTCCTGTGAGAGGCTTCTCATAGGGCAGTGGAGGAAGCCCAATCAGGGGACACATTCAGGCTTGTAACTACCCCAGAAGGCAGATTATGCTGCAAAGGATTCTTGGTGTGGATATAAGTTTGGGGAAGCGCGTGACCCAGCGTCTTTGGCGGGAGCAGAGTCCCAGGAGAGAGAGAACGGCTGTCTCTCCTCCTGTCTGAGGAAGTGGATGTCTCGGGGTGTCGCTCGAGAATCCAGAGAGTGCTGAGTTGAGCTGAGGGGATCTGGTGTGCCGAGAAGCAGCGGAGAGCGAGAGGGGTCCAGTCCTAGGAAAGCCTTCACAGGTCGTGAGTACTGAGGATTGCCCCTGGGGGTCTGCCTGGAGAGTTAGGGGAGACCCCTCCGGAGGAGGTTCTGGGATCCATTGTCACGCTAGTAGCAAAGGGGGTACCTAGGTTGAGGACCCTGAAGTAGCAAATGGGGTACATAGTAAGTAGACCCTGAGAGCTAAAGTGTAAAGGAGGTGCCTGCGGTTTGGGCCCTGAATGGTGCAGAGTGCCAGTTGAGAGTTGCGTCTTGAGTCTTCTGGACCTAGAGTCGAGGATTCAGCACTTCAGTCAAGATACAGTGTGTTCTAAGCGTCAGTGAGCGCTGACTAGCGTCGGCTGGAGTCAAGGCAGCGTTAACAGACATTTTCTTGGATAAAGTCCCAAACAGTATTTAGTTAAGCCTAAAGGAGTATCCGACTCATTCCCTTCTCCCATCCCCTTTATCTACAATAAAACCACAAAAACCAAGATGCCGAAGTTGTCAATGTCTCAGTTCTCACACCCAGGGTCGCAGCTCACATGGGCTGGAGAGGTAACCGGTAACAATGGCAGACCCACATCATGCCACAGGTCTGGAAAACCTGCTACATAAGGAAGTGTTTGGGCTAAATGATGTACTAGAGCAGTGTTTCTCAACCAGGGTGCTACAGAACCATTGGGTATCTTTCTCTTTTCCCCTGGGGTGCTGCGAATATGGGAACCAGTATGCATTATGAGTTTCCATGGTGAGGGCAGACCAGTCATCAGCAACATGACAACCAGTGACATTGCAGGGTGAATATGCATAGTAGTGATATGGTGATGGTGCCCAGCTCACCTGCACAATGGCACTACATAACTCTGATCCAGGGCAGGTGTCATGCAGGGCCATCTGCCCCCCAGGTGGGTTTGTGTGATTGGGGTCCTGGGGAAGCTCAGTGGTGGGGAGACTGTGTTATCTGGGGTCTTAGTGATGAGGGAACTGTGTTATCTGGGGGCTTAGTGATGGGGGAACTGTCTGGTGATTGGGAGGATCTGTGATGGTGGTTTGTGTGGTGATTGTGGGGGATCTGTGATGGGGGGACTGTGTAAGTGGGGGACTCTGTGATTGAGGGACTGTGTGATTAGCGGCATCTGTGGTTGTGAGACTATGTGATTGGGGGGAATTCATGATAGGGGGACTTTATGATTGGGGGGAGGTCAGTGATAGGAGGACTATGTGATTGGGGGGGCTCAGTGATGGTGGGACTGTGTGAGCGGGGTGGGTCAATGATAGGAAGAATGTGTGATTGGTGGGATTCTGTGATGGAGAGACAGTGTGAGACAGGGGATCACTGGTGGGGGAACTTTGTGATTTGGGGGCTCAGTGATGGGGGGACTGTGCGAGTGGGGGCTTAGTTAATGGAGACTGTGTGACTGGGGGGGGGGGCACAGAGATGAAGGGATTGTGTGATTAGAGGGCTCTGTGATAAGAGACTGTGTGATTTGGGGGCTCAGTGTTGGCAAGACCGTGTAACTGGGGAGGCATAGCAATAGGGGGAATGGGGTGTTTTTAGGGGGCTCATTGATAGGGGGGATTGTGTGTTTCGGGATCTGTGATGGGCAGGCTATGTGATTGGCTCAGTGATGGGGGGGATCTGTGAGGAGGGACTGCATGATTGGAGGGGCTACGTGATGGGGGGATTGTGTGATTGGTGGATCTGTGATGGGCAAGCTGTGTAACTGGCTCAGTGATGGGGGGACTGTGTAATTGAAGGGGCTACGTGATGGGGGACTGTGTGATTGGAGGGACTCAGTGATGGAGGGACTGTGTGATTGGAGGGACTCAGTGATGGAGGGACTGTGTGATTGGGGAGATCTGTGATGGGGTACTATGTTATTGGGGGGTAATAATAATGCGGGAACTGTGTGATTAGGGGATCTGTGATGGGGGACTGTGTAAAAGGGGGGGGGAGCTCAGTGATGGGGAAATTGTGTTGGGGGACTGTGTGTTTGGGGGGCTCAGTGATAGGGGTGTAGGGCGAGGCTCATCGCTCTAAAGGGGAAACCCCACACTTCTTTGCTCACTAATGTCTGAGGCTATGGTCATGCGAAAGTCAGCATTAAGTTGGTTCTCCAACTTATAAGTGAGCACACTTGGTGGCACAGTTAACTCTGGTGACTCCATTCAATAAGTGTACACTGTCTTCCTTACATGATGCAGCCTTTGTGAGGGGATACTGCAACAATGACATACTGTTGAGGATCCTCTTCACTTTCCAGTGACATTCAACAGCGCCACCTTTGCCGGGAGGTCAACCTGCAACTGCCTACTGGGGAAGTGTGGGATTGGTGGGGCTTAGTGATGGGGGGAGTGCATCTATTCATCTATCTGCAGTCAATTTGTTTACTAAGAGCAGGATTAGAAGATGAAAATATAATCTAATATATATATAGATAGATTATAAGCTTTCTTGTACATCATCTTTAGAAGAGGCTTCCTTTTGAGATGACAGCCATGCAGACCAATTTGATGCAGTGTGCGGCGTATGGTCTGAGCACTGACAAGCTGACCCCCCCCCCCCACCCCTTCAACCTCTGCAGCAATGCTGGTAGAACTCATACGTCTATTTCCCAAAGACAACCCCTGGATATGACACTGAGCATGTGCACTCAACTTCTTTGGTTGACCATGGTGAGGCCTGTTCTGAGTGGAACCTGTCCTGTTAAATCGCTGTATGGTTTTGGCCAGTGTGCTGGAGCTCAGTTTCAGGCTTTTAGCAATCATCTTATAGTCTAGGCCATCTTTATGTACAACAACAATTCTTTTTTCAGATCCTCATAGAGTTAGTTGCCATGAGGTGCCATGTTGAACTTCCAGTGACCAGTATGAGAGAGTGAGAGCGATAACACCAAATTTAACAAACCTACTCCCCATTCACACCTGAGACCTTGTAACACTAATGAGTCACATGACACCGGGGAGGAAAAATGGCGAATTGGGCCCAATTTGGACATTTTCACTTAGGGGTGTACTCACTTTTGCTGCCAGTGGTTTAGACATTAATGGCTGCGTGTTGAGTTATTTTGAGGGGACAGCAAATTTACACTGTTATACAAGCTGTACACTCACTCAGAGGCGTAACTAGAACCTTCAGGGCCCCGGTGCAAGAAACCATGCAGGGCCCACCCAGACCCCTGGCCGGGGCCCTTCACTTCAAGTCTGGGACTCTTCCCACTGATCCTGGGGCCCTTTAATCTCATTGCAGGGCAGGAGAGGGGAGGGAGCACAGTGGGGGGGGGATCAGGGGAGCACACAGGGGCCCAGAGACAGCAGAACACAAGTGTACTGAATAGGAGGAGTGGCGGGGGCAGCATACAGATGAACCAATCTCCTCCATTTTCCTCCTGTCGCTACAGGAAGAAAAAGGAGGACAGTCATTTCTCTACATGCTGCCCCCGCCGCCTCTCCTATCCAGGTGTACAGGGGAGCCACACAGGCCCCCTGGAGCATGGGGCCCGGTTGCAACTGCAACCCCTGCAACCCCTGTAGTTACTCCCCTGCACTCACTACTTTACATTGTAGCAAAGTGTAATTTCTTCAGTGTTGTCACACGAAAAGATATAATAAAATATTTACAAAAATGTGAGGGGTGTACTCACTTTTGTGAGATACTGCATCTTCATTAATTTTATTAAATTAAAGCAGTATTAGAAGATAAAAATATAATCTAATAAATATATATCTCTCTTTTCCTTGCTTGGCGTTACCTGTGTCCCTAGAAGAGGTTTATGCGGTTAAATAAAATGGCAAAAAGTCTCCGCACAGAACTTTCCAGCGCTCTCATCAATATATATTCGCCCTGTGAAATCGCTCACTGAACTGCTACAATTAGATGTTCCATTTCTGACTTAGAAGTCAGGCATAAAAGTTACTTTGAAATGCTGTCATAAGATGTGCAGAAATCTCTCTCTGAAATAGAGGTGTTACTGCCAATGTACATTACCAATGTCGCTCATTGTTATTGAAGAAGAGCTGGACACAGTGTTCCTGTTAAGGCAAATGTTATTTTTTCTTTTGACAGGCGGCTCAAATAACAGCTTTGTCAGTGCTGAAAACATAGACTTTTGTCGGCAATAAAAATGACCATTAAAAAAGAAATAATTTGGTGTCTTTTTGTGTCTCTCCCTCCTCATTTCTTCTTGGTAGGAAAGCTCCGGCGGATGAGCCTGTCCGTGCCGGCCGGCAATGCTGCTGAATCCTTAGATCAGTCCCATCATCCCACCTGAGTACGCTGCTTTAAAGACTCCACTGTTGTTGAGAAAAACATTCCCATCTGACATCAATGTACAGAGCTGGGATTTAAATAAAAAAAAACACAAAAAAAAAAAACACTTTGCTTTGTTGCAGTTTTCTTCCTGTTTCTGTTCTAAAAGAATAGCTCTTTGTTGTGTGCAGTGTGAGTCTGAATAGGAGTGACTTTTTCATTATTAATCAGCTGATGCACTTGCAGTGTTCTAATGATGAAAGTTGCAGTGTCTGCATCCCTTTGGAAGTAATTAACCACTTGCCAACTGCTCAAAGTAATCCTACTGCGGCAGTGCGCCTCCCCTGGGTCGCTGGACTCTTAGTGGTCTCGCCGGGGTGTTTAGACACAGCGGGAGTCGGGCCGGAGGAAGAGAGGCGGCGATTGCCGTCTCCCTTCCCTGATCATCGGGGAAAGTGTGAGAAGACCCGCCTGCTTATGTAAACAAAGCAGGCGGATCTTCTCTGTGAAAACAGGGAGAGATCACAGGATTCAGCATAGCTGAACCTGCGATCTCTGTCTCTGTCATAGAACCCCCCCTCCCCCCATACACGTCAGTAAGCATGAGGCATATACTTTTGGGAAATATGCTGCGTGCTGCGCATGAATAGATATATGTTCATAAAAAATATATAATGTGATATGATGTAAAATAGATAAAAACTGAATTAGCTGCCAACACTTGACCCTGAATTAGAAAAACAGATCACGAAACGATAAAACAATAGTAGGTGTAGCGCTTAAAACATGTTGTTATGATGAACAGCACAGTCCATTAATCATTATGAAGTCCACACATATAAAAGAAAGATGTTACATTTCTTCCGAAAAGTAAAATGTGTGATCCCAAAGAATGAGGCATACAGTTAACGCCTTCCCTGCCAGTGTCATTATTACAGTAACAGTGCATATTTTTAGCACTGATTACTGTAGTAATGTCACTGGTCCCCCCAAAAGTGTCAAAAATGTCAGTCAGGGGTCCGATCTGTCCGCCGCAATGTCGCAGTCCTGCAAAAAATCGCAGATCGCCGCCATTACTAGTAAAAAAAACAAAAAAACAATAAAAATGACATAAATCTTTCCCGTAGTTAGTAAACGCGATAACATTTGCGCAAACCAATCAAAATACGCTTATTGCGATTTTATTTACCAAAAATATGTAGCAGAAAACAAATTGGCCTAAAATGTTAAAAAAATTTTGATTTTTAATTTTTTGGGGAATGTTATATAGCAGAATGTGAAAAATATTGTTTTTTTTTTTTTCAAAATTGTCGCCATTTTTTTGTTTATAGCGCAAAAATTAAAAATCGCACAGGTGATCAAATACCACCAATAGAAAGCTGTATTTGTAGGAAAAAAAGGACTTCAATTTTATTTGGGTACAGCAAATGTCTGTTAAAGTAACGCAGTGCCGAATCACAAAATAGGGCCTGGTCATTAAGGGGGCAAATCCTTAAAGACTCCACTTTTGTTGAGAAAACATTCCCATCTGACATCAATGTACAGAGCTGGGATTTAAATAGTAATAAAAAAAAAAAAAAAAACCTTTGCTTTGTTGCAGTTTCCTACCTGTCTCTGATCTGAAGGAATAGCTTTTTGTTGTATGCAGTGTGAGTCTGAATAGGAGTGACTTTTTCATTATTAATCAGCTCATGCACTTGCAGTGTTCTAATGAGGAAAGTTGCAGTGTCTGCGTCCCTTTTATAGTAATTAAAGTGATATTAAAGCGTTGGATTTTTTTAACATTAAAATAACAAACATGTTATACTTACCTCCTTTGTGCAGTTGGTTTTGCACAAAGTAGCCCAGATCGCCCTCTTCTCAGTTTCCTTACCAACACCACTGACCCCTCCCTCCTGCCAAGTGCCCCCACAGCAAGCGCCTGCCAAGTGCCCCCATAGCAAGCCTGCCTTTGAGGCACCAAGGCAGGCTCACTCCCAAGCTTTTGCTCTGCGTGTCAATTTACACACAGAGCCACGGCTCGGCCCTGACCCTCTCTCTCCACATTGGCTCACTTGCTGTGATTGACAGCAGTGGGCGCCATTGGCTGTCTCAGCCAACGAGGAGGGAGAGTTCTCAGACGAGGCTCTCATGCACATCTGTGGAGGAAGATCGGGCTCAGGTAAGTATTGGGGGGGGGGGGTTGCTACACAGAAATGTTTTTTTTTTTTTACCTTCATGCATTGAATCCAACCTTAAAGGGGCACTCCACCCAAAAGGGGAAGTTCCACTTTAAGGACTCGTCCCCCGCTCCTCTTGCACAATTGCCACTTTTGAGGAGAGGGGAGGAGCAGGTACCAGATTTTGATAGGTACCCGCTTCCCACTTGCGTTCACCTTCCTCCCTCTCCCTGCAGTCTTCTGGGACACTGACAGGTCCCAGAAGACTGCATCCACCATTCATAATGCGCAGCATGACTTGCGCAGTGGGCCCCCGGCTGTGCCCATAATGAAGATCCCGGCGCCGCAGAGGGAGGACAGAGGATAAAGACGGCTGGGGTGAGCTCACCGCTGGATCGTAGGACAAGTGAGTGGCCATTTTTTAAAGGCCAGCAGCAACACTTTTTTGTAGCTGCTGATTTTTATTTTTTTGATAGGTGGCCGGAACTCCTCTTCAAGCCTTTAGAGCCACTTTGGCCCTTATCACTTGGTAATTAACCCTTTGGGAGCATCTCAACAAAAATACATTTTTGTTGCAGAGGATGTCTAAAATCTGACTTAGTCCTAGTCGGCATTTTAGTGCAGACTTCTGGGAAAATCAGTGAGCCAATCACAGAAGCAGGAAATTACAAATCTGGGGAAGTTCTGTATACCATCTGTGTACGAAACGCCCCCAGGTGGCCATATTGCATTTTACAGAAAATGACAGCGGCTGCAGATGGAAAAGGAAAGGTCATTTCAATACCATTCAATTGCAATACGACTTGTGTAGCAATTGGATGAATTATTTATTTATTTATTTTCTTTCAATGAATGGCTGAATTATTATTTTTTATTAGTATTTTTTGTCCCCTTTAAAATGTGGAATTACCCTTTAAGGGGTTGTCAGCCCTGAAATAGGTAACGCTCACTAACCACGCCGACAAACACACCTGGCAAATACCGTGTGCTACATTTACTGGGGAGAAGAGATGAGCCGAAGCTCCCTGAGTCCGGCCTGGGGCAAGTTCAGCGAACATTACTGAAAGGGTAACTCCACTTTCGTGGGGAAAAAAATAGCAAATAAAGAAAAAACAATATAGCGTATACAATTGTGACACAAATCATATTGTAATTGAATGTTATTACAAATGACCTTTCCTTTTCAATCTGTAATTTTTTGAAAATGCAATACAATATGGCCGCCTGGAGGTGTTCTGTACACAGAATGTATACTGACCACACCCCCAGAAACATAATTTCCTGCTTGTGTGATTGGCTCACCAATTTTCCCAGAAGTCTGAGATACAAGTCAGATTTCTGGCATCCCCTGCAACAAAAATGTAATTTTTGGTGAGATACTCCCAATAGGAACACGCCTAAAGGAATGCAGGCCTAGCAGATTTCCTAATTAGAGCCCTGCAGCTGCCACAGCTGATTGATAATTATGAAACCACTCCCATTAGACCCACTCAGCACAGAGGAACAAACAATGATTTCTTCAGAACAACAAAAGGTAGGAATCTGCAACAAAGTTTGTTAAACTCCTTGTAATGTACAGAGATCACCCAGAGGGGAATGTTTTTTTCTCAACAAAAGTGTAGTTAAGCTTGAGGATTGGGTGCTAATTCCAAGCACCATTGACATCAATAGGAGTGGAATGTTAGATCTCTTTCACACTGATATGTTTTTTTTTTTGCGTTTTTACTCTGCAGGAAAAACGCAAGAAAAATGTTTTGCTTTAAATCCTATGGGACTTTTCAAACCACTGCGCTGTGGGTGTGGTGCATTTCGAAAAGTCCTGCATGCTGCATCTTTGGTGCGGTGTTGAAAACCGCATCAAAAACACTGCCTCCTATTGAAATGAATCGCACCAAAATTGCGGTAAAAATGCACCACAATTTTCATTTTTGGTTCATTTTTGAGTCGCCTGTCTATTTTTCACAGGCGCAGGCAACCCAAAAAAGCACCAGAAACAAAGAGGAAACGCATATGAAACAGCATATGTGTTTTTACCGTGATTTGGTTACAGATCAGTGTGAAAGGGCCTTTAAAAAAACATTTAAAAAAAAATTACCATTTTTTAGACTAATAGGCAAGGCACTGGTAAACAAATAGCCTAGGGCAGTGATGGCAAACCTTGGCACTCCAGATGTTTTGGAACTACATTTCCCATGATGCTCATGTACTCTGCAGTGTAGTTGGGCATCATGGGAAATGTAGTTCCAAAACATCTGGAGTGCCAAGGTTCCCCATCACTGGCCTAGGGGCTGGGCGCTGCCCTGGGGAACATATACCAGAGCAATTGTAATAATGCTAAAAGGTAGACATTAAAAGTGCAAACTACTTGACCTCCGGAAGATTTACCCCCTTTATGACCAGTCCATTTTGTACAACACAGCACTGCGATACTTTAACTGAAAAATGTGCGGCCATGCAACTCTGTACCCAAATAAAATGTATGCCCTTTTTTAGAGCTTTCTTTTGGCATTTTTTGATCACACACCACTATAATTTTATTTTTATTTTATTTTTTTTTTGCTGTATAAACAAAAAAAAAGATCAACAATTTTGAATATATATATATATATATTTTTTTTTTTGCTTTCTGCTATAAAATATATCCAATAAAATTTTTTTTAAAAATCTCATTTCTTTATAAATGTAGGCCAATATGTATTCTGCTACATATTTTTGGTAAAAAAAAAAATATATCCTGCTCACCTGCTCTCTGCCTATCCATTATAATGCATGTGCTTCCACTGTGGAGGCTCTGAGAATTTAGAGTTAGGATTGCAGATAATACTAGTGTGCCTTGACGGCAGTGCCGGGACAAGGTCACCCAGTGCCCAGGGCAAAGAAGCCAAACTGCCCCCCCTTCTCTTAGGTTTAGGACTAGGATGCCCCCAATCCTTGCAGTAAACCATTGCACCCAGTGCCCCTCCTGCCCACCCCTTGTCCCGGCCCTGCTCTTGATGGGGCCCTGTAGCTTATGCACGTAGTGTGTTTGCAAATGTGTACAAACTAAACCCCTGTATTTAACGCATACTGTTAAGCAGGAACATTTGGTTGGTTGCAGGCTGGTTGGTAAGTTGAGCTGGGAATTTCTTTGGTTTTATCTCCACCTTCTGTCCATGTCCCAAATTCAGCTAAGGATTTTGCAGCTGCAATTGTGCACATGCTCAGTTTTCAGTGAGTTTCTATGACATTTGAGCAGCCCATGTGACTATAGAGTCACACATGTGGGTGTATACACAGTGGTAAGTGACAATGAGGTCTTGGCTGCATGTTTCTACAACTCCAAACAGCGCACCTTCCCAAAACGAACCTCCCTTCCCCCATGCTAGAGACTCTATTTATAGTCCTGTATACCAAAGACCACCCACAGGATGTGGTCATTCCTTTTGACCACTCACAGGTCGTCTTGTGAGTGAGGTCATCAATACATGGTTGCACTTCCACCCCACAACCACATGGTTAATTGGATATGCAGCAGCCATCTTTACACACATAACATCAAAGCTCACTAATCCACCCATGGGTGAGAGATATTATTACACATGTATGGGAATATTTGTCGTGAATCAGTTAAAAATATCCACAACTGATACAGTGTTCTTAGGGTCATAATCAGCATTTTTCTTCCTCCAAACATGGATTATGTTTCCCTGCAGACAGGCTGGGAGAGAGCTGGGTCATGTGATAGCTGTATATCGATTAGGAAAAAGGTACTTAGATGTTTTTATTAACCACATAACGACCGTCCACCGCAGATATACTACGGCAGGCAGCCGCTGCTGGGCAAAGTGACGTAGGGGTATGTCACTCCCTCAGCCACCTGTGGTGCACTCCCGCCCCCGCTCGTTCCCTGGGGTGCTAGCGCGCGTGACCGGCGGCTCCGATGGCCGCCGGCCACTCACGATCTCCCGCAGCAGAGGGAGAAAGACAGACGGCTGATGTAAACACATCCGTCTGTCATTCTCCCTGAGATTATCACAGAGGCTATGTGATCCTGACAGTAGCGGAACTATCAGGGTCGCAGCAGTCGCGCTTGCGACCGGGCCCTGGAGTTCCGCCACCTGAGGGGGGGCCCGCCAGCCCCTGTTCTCTTACCGCGGCCGCGGCGTGAGGGGGCCCGTCCGTCCACCTGACTGTTTGCTAGTGGCTGAGTCTGTAACTGGCTGCCGGCTGCCGCCCTCCCCGATCGTTGTGCGGGGAGGGGGAGGTGTCTACAGCAGCCAGTTTTCTGTAAAGCAATCTGCTGCTGCCTGCACCGCCCTCAGCCCTGCCGATCCTCCAATCAGAGAAGGCTGATGCAGTGAGGCAGGGGTGGACAGTAACTGAAAGAAAGTTAGCTGACCAGCTGACACCAATAGAGTGCAGGGGGAGGAGGAGTTCTCCCCTCTGCGAGTGTGAAGAGACCACATGCTGTGCCTGCTAGAAGAAGCGTGCCTGCCTGGCTGGAGTTGCTGAGTGAGGGGGAATAATCGTCTCGCTGACTGACCGACTCGACTGCTAATCGTAAGTGAACTTGCCTTGAAGAATTTTGATCCCAAACTCCACCCTTGCTGGCTTGCTGCCTCTTAATGGTCCCATGCCTGGCACAGAACAGATCTCGTCCCTATCTACAACAGAGGTGCTGGGGGGGGGGGGGGTGTAGGGATGAGATTTGCGGTGGTGGGGGGATGGGATCAGTAAGACAGAGGTGGTTGTGGTGGGGGAGGATGACACCACATCCCACCCCTCTTCCACCCCCCCTCCCCACCATCGCCCCCACTGATCCCTCTCCACCATCACCCCTTCACCACCGCCATTGATTCCACCCCCTCCCAACCATCACCCCCCCTCACCACCGCCACTGATCCCACCCCACCATCCACCCCCCCCTCACCACCGCCACTGATCCCAACCCCCCCACCATCGCCGCCAGCAATCTCACCCCCCCTTCACCACCATCACGACCTCTGATCACTCCCCCCTCTCCACCACAGCCACCACTGATCACACCCCCCTCGCCACCACTGATCCCACCCCCGTCCCCACCATCGCCCCCATTGATCCCTCTCCACCATCACCCCTTCACCACCGCCATTGATTACACCCCCCTCCCAACCATCACCCCCCCCTCACCACCGCCATTGATCCCACCCCACCATCCACCCCCCCCCCTCACCACCGACACTGATCCCACCCCCCTCACCATCGGGCCACTAATGTCACCCCCCCTTCACCACCATCACCACCTCTGATCACACCTCCCTCCCCACCACCGCCGCCACTGATCACACCCCCCTCCCCACCACCGCCGCCACTGATCCCACTCCCCTCCCCACCATTGCTGCCACTGATCCCTTGCCTCTCCCCACCATTGCCGCCACTGATCCCAGTCCCCTCCCCACCATCACCGCCTCTGATCCCACTTCCCTCCCCACCACCGCCGCCACTGATTCCACCCCACCACCGCTACTGATCCCACCCCCCTTACCATCATTGCCGCCACTGATCCCGAGACCCTCCCCACCATTACTGCCTCAGATCCCACATCCCCCAAACCACCACCACCGCTGCCACTGCTGCCACCCTCCTCACCACCATCGCCATGGTTGGTGCACTATTACTGATCCCATTCCCCTCTTCACCAGCCCTGCTGCTGATCCCATTCCCCCCTATCCCCACCAGAACTATTATTGATCCCATTCTTCCTCTCCCAACCAGCCCTGTCACTGATCCCATTACCCCTCTCCCCACCAGAACTATTACTGATGCCATTTCCCTTCTCCCCACCAGCCCTGCCACTGATCCCATTCCCCGGTTCAGATTTAACCAATCCTAAGGAGGCAAATCAAGGAAATTCATTGTTGAGGTTCACATTGACTTTAACCACTACCCACCCGCAATATAGCCGAAAGACGGCTACAGTGTAGGCCTTATTGCCGGGAGTAGTGTTGAGCGAACACGGACTGTATTATTCGTGTTCGTACCGAATAATTGGATTTTTTGTACCCGAACACGGACACGGACACTTTACTGTATGTTCGGGTAAAAATCCGTGTTCGGTCGTTTTATTTCCGGGTTTTGCATGCTTTGGCGCTCTTTTCATGGCGGGCTTTCAACAGCCAATCAACAATCGTTTAACTGGTGTGCCTTAAGCCATCCCAGCCATGCCTGCAAATGTCTCAGTAGCTGTGATTGGCCGTCTGAAGCATGTGACCAAGTCTTTATAAGTTCGAGGCAGCCGCAGCGGCGTCATTATGCTGCTTACATTCAGGGACAGAGCACACATCAACGTGCTGGCTGCTGATTAGGGAAAGATAGGCAGGAAAAAACCATTTGTGTCCGGATAGAATTGAGGGACAGGTCGGAGTGTTTAGGCAGGGCGAGTTGTAGGCATTTTAGGGATAGAGTCTGCTGAATTATAGGGTCAGTGTCTTCTACAAACTACAATCGATATTGCTGTGTGGGGGGTGGGGTCTGCACTCAATCCTGATCTACGATCTCTTCTCAATCCTGTTAGGGACAGAGTCTGCTGAATTTTAGGGAAACTGTGTTCTACAAACTACAATCGATATTGCTGTGTGGTGTGGGATTGGAGATAGGCAGGTGTCAGTGATCCACATCCATTTTTCTGTGTGTGAGCTGCAGTGAACACAATCTTTTTGGGCTGCAGTGAACACAATCTTTTTGGGCTGCAGTGAACACAATCTTTTTGGGCTGCAGTGAACACAATCTTTTTGGGGTGCAGTGAACAAAATCTTTTTGGGGTGCAGTGAACACAATCCTTTTTGGTGTGCAGTGAACACAATCTTTGTGGGGTGCAGTGAACAAAATCCTTTGTGGGGTGCAGTGAACACAATCTTTTTGGGGTGCAGTGAACAAAATCCTTTTTGGGGTGCAGTGAACAACATCCTTTTTGGGGTGCAGTGAACACAATCTTTTTGGGGTGCAGTGAACAAAATCCTTTGTGGGGTGCAGTGAACACAATCTTTTTGGGGTGCAGTGAACACAATCTTTTTGGGGTGGAGTGAACAACATCCTTTTTGGGGTGCAGTGAACAAAATCCTTTTTGGGGTGCAGTGAACAAAATCATTTTTGGGGTGCAGTGAACACAATCTTTTTGGGGTGCAGTGAACACAATCTTTGTGGGGTGCAGTGAACACAATCTTTTTGGGGTGGAGTGAACAACATCCTTTTTGGGGTGCAGTGAACAACATCCTTTTTGGGGTGCAGTGAACACAATCTTTTTGGGGTGCAGTGAACACAATCTTTGTGGGGTACAGTGAACAGAATCTTTGTGGGGTGCAGTGAACACAATCTTTGGGGGGTACAGTGAACACAATCTTTGTGAGGTGCAGTGAACACAATCTTTGTGGGGTGCAGTGAACACAATCATTGTGGGGTGCAGTGAACTCAATCTTTGTGGGGTACAGTGAACACAATCTCATACTTCTGAAGGTTTGAGGGTGCTGCCTGTTCCATACTCCCCCTACTCCTCATCTAGCCTTTTAGGGGTACAAACAATAGTAATTGGGGCCTAGTGTGGTTGTGTACGTGTGATATACATACACTTTTTTGGGATCATATTTTCTATTCCGCTATTTAATCAAAAACCTTTGGGGATCAGTTAAATTGGGGGATAGTCTGTGTTGGTACGTGTGAGAGAGATCCACCTTTCCAAGTTGTTGGGGTTCATCTCATACTTCTGAAGGTTTGAGGGTGCTGCCTGTTCCATACTCCCCCTACTCCTAGCCTTTTAGGGGTACAAACAATAGTAATTGGGGCCTAGTGTGGTTGTGTACGTGTGATATACATACACTTTTTTGGGATCATATTTTCTATTCCGCTATTTAATCAAAAACCTTTGGGGATCAGTTAAATTGGGGGATAGTCTGTGTTGGTACGTGTGAGAGAGATCCACCTTTCCAAGTTGTTGGGGTTCATCTCATACTTCTGAAGGTTTGAGGGTGCTGCCTGTTCCATACTCCCCCTACTCCTAGCCTTTTAGGGGTACAAACAATAGTAATTGGGGCCTAGTGTGGTTGTGTACGTGTGATATACATACACTTTTTTGGGATCATATTTTCTATTCCGCTATTTAATCAAAAACCTTTGGGGATCAGTTAAATTGGGGGATAGTCTGTGTTGGTACGTGTGAGAGAGATCCACCTTTCCAAGTTGTTGGGGTTCATCTCATACTTCTGAAGGTTTGAGGGTGCTGCCTGTTCCATACTCCCCCTACTCCTAGCCTTTTAGGGGTACAAACAATAGTAATTGGGGCCTAGTGTGGTTGTGTACGTGTGATATACATACACTTTTTTGGGATCATATTTTCTATTCCGCTATTTAATCAAAAACCTTTGGGGATCAGTTAAATTGGGGGATAGTCTGTGTTGGTACGTGTGAGAGAGATCCACCTTTCCAAGTTGTTGGGGTTCATCTCATACTTCTGAAGGTTTGAGGGTGCTGCCTGTTCCATACTCCCCCTACTCCTAGCCTTTTAGGGGTACAAACAATAGTAATTGGGGCCTAGTGTGGTTGTGTACGTGTGATATACATACACTTTTTTGGGATCATATTTTCTATTCCGCTATTTAATCAAAAACCTTTGGGGATCAGTTAAATTGGGGGATAGTCTGTGTTGGTACGTGTGAGAGAGATCCACCTTTCCAAGTTGTTGGGGTTCATCTCATACTTCTGAAGGTTTGAGGGTGCTGCCTGTTCCATACTCCCCCTACTCCTAGCCTTTTAGGGGTACAAACAATAGTAATTGGGGCCTAGTGTGGTTGTGTACGTGTGATATACATACACTTTTTTGGGATCATATTTTCTATTCCGCTATTTAATCAAAAACCTTTGGGGATCAGTTAAATTGGGGGATAGTCTGTGTTGGTACGTGTGAGAGAGATCCACCTTTCCAAGTTGTTGGGGTTCATCTCATACTTCTGAAGGTTTGAGGGTGCTGCCTGTTCCATACTCCCCCTACTCCTAGCCTTTTAGGGGTACAAACAATAGTAATTGGGGCCTAGTGTGGTTGTGTACGTGTGATATACATACACTTTTTTGGGATCATATTTTCTATTCCGCTATTTAATCAAAAACCTTTGGGGATCAGTTAAATTGGGGGATAGTCTGTGTTGGTACGTGTGAGAGAGATCCACCTTTCCAAGTTGTTGGGGTTCATCTCATACTTCTGAAGGTTTGAGGGTGCTGCCTGTTCCATACTCCCCCTACTCCTAGCCTTTTAGGGGTACAAACAATAGTAATTGGGGCCTAGTGTGGTTGTGTACGTGTGATATACATACACTTTTTTGGGATCATATTTTCTATTCCGCTATTTAATCAAAAACCTTTGGGGATCAGTTAAATTGGGGGATAGTCTGTGTTGGTACGTGTGAGAGAGATCCACCTTTCCAAGTTGTTGGGGTTCATCTCATACTTCTGAAGGTTTGAGGGTGCTGCCTGTTCCATACTCCCCCTACTCCTAGCCTTTTAGGGGTACAAACAATAGTAATTGGGGCCTAGTGTGGTTGTGTACGTGTGATATACATACACTTTTTTGGGATCATATTTTCTATTCCGCTATTTAATCAAAAACCTTTGGGGATCAGTTAAATTGGGGGATAGTCTGTGTTGGTACGTGTGAGAGAGATCCACCTTTCCAAGTTGTTGGGGTTCATCTCATACTTCTGAAGGTTTGAGGGTGCTGCCTGTTCCATACTCCCCCTACTCCTAGCCTTTTAGGGGTACAAACAATAGTAATTGGGGCCTAGTGTGGTTGTGTACGTGTGATATACATACACTTTTTTGGGATCATATTTTCTATTCCGCTATTTAATCAAAAACCTTTGGGGATCAGTTAAATTGGGGGATAGTCTGTGTTGGTACGTGTGAGAGAGATCCACCTTTCCAAGTTGTTGGGGTTCATCTCATACTTCTGAAGGTTTGAGGGTGCTGCCTGTTCCATACTCCCCCTACTCCTAGCCTTTTAGGGGTACAAACAATAGTAATTGGGGCCTAGTGTGGTTGTGTACGTGTGATATACATACACTTTTTTGGGATCATATTTTCTATTCTGCTATTTAATCAAAAACCTTTGGGGATCAGTTAAATTGGGGGATAGTCTGTGTTGGTACGTGTGAGAGAGATCCACCTTTCCAAGTTGTTGGGGTTCATCTCATACTTCTGAAGGTTTGAGGGTGCTGCCTGTTCCATACTCCCCCTACTCCTAGCCTTTTAGGGGTACAAACAATAGTAATTGGGGCCTAGTGTGGTTGTGTACGTGTGATATACATACACTTTTTTGGGATCATATTTTCTATTCCGCTATTTAATCAAAAACCTTTGGGGATCAGTTAAATTGGGGGATAGTCTGTGTTGGTACGTGTGAGAGAGATCCACCTTTCCAAGTTGTTGGGGTTCATCTCATACTTCTGAAGGTTTGAGGGTGCTGCCTGTTCCATACTCCCCCTACTCCTAGCCTTTTAGGGGTACAAACAATAGTAATTGGGGCCTAGTGTGGTTGTGTACGTGTGATATACATACACTTTTTTGGGATCATATTTTCTATTCCGCTATTTAATCAAAAACCTTTGGGGATCAGTTAAATTGGGGGATAGTCTGTGTTGGTACGTGTGAGAGAGATCCACCTTTCCAAGTTGTTGGGGTTCATCTCATACTTCTGAAGGTTTGAGGGTGCTGCCTGTTCCATACTCCCCCTACTCCTAGCCTTTTAGGGGTACAAACAATAGTAATTGGGGCCTAGTGTGGTTGTGTACGTGTGATATACATACACTTTTTTGGGATCATATTTTCTATTCCGCTATTTAATCAAAAACCTTTGGGGATCAGTTAAATTGGGGGATAGTCTGTGTTGGTACGTGTGAGAGAGATCCACCTTTCCAAGTTGTTGGGGTTCATCTCATACTTCTGAAGGTTTGAGGGTGCTGCCTGTTCCATACTCCCCCTACTCCTAGCCTTTTAGGGGTACAAACAATAGTAATTGGGGCCTAGTGTGGTTGTGTACGTGTGATATACATACACTTTTTTTGGATCATATTTTCTATTCCGCTATTTAATCAAAAACCTTTGGGGATCAGTTAAATTGGGGGATAGTCTGTGTCGGTACGTGTGAGAGAGATCCACCTTTCCAAGTTGTTGGGGTTCATCTCATACTTCTGAAGGTTTGAGGGTGCTGCCTGTTCCATACCCCCCCTACTCCTCATCTAGCCTTTTAGGGGTACAAACAATAGTAATTGGGGCCTAGTGTGGTTGTGTACGTGCGAGATACATACACTTTTTTTGATCATATTTCCTATTCCGCTATTCAATAAAAACCTTTGAGGATCAATTGAATTGCGGGATAGTCTGTGTCGGTACGTGTGAGAGAGATCCACCTTTCCAAGTTGTTGGGGTTCATCTCATACTTCTGAAGGTTTGAGGGTGCTGCCTGTTCCATACTCCCCCTACTCCTCATCTAGCCTTTTAGGGGTACAAACAATAGTAATTGGGGCCTAGTGTGGTTGTGTACGTGTGATATACATACACTTTTTTTGGATCATATTTTCTATTCCGCTATTTAATCAAAAACCTTTGGGGATCAGTTAAATTGGGGGATAGTCTGTGTTGGTACGTGTGAGAGAGATCCACCTTTCCAAGTTGTTGGGGTTCATCTCATACTTCTGAAGGTTTGAGGGTGCTGCCTGTTCCATACTCCCCCTACTCCTCATCTAGCCTTTTAGGGGTACAAACAATAGTAATTGGGGCCTAGTGTGGTTGTGTACGTGCGAGATACATACACTTTTTTTGATCATATTTCCTATTCCGCTATTCAATAAAAACCTTTGAGGATCAATTGAATTGCGGGATAGTCTGTGTCGGTACGTGTGAGAGAGATCCACCTTTCCAAGTTGTTGGGGTTCATCTCATACTTCTGAAGGTTTGAGGGTGCTGCCTGTTCCATACTCCCCCTACTCCTCATCTAGCCTTTTAGGGGTACAAACAATAGTAATTGGGGCCCAGTGTGGTTGTGTACGTGTGATATACATACACTTTTTTTGGATCATATTTTCTATTCCGCTATTTAATTTAACTGGGCCTCCATGCGAGACCTGTGTGCCTTGTTGCGCTGTTTTGAGTACTCCACCAACATGGCCAGTGGCAATGACGCCGTTCTCAGCTTAACTATCCCACTTCTATGCCTCCTTGAAAAAACAATTCGGGCGATGATGGAAGAGGATGTGGCACAGGATGAGGAGGAGGAGGAGGATGAAGAGGTAACATTTCCAAGGCTTTCAGGGCAGTCATTCGCAAGGGGCTCCGAGGGTGGGTTCCTGCACACGCAAACGCCAGGGACGCAATTGTCCAGCAGGGGCACAGTTCTGGAGGATGAGGAGGATGAGGAGGAGGAGGAGCTGGAGGAGGAGATGGAACCATGTTCACAGCAGGGTGGCACCCAGGCCAGCTCATGGCCATCACTGGTGCGTGGCTGGGGGGATACAGAGGACACGGACGATACACCTCCCACAGAGGACAGCCTTTCGTTGCCTCTGGGCAGCCTGGCACACATGAGCGATTACATGCTGCAGTGTCTCCACAACGACCGCCGAGTTGCCCACATTCTAACTTGTGCTGATTACTGGGTGGCCACGCTGCTGGATCCCCGTTACAAGGACAACGTACCGTCCTTAATTCACTCACTGGAGCGCGATCGCAAGATGCGCGAGTACAAGCGCACGCTGGTAGACGCCATGCTGCTGGCATTCCCATCTGACAGCGGGGCCACAGTGGAAGCACAAGGCAGAGGAGGAGGAGGAGGAGGTCGCCAACGCAACCAGGGCACCGCCAGCACCTCAGAAGGCAGGGTTAGCATGGCCGAAATGTGGAAAAGCTTTGTCAGCACGCCACAACAAACAGCAGCACCAGCAGCTCAGATGGAACGTCTTAGCAGGAGGCAGCATTTTACCAACATGGTGGAGCAGTATGTGTGCACACGCCTACATGTAGTGAATGACGGGTCTGCCCCCTTCAACTTCTGGGTCTCCAAATTGGGCACATGGCTTGAGCTTGCCCTTTACGCCTTGGAGGTGCTGGCGTGCCCTGCAGCCAGTGTATTATCTGAACGGGTATTTAGCACGGCTGGGGGCGTTATAACAGACAAGCGCAGCCGCCTGTCCAGAGACAATGTGGACAAGCTCACGTTCATTAAAATGAACCAGGCATGGATCCCACGGGACTTTTCCGTACCTTATGCAGAATAGCAATGGATACCGACCTTACCCACCCATTGTTCCATTTTTGCTCTTTCTCACTCTTTTGGGGTATACCCTCATTTAAAATTTTTGAAAAGAAGCAGTGTTGGCTACCTCGTCCTCCTCCTCAGGGCCAGATTAATGTAGGGGCTATTGGAGCTGCAGCTCCAGGCCCCTACCTTTTATATAGGCCCCGGGTTGGCCATATTCACTGTTACCGCTCTTCTGTCACTTGTAAACACAGAAGTCTGGCTTCTATGCTCGCTTCCCCAGGCAGCACCCTCAGAACCTCCCCACACAGCGTGAAGGCCGGACAAGGAGGGACAGTTGGCGATGCATGGATGTGTTTATGGGCTTCAGAGACAGCATCCCATGTTGAATTAGGCATGCATGGCTGCACCCTTCCTCCTCTGGGTGCATGGCAAGGCACGGCCCTTAAGGCCCTTCAAAATCCTCAGCACCAAGCCCATGATGCTGTTAATCCGGCCCTGGTCCTCCTCCACCGCCGCTTCCACCTACACCGCCCATAGGTGTGCGCAGCCTATTGCATTAAGGTGTGCACCCCAAAGTTGAAATACACATGCATGTGTTTGCCAGCAGGGAGAGTAATGTATCGGGGCCATGTACCTGTAGGCAAGGAGAAATAGAGCAGAGCAGGTCCCAGGGAGATCTTTCCCATCTCCTCACTGGCAATGCTATGTGCCCTAGGTGATTAGGGTGTGCCCAGGCACACCCAGCACACCCTGTGCGCACGCCTATGTCACCGCCACATCCACCACCACCTCAACCTCCCTCCTACTCCATATGGGCCTCGTCCTTCAGAGATGAAGAAGAACATTGTTTTATTTTTCTGTTTTTTTTTGTTGTTTTAAGTTATTTCCCTATCCACATTTGTTTGCAGAGCACTTGCCATGCTCTTAATTACGTTTTGCTGCCATTTGCAGCACTCTAGCCCTTTCCTTTGGTGTTTTAGAGCCATTTTAGTGCCTTAAAGTTCGGGTCCCCATTGACTTCAATGGGGTTCGGTGTCCGGGAAAAGTTCGGTAAAAGTCCGGGACACGGACCCGGACTTTTTTTTAAAGTTCGGCCGAACCCGTCGAACACGGACATCTAGGTGTTCGCTCAACCCTAGCCGGGAGGGCATAAATGGACGTTCTCCCGTGCATGAGTGTCAGGGTGCCAGGAAACCAGACCAAATGGAAATGCAGGTAAAATTATGTCTATTGAGAAAAACAACAATAATAACCGCACAGGTTAAGAAAGAGCAGGAACAAGCCGGGATCAGGTTCAGGGATGGATGGTTGTGCTAGCCGGGGTCAAATCCAGAGCGGGTAGTCAGTAGAAGCCAGTCGTCTGCCAAAGCGGGAACGTCAACCAATGCCGAGATGAGAGCCAGAAGATACGCAATCCAAACCCGGTCATAAACAGGGGATCACAGGGAACAGCAGACTGCTTTCCAAGGTGCTCCTCTGCTAAGCAGTCTGCTGTTCCCTGTGATCCCCTGTTTATGACCGGGTTTGGATTGCGTATCTTCTGGCTCTCATCTCGGCATTGGTTGACGTTCCCGCTTTGGCAGACGACTGGCTTCTACTGACTACCCGCTCTGGATTTGACCCCGGCTAGCACAACCATCCATCCATCCCTGAACCGGATCCCGGCTTGTTCCTGCTCTTTCTTAACCTGTGCAATTTATTATTGTTGTTTTTCTCAATAAACATAATTTTACCTGCATTTACGTTTGGTCGCCGCCATTACTAGTAAAAAAAAAAACAAAACAATAAAAATGACATAAATCTTTCCCGTAGTTTGTAGACGCGATTACTTTTGCGCAAACCAATCAAAATTCGCTTATTGTGATTTTTTTTACCAAAAATATGCAGCAGAAAACAAATTGGCCTAAAATGTTAAAAAATTTTGATTTTTGCTTTTTATTTTTGAGAATTTAATTTAAAAAAAATGTGAAAAATATTGTTATTTTTTTTCAAAATTGTCGCTCTTTTTTTGTTTATAGCGCAAAAAATAAAAATCGCACAGGTGATCAAATACCACCTATTTGTGGGGAAAAAAAAGATGTCAAATTTGTTTGGGTACAGCGTCGCACGACCGCGCAATTGTCTGTTAAAGTCATGCAGTGCCGAATTGCAAAATAGGGCCTGGTCTTTGAGCAGCCAAATCCTCCGGGGCTAAAGTGGTTAAAATAATTAAAGTGCCATCATCCAAATACAGAAACCAGAAGGGACAATGTAAATTAAACAGTGTGTGTTTGGTATCACTCTAAAATAACATTGTGATTTGGTAATGCTAGCACGTTCTGATCTGATTAATGTGAACCATGAATTTGTTGGGTGGATCAATGATCCATGGTGAACATCCACTTGCTGTGGATTGGCACAATCAATGAGCTTATCATTGCTGGTGTTTATCATTATATACTGAGTATTTGTCAGTCCTGTTTTATAATATCAGCTACGTCAGAATTATGTAGCCATGTTGTGGAATTTTAAATACTGAAATTCTATTTAATTTTCATTGCCCTGACAAATAGAAAAAAAAAAAAGGTTGGCAAAGAGATAGTCTTAAAAAAAATCCTTTGCATAAGTTTAGCATAGAGTGAAATAAGGAAAATGACTTTTTTGTTTTCCAAGAGAGATTTAATCTGAAATAAATTAAAGTCAGCATAATCGCAGACCCGCTCCCTCTCCGGAGCGCATGCAATGTTTGAAGGTTCACTGCTAAAAATTTGCCAAAGCTGACTCAGTCGCTTGTCTTATTAGAATGAGCATCGGTCAAGTCAATCCCGCAGCGTCCTCAGAATCCAAAATGATAAAAGCTTTTGGATTGAAATGGAATAATAATGCAGTTAAAATATCATTGGGGATGAAGGGGAACCATTACTCGTTACAAACAGCAAACGTTACTTATGAGCGCTGCAGATTCATTAAAGTAGATGTGAACTCTAAGCAAATAAAATTTAGATTGCTCTGCGCACTGTGTATTTTAAATGACTCACATTTTTTGTTAATAAAATACTTATTTTCACTTCCCTTTCCTCCTTGGGTGCATCTCCTGCAGCCACTTTCTGGGTACATGTACTGTTATATAAAAAAAGGTGTCTGAAGATAAAACCCACATACACCCGCCCGGCGCTGGTGGTCTATTAACCGGTTGCCGACCGCCGCACGACTATATACTGTGGCGGTCAGCCCCGGCCAGGCAGAGTGACGTATCGATACGTCACTCGCCTGTCACTGACTTGCGAGCCTATTGGGGGCGGGCGCGCGCCCGCCGCGGCTCGTTCACAGACAAGTCAGTGCGTGTGACCGGCGGACTCGATGTCCGCCAGTCACACTACGATCGCTCCTGTGAAGGGAGAAAGACAGAGCGGCTTGTGTAAACAAGCTGCCTGTCAGTTCTCCCTGTGTAAAAGTGAAGATCTGACCGTTCTACTATGTAGAACTGTTGATCTTTGCTTTTACACCAATAGCAATGTCCCTGCACAGTTAGAATCACGCCCCTAGGACACACTTAACCCCTCCCTGTCCAATAAAGTTAACCCCTTCCCTGCCAGTGTCATTTTTGCAGTAACAGTGCATATATATAGCACTGATTACTGCAGTAATGTCACTGGTACCCCCAAAAGTGTAAAAAATGTCAGTCAAGGGTCCGATCTGTCCGCCGCAATGTCGCAGTACCGAAAAAAAAATCGCAGATCGCCGCCATTACGCGTTAAAAAAAAACCACCAAAAATGACAAAAATCTTTCCCTTTGTTAGTAAACGCGATAACTTTTGCGCAAACCAATCAAAATACGCTTTTTGCGATTTTTTTTTTTACCAAACATAGGTAGCATAAAACAAATTGGCCGAAAAATGTTAAAAAATTTTGATTTTTACATTTTTTTGGGGGGAATTTCATATAAAAAAATGTGAAAAATATTGTTATTTTTGCAAAATTTACGCTCTTTTTTTGTTTATAGCGCGTGATCAAAAAGTCGCACAGGTGATCAAATACCACCAAAAGAAAGCTCTGTTTGTGGGAAAAAAAGGACGTCAAATTCGTTTAGGTACAGCGTCGCACGACCGCGCAATTGTCCGTTAAAGTCACGCAGTAAAAAATCGCAAAAAAAACCCTGGTCCTTTAGCAGCCAAATCCTCCGGGGCTTAAGTGGTTAAAATGTATAGATAATAAAATAGTTTGGGGTTGAAATTGTGTATAGCATCTAACATGTACACTAGCAGCCACTGTAAGAATAACAATCGATAAAAGAAATGTAAAATGCAAAAGTGCAATATTCTTAGTCACAACCATAGCAAAATCACATTCAGCAGCGCTTAAATCAAACTATAAGGTAGCATGACATTAGTCCATAATACTGATAAACTGTCCATGTATTATGAACCATTATAATATATCTACTATTCGGAATGTCCAATGTGTAAACAGAGATAGTGTGGAAGCGCAGTCTCCCAGGCTAATAGGTCACCAGTGTTCCTTATCAGATGCTCAGTAGCCTTCACCACACCTTCTGTGCTCCCCTTAGCAATGGACACTCACCAAATATCAATTTAATATGAGCCTGTATGCATCGGCTGCATGAGCCCTTGTCCCCGGATTTCCGACCAATTTCAATGGTTCTGCCAGCCAGGACACCTTATCAGCTTCCTCCAAAGCCAGGGTCAGGAACCGTATCACAGCCAATAAATGCAAGCAGACAAAAGGGGACAGAGGATAGTGTAATATTGCTTTCACTTTATTGTATCAAATATACAGCTCCCCAAACCCCCTCAATCAATCTGCTTACATCAGCCAAAAGATATATTAGCTCAAAAACATATTGGGACCGGGTGTACCGCTGCTCGCCGTCCGCGAGCTGAATCCCCTCCTCACGCTGAGATGGGACGTGACAGACCGCGGCTGCGGCAAGTTCCGGAACGCCAGCTGGTAACTTCCATGGTCTCCAAGGCAGCAACGTACGTGCATCCTGACGCGTTTCGTCACGTGGACTTCTACTGTAATGGCTGCATGGCATTTCTCAGGGTGGGTTTCCCAATAGTGACAGCAGTGGATAATGCCTGCGTAACCACTTTAGCCCCGGAGGATTTGGCTGCTCAATGACCAGGCCCTATTTTGCGATTCGGCACTGCGTGATTTTAGCGGACAATTGCGTGGTCGTGCAACGCTGTACCCAAAGGAAATTGATGTCCTTTTTTTCCCACAAACAGAGCTTTCTTTTGGTGGTATTTGATCACCTGTGCGATTTTTATTTTGTTGCGCTATAAACAAAAAAAGCGCGACAATTTTGAAAAAATAACGATGTTTTTCAAATTTTTTTATATGAAATTCTAAAAAATTAATGTAAAAATCAAATTTTTTTAACAGTTTAGGCCAATTTGTTTTCTGCTACAGTATCCCAGTACAAAACAAATGTTGACCTGACACACAATTTCTTCAATCAAATGGCGACCAATGATGCATGTATTTATTCCTCCCTATATATGGGATCTCCGGGGGCAGAGTGAAACGCATTGGGGGCAAAACTTGGTTGGAGCCTGGCCTGCAGCTGTCATACACCTCCTTGCAGGGGTATGTTGTGAAATGCGACTTTTACAACTTCCTTTCCCCACACCTTCCCAGATGTTACAGATGCTCTTACAGGTGGCTGGTAGAAAAGAGCTTGGGCGTGTTCGGGATTCCACCTGGCTGATCCCTCCAGGAAGCCGACACTGGACACAGCTTATCACAGGCAGCGAGACATTTCCCGCTCCGCAGCTGCACAGATCGTGTACAGCCATGTACAGTGTCGGCTTCCATGGCGGCATTGGACAGGTGGGATCCCGAACATGCCCACACATGGGGTGCTTCTCCATAGGCCCCAAGGCCAAGCTGAACTGATAATTTGATTTTAAACCAAAAATGTGATTTATTTTAGTTTTCCAATCATTTTCTTTTTTTAGGCTATTTTTTCTCTGTTTTTACTTGGTGATCTGGAAATTGCATATTACATATTTCCCTGTTTAAAGTTGTCTAATTGTCTCACAATAATTAAGAATGCCTCCAAGCCTTGGCTAAGGGGCCAAAAAAGGACAAAATCTGCTTAGGCATACCAAAGGAATGTGTGATAGTAAACTGGCCAAGTCATTAAAAGGTCATATTGTGGCTTACAAAGGGAGTTGGCTTGGGGGGTGTCCATTTCTTACACTCAAGTCCATATACTACAGTTATCACTTGGAACAGTCAGCCTCGTCTTCAGAGCTTGCAATAATGCATGCGTCTGTGATCACCTGTCCCACGCTACATACACAGATGGGACTCTGTGGCGAAACAGCATCTTTATTTAAGTATTACTGTTATACACTATATTGTCAAAAGTATTGGGACGCCTGCCTTTACACAGACATGAGCTTTAATGGCATCCCAGTCTTAGTCTGTAGGGTTCAATATTGAGTTGGCCCACCTTTTCCAGCTATAACAGCTTCAACTTTTCTGGAAAGGCTGTCCACAAGGTTTAGGAGTGTGTCTATGGGAATGTTTGACCATTCTTCCAGAAGCTTATTTGTGAGGTCAGGCACTGATGTTGGACGAGAAGGCCTGCTCTAATTCATCCCAAAGATGTTCTATCTGGTTGAGGTCAGGACTCTGTGCAGGCCAGTCAAGTTCCTTAGATAGATTCGATAGAATAAAATATTTACAAAAATGTGAGGGGGTGTACTCACTTTTGTGAGATACTGTATTTTGGTCATTGTGCCTTGGTGTCCGACTTTGCCTATTAATAGTCCCACCCTTGGAGGGTTTTTTTCATTTGCTTCACTATCGGGATGATGGCATTCTTGCAGCCCTTCACTACTTTCCTTTTTTCTGCTTTTGGGTTTAATACCACTTTAATTATTTTTTATGATGACTGTATAACTGCATTCCTTGTGTTTTTTTATATGTGCCTGGGGTGCTCTTAAGCTTATCAAAACTGCATATACATTTATAGAAAAAAAATGTTTCCCTTTTAAAATGCAGTATTTTCAAGCATACATTTGTATGCATTGGCCAACCTGGCTGCTATAGACCTCATTATTTTCCAGTAAAAAACCCCATTATTAGGCGGAGGCACTGGAGCAGGTCAAAAAATACTTCAATTACAAGTTTTATTCTGTCTTGTCAGCTAAAGAATAACCCATATTTTTATACCAACAAGGAATTTGTGTAGGATCAAATCTAAAGTAAAAAAAATAATAGACCTTGTTTCCAGAAACAAGCACAGAGCAAATGGTCTGCGCTGCCTCCAAAACTCAAAACCCAGCTGTCATTTTTTTATGGATATAACTGGGGCGTATTTAGCTTTTACATGCCAATGCCACTCTATATGGGTTAATATGGGTTAATTGTTTAGTTTCTGCAAGACTTTAGCTAAGCTGAAGCGCTTGCTGTTTATTATATCTGTCAGTGTCAGGGACTCCATTGGCGAGATATTCCCACCAAAATCCTTTGTAATTGCCACTACAAAACCCAGTTATGGTGTAATACCAATGGCAATAAATGTGATATAATGTAGAATACTTAGTTGGGGTAGGTTCCATTATGAACTTGCAAGAAAGTATGGAAACCTGGGGTGTAACTACAGATCATCAGGCCCAATAGATAGTTTTTAGGGACCCCTGGGCTCTGTCCTCTGCCCCTCTGACCCCCATAGCAGTGGCCTCTGCCCCCTTCAAATCACCTCCCCATTGTAGTGTCTGCTGCCCCTCTGCCCTCCTCTCCATTGCAGTTTCCCTCTTCACCCCATAGCAGTGTCCTCTGCCCCCCATAGCAGTGTCCTCTGCCCCCCATAGCAGTGTCCTCTGCCCCATCACATCACCCCCCTTTCTGTAGTTTCCTCTGCCCCTCTGCTTTCCCACCATAGCAATGTCCTCTGCCTCCTCTACATTACTCCCCCCCCCCACTGTAGTATTTAATGCCCCTCTGTGCCCCATAGCAGTGTCCTCTGCCCCCTCCACATCACCCCCTCACTGTAGTGCTTGCTACCCCTCTGTCTCCCCGCCCATAGCAGTGTCCTCTGCCCCCCTCCCCCCATAGCAGTGTCCTCTGCCCCCCCTCCCCCCATAGCAATGTCCTCTGCCCCCCTCCACCCATAGCAGTGTCCTCTGCCCCCCTCCCCCCATAGCAGTGTCCTCTGTCCCCTGCACATAACCACCCCTCCCCACATGTAGTGTCTGCTGCTCCTCTACTCCCCATAGCATTGTCCTCTGACCCCTTTACATCACCCCTTCCCCCACTGTAGTGTCTTCTTCCTCCCCACCACAGAAGTGCTCTGTGCCACTCCCAAAGCAGTATCCTATGTCCCCCTCACATCACACCCCCACTCTGTAGTGTCCTTTGACCCCCCCCCCCCCCAATAGCAGTGTCTTCCTAACAACGAATCACTTGCTAGATAACTATAGCAGCTCCCGATCCCTCCCTCCATCCACTATGCTGCCTCCTATTCTCTGCTCTGCTGTGAAGTGAGAGAAGTGGAGGTTGAAGGGAAGGACCAGCTAAGCCGTCTTTGAGATCTATCTGTCGGCTGCCTGTGGTCGACAGGTAGATTTTATTTGATGGGTTGTCGACCCCCAGCCCTACAGAAATGTTAAAGCCTAATTGAATTACATTGTTAGTGCATAAAAATTAGTGCAAAGGCTTACAGCATCAGCCTATGTCCCAGAAAAGCCTGTGTCCTGCCAGTGTTGCAAAGTGGGACCTTTGCTCTTTGTGCGGAAGCAGCAAGGTCTT
The DNA here is from genome assembly GCF_965119305.1 of Pelophylax lessonae. Lineage (NCBI taxonomy): Eukaryota > Metazoa > Chordata > Amphibia > Anura > Ranidae > Pelophylax > Pelophylax lessonae. Next base: position 58,013,318 of record NC_138768.1, on the reverse strand, counting down.
TGCAGTGAATGACATGTCCAGTTAGAGCCAGAGCTCTCCAATCAGCAGGGGGCATGCGCTTTGTTGATTGCAAATCTATAGGTCTGACTGGAGGGGTGTGTCAGACCTCTCCAGAGGGATCTCTGCTTCCCCACAGGGAGCAAGGGTCCCACTCTGCAACTGCTGGCAGGGGACAGGCTTTTCTACTCAGGTTTTGGCTGCTTTTTAACAAACTTTAAGAAATTAAACATCTTTTGTGTTGATGCACCTGGAATGTATTTAGCCAGTTTAAACGGAAGGCTCAGAGGGCTTTAAACATTTATCCTACACTTTTATAACACAAAATGTGTTTTGTTACCACTAGAGATATTCCACTGTCTTACGATCTTGCTGAAATTGAGTGAGTGGAAATGTCCTCAATAGGAACACAACTTTAAAACCTTTTGTGCAGCCTCAGATATAGCTTAGAATGCCGCTCAAAGCTGGGAACAGGAATAGGGAGTGCAGACATGTTAGTGTGCCCATCCAAAGCAGTGAGTGTAGTTGATAGAGGAGATGGCGCTCTCCTGACCAGCCACCATGGCATTCACGTGAGGATCAGCTTCATCCTACATGTCTCCACCAACTATCCCCACCCCCTGATGCATTTCACCCTGCCCATCAGGCCCTGAGAGAGCATGGTTAGTTGGTAAGGTCAGGGTCCTCACTTGTATGTCATGGTGGCTGGTCAGGAGAGCGACATCTCCTCTATCAAATATAAAACCTTTTATGTTTCAATCCAATCAAAAAAGAAAAAAAAATGAAACTTTTTTGCACTAGTGCACATATCAAAGGTTACAACTAGTGATCGACTGATATTGTTTTTTCGTTGCCGATACCGATACCGAATATTTTTGCCAATGCATATCGGTCGATATTTTCGTACATTTAAAAAAACATTTTTTTTTTAGCACTTGACAGGTACTGTTGTGGAGGGATCTGGGGGTTTAAAAGACCCCAAACTCCTCCTCTGCACTTAGAAGTATTCAAAACGCCAAGTTTGGCTGTTTTGAATGCTGTCATTTCTTTGATGTCATGACATTACTTCCGGGTTTTTACATGGAGACCCGATCAGAGCCGAATATGGCTTTGATCGGGTCTTCGGCGGCCGTGCAGGCTGGTTGCCCGAGTCTCCCTGTGGGACGGGAGACCCGGGCGAGCCGCGGGCGGCGGGGGGGGATGTCCCCTTCTGCTCCTTGTAATGACAGCCGAGCAGCCGACCATCGGCTATTGATGCCGATACCGGGGTGATGCCTCTAGCTGCAGGCATCACTCCGGTACAAGCACCCAAAAAATATCTATCGGCAATATCGGTAACCTCAGGGGCTGATTCCGATATATCGGGGAAAGTGCATATCGGCCCCCCGATATATCGGCTTTGCCAATAATCGGTCAATCCCTAGTTACAACTGAACAAAAAACAGACTGAAGTGTTTGTTTTGTATCAAAACTTTATTCAATAAACAAAAGAATGCAACATTGGGTACCATTTCTATAAAAAAAACTAATATGAACCATCCTACAGTGCTTTAAAAAAAGAACCTTTTTTTTTTCTTTTTTTTTTTCTCCTTGGAATCGTATACAAGATTTCATGTAGAAACAGTCAGATTTAAACTAGAAGTTACGTTTCCTTTCTGAGAAACAGAAATGACATTTAAATATTGCAATCACTAATCTAATTTGATTTACAGTTTAAGAAATTCTACTCAATCTCAGTTCCATGTGGAGGCTTTTTGTACTGGAGATAGCTGACGCCGTTGCCTGGTGCTGATGTATATCCGGTTACATTAGGGGTAAAAAGAACACACATTGCAGTTTTAAGCATAGACAAACAATGCTTCTTGGTTGTAAAGGGTAAAGAAGCTTAAATATTGTAAATCCACAAGCACGAGTTTGGAATTGTTTTGTGCCAGGTTGTAGTAGGACATATAGCAAAGTCTAAAACATGCACTCTCTTGCTTCCCATTGGAAATGGAAAGGCCTCAACAGCTTCTGACAAGAAAAGCCTTAATCTATTTTTTCAGTATGCTTTGCATTATGACTTACTGTATATATTTTTTCTTAAGCACATTATATTTTTTCAATCTGTTGCAAAGCTTCTTAGGACTCATGTACATGGGGGTATTGGGGCATATAATGTATAGCATGGCCCTAACTCAGTACCTGGGAGCGATGGGTGTTGCGTGAAGCTGCCTGTACAAATGAATTACAGGATATAGCTGTACGTGGCTATACACAGCTTCTAGCCTAACCCCTTCCCACCTGAACTTCCTGATCACGTGACCACTGTGATTGGCTGTCACGTGATCAGGAGGCCCTTCTGCTGGCTCTTGATCATGACTAGAGACCAAGAGCTGTCTCTGACATTGAATTCATTTGTACAGCTGGCTATAATGAAAACCTGTGGCTCTCAGGCACCAAACAATGGCCATATTTTTCGTTAATGTCCCAATACACCATAGCCCTCACCTGTAGAGCCTGTAAAAGCACTTCCTGTTGCAGGCTAACAGCGCTAAGCATCTGCCTTGAAGTTAGAATCTGCATTGTCAGCTTGCAGTGTGAGCTCCTTCAGTCGACCTTTGGGCTGCCAATCTGATAGACCTGATAGGCAGCCCAATGGCCAACTGGAAGAAAGCACAGGTTAGCAAAACCAATTAAATTGGCTGTGAGAGGATTTAAACATTTAGTTAATCATTTAAGGGTAAAGATGAATGACCAGATGGTGCAGGATTATAATCCCCTATCCTCTCCAGAGGAGGTGTGACCAGGAGTGAAGCTTGAAACAGATGTTAGTTGGTGCTTGACAACCATTTTTGTATAGGGTTGATTTAGGAATAAAGTAGCCCCCAGATATGATTAAATTAGCCCACATTTTTATCCAAAGGTGTTTATATCTAAAAAAAAAAAAAGAAAAAGATGGGCATCAAGTTTCCCAAGAAAGCTGTCCATGTCATATGTATTCTCAGTAAAATTGTCCAGCTTGGGGGTGCAGGATTAACTGGTCATTACAGGGCTAAATTAATGTTAATAGGCTTTTGGAATGCTAACTTGATTTTTAATTAACTAATAATCTCTTCAAATTATCAACATGATAACGCAATCTACTGCTTTGTCTCTCCAATTTAAAGTTATTTTGTTTTCTGAATCACTAGAGTCTTATTTATGTGCAAATATACAATATTCATTTTTAACAAAATGTTTGTTGGTTGGTCCCTCTACTGGTTGGAAGATCGCCTTCTGTATTTTTATTTCAACAGTGCACTTAACAGCATTGCATTTCCTCTCCTATATTTTTTTATTAAGCCAATCCTAAAAAAGTAAATTGGGTAGAAGTTTTAACTTCTCTGGTTTTAACTTCTCTACTGGAAGTTTTAACTGGAAGTTTTCTACTGGAAGTTTTAACTTCTCTACTGGTTGGAAGATCGCCTTCTGTATTTTTATTTCAACAGTGCACTTAACAGCATTGCATTTCCTCTCCTATATTTTTTTATTAAGCCAATCCTAAAAAAGTAAATTGGGTAGAAGTTTTAACTTAGCCATCAAAAATGAAGTTCAGATTCAGGGTGTTAAAATATTTTGGCTAACTAATGCCTCATTTCCACTGAGTGGTACGGTACGGTTCGGTTCAGTACGGTACGGTTCGGAACGGTACACATTGCGTTTCCACTGCCAATAGTACCCTTTCATGATAGGCGTGGTGTAGCAGGAAAGCTGTGAGAGACGATTCTCTGTCAACCAATCAAAGTTCTGCAGAGTGTAGCTCCACCCTGTTGGTACGGTACTAATGTGCTTGGTACCCCAACGAAAGGGTACCAAAAAGTGGTACGTTACGGTTCGGAATTAGGGTACCATTCATAATGGAAACGGCATAAATAGCGTACCGTACCGAACTGTACCAGAAAGCTCAGTGGAAACGAGCCATTAGTAGATCCTAGTGTAAGCTCTCTAGGCACACTGGCCAGTATTTCCTGAAGAAAAGGCTAGCCTAGAAAGCTTGCGCTAAAATCTTTTTAGTTAGCCATTAAATGTTATCACCCTAAATCCAAACTTCAATTTTGTCATGAAAGAGCTGTTGAGAGCACCTTCCTTTTGTTTCAAGAAACAACTTTCCTGGAAGCAAGAGAGACCCTAACGATATGAAGAAAGCAAGGGACACATTGCACAGCTACAGTCAAATGCATAGTCTTTGTAAATAATTTTAAATTTACAGCTACTAGGAACAAAGTTTTCTACAACATGACGCACGACAACCACTGCAAATAAAAAAAGATTCCATAAATCAGCAGCCAATCAAGTTCAAGAAAGCTTGGCAATTGTGTAAAGAGAAGAACTATGTTTCTACAGGACACGAGGGATGCACATCAGTTCTCAAACCCAGCGTCAACTATTCCATTTCAGTTACCAAATTTACCATAATTTACCTAAAAGGAAACATTCTAAATAATAAATTAAATAATACTTATAAAAAAGCACACCCCTCTGCCCCCCAATCCCTCCCCCACGCTGCCGCCAGCTCGCAAAGTCCTGAACTGGTGGAATTATTTTACAGGTATAAAAAATTTTTTTTTTTTTTTTTCTACCACCTCACTCCTGTTGAGTTGTAAGATGTTCAGCATACTGTGACAAATGACCCACACTAGTCATGATTTGAGCCTATACATCCTTCCTTTTATAAATGGGATGAAATTGGCCTGTATATACTCCTGATGAATGCAATGAAGGGTTGTTATGAGGACAATGCTGAAAAAATAATAATCTAAGAACATTTTAAGGGCAAGTCCACTAAGATTAAGTGGGAGCATGGAGTGTAATGTGAGAATAACATTGACCTTTGTGTGCTCATTTCACAAAACAGTTTACTTCCAAAAAAAAAAAAAAAAAAAAAAAACCTACCACATCCTTCTCTGGCTGGTTGTTGGAGATTCACCCAATACGTGTCCCTAATTCTTTAGGGAACAAGAGGAGAGGGCATGGGGACAATACCTAGAATTCTAGTTGGCCAGCAGACAGAACGGTGACATGGATGTGAGTGTTACGTCTCCCCTTACCTACCCTTGCTCCACAAACTGCAAAATAATGGTGTCCCTCTTTAAAGTAAACATGCAGGTATGGCAATAAAGGCGGCTGCCATTGCTGATTTATATAAATGCTACTTAGCAAGTCATTGATTTTCAGATCTTACTAGCTGCATGCTTGTTCCAAGCTAGTAACTTACTAGATCCGCCTTTCTCAACACTTCTGCCCTAAAGAAACCCTCGATTTTATTTTTCTGATCTTGAGAAAACCTTGCTAAAACCAGTTCATTGGTGGTCAGTGTGAAAAATGCCCCTTAATTTGATGGCTACTGGGAAGAATGTTCTCTCTTACAATGGTGGCCAAAATGCCACCCCTAAGACAGCCAAACAGTTCATTGAATTAATTCAAACTGGCTTTACCAAGTGACACTGGCCCCAGATGGGAGGTCAATTAGCTCAAGGAACCCCTAGCAACCTTTGAAGGAGCCAAAGGTTCCTTGGAACCCTGGTTTAAAATGGCTGTACTAGAATGTGTAGCCAAGATCTAGACAGCAATTCTGGAGTCAGCTACTATAATGCAACCCACACAGGTTCACTATAAAGTTATTTGGCTCATGAATCTGCTCTTACACATAGCAACCAATTATATTTTTATCTTTATCTTCTGTACTGCACCGAATGGTCTCTAGAATCTGGTTGCATTAAATGTGAACCTCACTAAAATCAGCACATCAGTTTTGTGGGATTATTTTACAAGAAGGGAATTAATAAAACCTTTAGAGTTTGTGAATTTTTTGTGATATTTGCCTTCTGTTAAGAATACTATTGTATCTTGTGTTATAAGGTTGAAAGTAGAAAAATATAAAGAAAAACTCTGTGTAACGGAACGTCTTACAGAAACAGTCAAGTATTCTTAAAGATTGGTAATACCATTAACAGCCTCTGAAATATGTACATTTCTTTCCTATTATTATTCCCTTTTTGCATCTGGAATGTTTCCGACATGCTGTGATTTTTTTTTTTATCATAACACAGTGCAAAAAAACAATGGTGTGATGTCACCTATACCAACCAATAAAATAAATTGTTCCTTCATGTGTGTAGCCGCTTGAAAGCTGGTCTCTGTTTTAGTTAATGTGGCTAACTCTACATTGTTTTCCACCATGTCAGTTAGTAAAATACAATATTTTAGAAATTGAGAGGTATGTGTCCAGACTTTATGGCAAAATAATACTTAGAGTCTCTTGCAAATGTTTACATGTAAGAAACTAAAAATACCTTATGTTTCAAGGTGATGATAAGACTTCCTAAGGCTATGATGGACATAAGAGTGTTTATGCCTGGAAAGAATGGGTTTTATAAGGTTAGTGGGTATTCTCACAATGGTGGATCTTAATATGGACAACCATGAGTTCACATGTCGATCCACTAGAATGATTATATGGATGGATTCTGAGAGGAAGAATCGTCCATCAGATTCTTACACTTCTCCAGGTAAACAACCTGGGAACTACAATGGAGAGATCCCATCACCAAACTTCCAGGGAATTAAAAAAAGGTGAGTCAACTTTCCAACATTTACCAAAGACTGAAACATCATTTTAGTTTGTAGACTAACCCTTTAAACAGTCTGGACTGGAAATGTCTTATACTGGAGCTGTATTGACCAAACTGGGAAAATAACAGGTTCACAATACTCTATAGAATATAAACAGCATGCATATACTTTCCAACCTATCCACCAACACTGAGAGCCAGTGGTGCATCAGGAAGAAAATCTCAGGTACTTATAGATACTGGGCACACACATCGTACCCCGACCTCCACACAGTGCAGTGCTTGGTGCCTAAACTGCAATTGCCAAGCCCCAGTACTGTTGTGTGGGATAAGGGGTTGTGCACAGTACTATCATTGGGGGGGTAAGTAAAAGCTAAGTACCTGCTGCTTATGCACTACACAGTGAACTTACACTCTGCCCAGGAATGTCAACCTGTTATTTTGCCCATTTCAGTATTGTTTCTATTTAAGCAGCTTTTTAGGGGCAGGACATTCTGGGGAAGCCACAATTTGTCAGGCTTTCCACAGACTTGCAAACTATCCTAGGTTTACAAGGGCAACTCCAGATTTGAAGGATTTGTTTCTGGAAATGTACCCGATTTAAAAAGCTGAACAGCTGCACCATTACAGAAACAGAGGACATGTCGTTGTTGACCTATTTTTATTAGTGCAGAGTGTGTGTGGTTGTCTTGTTCACCCTAGCTTCACTACCTGGAAAGTCCCTGACCTGGTACGAGTATGTATCCTGTGAAACTAAAATTCCTGACTTCTATACAAGGGAGAACTAGGAACTTTTGACATGGGAGGCAAACAAAACCATCTGGACCTGACTGTCTGGAACGTGTAACATTCCTGTTCCATGGCAGCTGCTGGTCTCATTTCAGCATCCCAGTTTTCGCTGAGCTGTACTCTCCCTGCCTGACTGTTCACCTACAGGGTGATTGGTAAAGACACAGCCTCTGGGTGGAGATCAAACCTATTTTAAGCCTGCCAATCCCATAGTTTCATGCACACGATAGTGCTTACAACATGTGCTTAAAGCTCCCTGTTTACCTGCCTTGTTCCCATGCCTTGACCTTTACCTTTGCCATGCCAGCTAGTTTGAATTTCCTTGTTAACAACCTTGAATTTGACTTTGGTCTAATCTCTGAACTCTGCCTGCCTTTTAACCACAGGATTTGACCCTGACCACTCTCTGAATGTTGCCTGCCCTGAACCCAGACTGCCTTTAGACCACTTTACCTGTCTGTGAACCACAAGTATCTGTGTGATGTGCTTAGCTTGCACCTGCCCCAGCATGGTGACCAAGCATTGTGTATAAGACCTTCAGGCAACCAAGTACCAGTAGGTCTGCTTGCCTTATGGGAAAGGGGGTTGCTATAGGTGAAGACCACAGAGCCAGCTAAAGTGCCTGACCAGCAATGCTAGGAGTAGGTGTGACACTGTCAAGGTAGAGGTGCTTTGCTTTGGGCTAAAAATGCAACAAAAAAATACAACTAATTCCCAGAAATTGCATCATCCTGTCCTGCCTTGTTGCTAGGACATTGCTAAAACACTCCCAGTTGATTCAAACTCAATTGCAGGCGCTCTCTCTTTAGTAGTTCTAAACTCAGCAATGCTGCAATGGTGGAGATAATAGACCAGGCATGTGCTGGGGCATGATACCTTGCTCACATGATGATGGTGAGCAGTAATGACTAGGAGTGTATTAGCCATGTCCTAACAAGGAGGGATGGGATGCTGCCATCTGTGGGTGTTTCAGAGGAGCAGTACATATGTGGCCTACACCTACAGCAAAGACAATATCCAACTTTAGTCAAACCTACACAGTTTGTTTTCATCTACAGGACACTCAAAACTGCATAGGCAGTTTTTTGGTAAAGGTGAACAAGGAGAGCCTTAAAGCATGGTAACGCATGGTGTGTATAGGGTCAAAAAGGTTTGCATTCTCCCAGCAACGAGCTGGTTTGCAGCTCTTTGCATTTGGTACTGCCTGGTGTTGTGACCTCAAGTCTGAATGGGTAACAGGTACCTCTGTAAGGAGCAGTGGGTGTTAAAGACCACCGGTCTTGCTCTGATTTAGGGCCAGTGGAGAAAGTATCTCTACTGAGAGCTACCAACCCAACTAATATTATTTGTGCATGCCCAGAGGGTAAAGGCTGCCCCTGCCCAGTTCTTCCATGCCTTAATACTGAACAGGTCAGTGACTCAGTAGGTACTGAATAAAGGATGAACACCCTGACATTTGAACTTATAAAGATGACTTTCATACTTCTATCCAAACATGTTCCTTTTAAGATCTTCCGTGGCTGAGTCAGAGACACATCATCATCATCATTGTTGGGTATATTGTTATTTGTGATCTGCAAAAGCTGCTCTATATATTGGAAAGCTCACATATTCTGGATGAGGATCATGGTGCCCCTGGAACTTATTTTGAGTTCATCGGTAACTATGCCCAACTTTTTCAAAGAAAATAAACCGAGTTTATCTATTGACACAGTCACCCAGCTGTATACAAACTTCAGAAATGTAACTGGGGCTTAAATAAAACCAGACAGGATGACTATGTGACACTGTATGATATATAGTATCAATTTTATAGCGACGATAACAGACAGTGTCCTCTACCCGCTCATCTGTGCTCTATTTCTAGTGACTAGTGGCAGACATAAATCATAAGTATAGGTACGTTTCAGGTCAGAGAATCTTTCTAGAATCCACGCTACATAGGCAGTCTTGGTTTAAAATGATGACAAAAAAAATAATAACTGAAAAAATAGACAGAGAATGATTAAATAAAGTGATACAAAAGGGCAACAATAATGTATAAAGTCACGGAGCAACCAACCAGATAAGAGATGTCTGATTGGTTTCTGTGGGTTAATGCACCTAATGCTCCCTGCATTCTGCGCTCTTCACGCTGTACTTCAGGAAATATTTAGTGTAAATCCAGTGAGATTTGGGGATTTTTGTAGGCTACTGTACAGGATATGTCATAAATATTTACTGAAGTCCAGAGAGATGAGTGCAGCTTTGTATCGGCAAGAATTGAATTAATTTTGGTTGTAGAAAGGACCATAGGCCTTGTTCACACAGGGCGTAATACCGTGTGTACCCAAGCAAAGGCAGTGTTTACCTGCACAGGGATAAACAGTGCAGGCAGTCCCATTCATGGTAATTTGGGATGCAGTGGCTGCATGGACACAGCTGCTGCTCCCAATTTGACATTGGTGTGGGTGCATGGCCCCAAGCACACAGTGTGCCAGTAAAGGAGGTCCTGGCACAAGTGCACACTGTAGTGGACGAGGCCTAACTCCTGCAGCAGTGTTCCTGTATCTTTTGGAGGTTATGAATTAAAACTGAATTCCAGAAATTACAGGAATTTAGCTCCTTTGTAAAAAGTGAAGGCACACTATGAGTTAAGTCCAGCGAGGTGCATGATATTTTCTGGGCTTACAACTATTATTTACATCAGACAGTTTTATTGCACTCCTGGAAGATGACTATCGCTACATTTCTGGAAGCCCGACACTCAGGTCTTCAATATTAAAGTCGGTGCAGCTGCTATGCCTTCCCACCCCTCCTCCTCCTGCCCAATCACAGAAGCCTTTGTATTATATGAACACATTCACAAAATACAAAGGCTTCTTTGAATGGGCAGCAGAGGGAAGAGATGGGCATAGCTGCTCTGTGTGCCACTGTCTCCTTTCTCACAGCCCTGAGTGTCAGTGTATGCTCCGGCAGAGCCATAAACTGGTCAGATATGAATAATTGAGATAAGTCCAGGAGATGTCATGCACCTCCTTGGAATTAACTCATAGTGTTCCTGCACTTTTTTACAAAGTGGCTAGATTCCTGGAATTTAGCTTTAACTAATGCACCTTTTATCATTGTTTTTTACACCAATAATTTGCACTGTGCTGTAAAGTTTATTCTATGACTCATGAAAAAAAAAATCACAGTGGGCACAGTAACCATTCAAAAGCTTTTTCAGATCTATGCTGAGCTTCTGAAAGCTGGATTTTGATTTGTTGCTGTAGGATGTGGTAAGCTACCCCTGTTTGTGCTGCCCAACAGAAGCATTTGTGGTGAAACAATGCCTGTATGTATATATATATATATATATATATATATATCAGTAGATTTGCATGACTAAAGCTGACTATTCACACCTCAAATGTCAGCTGATTCCTGCTGACACTACATGGCCAACAAACTTTGACTGAGCAATCACAGGGACTGGGTAGAAACAAGTTGGCCAATCAGCTCCATTCACTGTGTGGGAATTTTGACAGCCGCAGGTCCCGGCTATCAATAACCAGCAGCCCAGCAGGGGAGATTTCTCCATCCTCACTGTTAGGGAATCTATGAATTTCTCTTGTTGAGCCCAGCTGCGGTGTATGGCAAGCTCAAATTCTTGCTTAAAGGGATCTGTACTCTATCAGTTTTCAGTACACAACATTTCAGCACTTCTAAATGATAACTGATGGGGCTTGCACACTAGACCAGTGATGGTGAACCTTGGCCCCCCAGATGTTTTGGAACTACATTTCCCATGATGCCCATGCACTCTGCAGTGTAGCTAAGCTTCATGTTCCAAAACATCTGGGGTGCCAAGGTTTGCTATCACTGCACTATACTGATTGTAAAATGTGGCCGCATTGATTTGCTATAGAGAAATTGGCATATCACAGGTTCACTTTAAGCTATCATAAGGCAAAAAACATCACCATTGCCAAACCCTATATAGAAATACAAGTTTTCTTTCCGTCATGGTAAACACTTGGCTTTACAGCTGCATTTTTTGTGCTGAATTCAAGCTTTGTAAATGCTTTGGGGATTTACCTGCTTAATTTCCCAACTCTATCCCCCAACAACGGGGGTCTTGCTTTCTGTAGTCAAAGATGCCTTAGTCTTCCTGTTGCAATTTTCAAACATTACTGAAAAACCCAACAGGGGAAGTAAGACTCTTATATAAAGGCCACAGTAGGTATCTAGAGCTGGGAACTCAGGCATGGTGATTTTTCTTTTTGTGAAGCCCTGGTCATCATCTTCAACCATAATAGCAGTTTGGATTGAACAGATCTTTAATCCAGTCGTCACTATTATTTCCTTCTATAGCTCGGAAAGCAGTGAGTATGGCATATCGGCGTTCCTGAATTTTGTCTTTCAGAAAATGTGGCTTTTGCACCAAACTCCCTCCAGACGTTTCCAGAGAAAATAAAAATGATTTCGATGAAAAGAGTTCACGGAGTAACAAATTATTCCTGGATGTCATGAGGATTCTTGATGTAATAAATCCACGGTTATTTCCTGTGTGGTCTTTGCGGATGTTTTCACTGGTGAGATTTAATACACGGGTATGCTGCAATGCTCCTAGGTGTCCCATTAACCCCTTTGCTGCCGTTGAGGAGGAGCTAAAAGTGCATTGCTCTGCAATGTTTTTCCAGGCTCCGGAGGCAGCGAAAAGAGCCAATTCCAAGCTCAGAAAGCCGAGCCTGTGATAGCGTTGAGCTGCTTCATTAAACCCTCCAAACTGGCCATTTGTTCACTTAAATCGTCCTGTTCGTATACCTGCGGGGTGACCAAAAACTCAGTTAATAGTTGAATAGCCGGTAATATTGAAAAAAAAAAATAGCCATTACCGCATTTTAGGTAATTATTACATTTTCCACCATGTACCCTAATGTACTCAGAGCTGCCAAACCAAGGAGTGCTTGGAAAACAGAAATTCATCTTTCAGCTTCAAAGTAAAGCTCAGGACAAACTTTCTTCTTGTAATTAGTTTGGCTTACTATGGAAGTAAAACATGTCCACCTTGCAAATTTTGTTTTTGCAATGTAAAGTGAATTTATACTTAACTTGGTGACTGGAGTGAAGCTAAGTAAAAATTAACTCCACAACAAATGTCCAATCATATGCAAGGGAGATTTCTTTTTAACCACTTCTGGACTGGAATGTTTTACCCCCTTCATGACCAGGCCATTTTTTGCAATACGGCATTGCGTTACTTTAACTGACAATTGACACTGTACCCAAATAAAATTGATGTCCTTTTTTCACACAAATAGAGCTTTATTTTGGTGGTATTTGATGACCTGTGCGATTTTTATTTTTTGCGCTATAAACAAAAAAATTCTGAAAAAAAAAACAATATTTTTTATTTCCTGCTATATAACATTCTCAATAAAAAAATGTAAAAATCTAATTTTTTTTTTCATCATTTTAGGCCAATTTGTATTCTGCTACATATTTTTGGTAAAGAAAAACCCCAATAATTGTATATTGATTGGTTTGCGCAAAAGTTATCGCTTCTACAAACTAGGGGAAAGATATTTATGTCATTTTTATTTTTATTTTTTTTTATTTTTTTTAGCGGGACTGCGACATTGTGGCTCGCAGATCGGACACCTAACTGACATTTTTAACGCTTTGGGGGGGGGGGGGGAGGCAGTGACATTACTATAATAATTAGTGCTAAAAATATGCACTGTTACTGTACTAATGACACTGGCAGGGAAGAGGTTAACACAAGGGGCGATCAAAGGGTTAAATGTGTCCATAGGGGGTGCTTTCTAACTGTGTGGGGGATGGGCTTGCTGAATGAACACAGAGACCTGTGTTTCTAAATAGGAGGAACACAGGATCCCTGTGTTCCTCACTGACAGAACAGCAGTCTGCCCTGTTTACATCACAATCGCAGGTGCCTGGTGGACATGGCATCTGCCGGACACGCTGATTGGCTCCCCCTGTGGCCTATCTGCACGTGCACCTCCACTAGCTGTCCCGCGAAACGACATACAGGTACGTTGTTTCACCGGACAGAGCCGACCTGCCGCAGTATAAGGACGGCAGCTGGTCAGCAAGTGGTTAAGAAAAGGGATTTCTTAGAAGAATAAAGTCAGCACAGCTTCATCTCCTCCATTAAGCACAATGTTGAAATTATATCCTTTATTGGCTGCCTTAAATGATTAAAGATGCAATCGTTCGAGAGAACTTAGATTAGCCTTTCTCAAACTTTTTACCCCAGAGGGACCCTTTAGAGCACGTGTTAAACACAAGGCCGAATCCGACCCTTTAGGCTATCTCATGTGGCCCTCACACCTGTCCTGCAGCTGCAGGAGAATTCCAGCCTTCCTTTGGTCCCCCTCCAGACCCTGCACTTTCTGCTTACTAGCAATGCCCCCAACTTCTTCTTATCAGCAGCACAAAGTAAGGGGGAGCACTGTGATGTAAGGGAGGGTGGAGGACTCTTAACTGCTGATGGTGGGGGTGCTCTTGACATCTGGTGTAAGGAGGGGTGGGGTACTCTGGACATTTAGTCTTACAGATACAAACAGCTCTTTGAGGGCAATCATAATGCTGATGCGGCCCATAAAAATTGAGTTTGACACCCCTGCATTAGAGGGAAACCCTGCTACATGTGAATGAACCCTACATTCTAAACCATGCTCTCTCTCTCTGCTCTACTCTTTACTAAATTAAGTAAAAATTCACTGTGAACCTAAACCAACTTTAGGATCTCCTCCCCGGCATCTATGTCCCCCATTCGGTGTGTTCCACTTAGGGTGCCAGTCAGGCTGGGAGTCCACCCTGACTCCATGTAATCAACAAAACAATTAGAGAAAAATTTCAGCCACTGCACACTATACAAGCCCAGCGTGTAATACGTGATAGCAGACTCAACTAAATCCAGGCCACGTCCCGATATGTTTCTCCCCACCCACTGGGCTTAGTCATGGAGGTACCAACATGGGGCAAAACATTTTGGGGGTGTGGACTGAATGGAGTTAGGCTGAGGCTGCTGTCACATATTACATGCTGGACTTGTATTTTTTGCGATGGCTGAGATTTCTTTCTACTTGAGGTGAAAAATAATTTTGAAAAGTGACCACGCTCTACTTCTTTAATGAATCAACCCCAATCTGTGGATCTCTATATAGGTAACTAAAGCAACTCTAACACTAAAATAAAAATAGTAAAGAAATGTGCCCATTGCAAAAAAATATTTAATACTCCCTGGACTGCTCCCCAAACTGCTCCCCGGACTGCTCCCCGGACTGCCAATTGTGCTGTACTGTAGAGGGACCACTACTAAAAGAATCAATCAATTTCATACTTCCAGGTGTGTCTGGTCCCTAATGGGTTCTTCTCTAGGGTCCTATGAAACTACAACACACAGTAGTGGCATGACGGCATGCCCTGCGCAATCTCCCTTGTAAATTAAAATAAAATTTTAAGTACAAGTGTGCTTTAAATATGTAATTTGATAAGAAGAGGGCAAAAAAAGGAAACAGAGGAAGAAAAAGGAAACAGAAAAGAACACAGATTAAGCGTAGGGGGAATGCGCTCTTACACTGGCTGGGTCATCTGTATGTTTGTGGCTGTCCTCTGACACTTCTGGGGCTGTTGGGACTGAAACTGGGAGAAGTGGTGATCTTGCCTTTCCTGCCAGCCCCAACGATGCCGTCTTTACTTGTGGTTTAGGTAGGCTGGACCCTAAAAGTAAAAAAGAACAGACATTGTATTTAAAATTCAGCATCAATAGAAACTTTACTTATAGGACTGTTCCTGGGCAAATAACCTTCAGCATGACTGGATCTAGCAATAGAAGCACCTTCTAATGTGTGTCATAAATCATAGTTACAGCCAGCTTCATTTATCAATGTTCTTGAAGACGGACTGTCTGTGTTGCCTGTAACAACTATAAAATTGAGCTTTGGGTTGGGACTTAGAGTTAGGGTTCAGGGGGTTACATATTAGGTTAAATATTAGATCTTATCCTAGGTTTTATGTTACAAGCTGAAAGCCAGACAAACAACTGTATATACAATATAAATATATATACTGTATATATATATATATATATATATATATATAGTGCATCCAGAAAGTATTCACAGAGCTTCACTTTTTTCAAACCGTGTTATGTTACAGCCTTATTCCAAAAATGGATTAAATTCATTATTTTTCTTTAAAATTCTACAAACAATACCTCATAATGACAATGTGAAAAAGCTTGTTTGAAATCTTTGCAATTTTATTAAAAATAAAAATTAAAAAAAATCCCATGTACATGAGTATTCACAGCCTTTGCCATGACAGTAAAAATTGAGCTCAGGTGCATCCTGTTCTACTGATCATCCTTAACCACCGGAGGATTTTGCTGTCTTATGTCTGGGCCACTTTTTGCGATTCGGCACTGTGCGAATTTAACTGACAATTGCGCAGTCGTGCAACGCCGTACCCAAACGAAATTTACGTCCTTTTTTCCCACAAACAGAGCTTTCTTTTGGTGGTATTTGATCACCTGTGCGATTTTTACTTTTTGCGCTATAAACACAAAAAGAGCGTAAATTTTGAAAAAATAACAATATTTTTCAAATTTTTTTATATGAAATCCCCCCCCCAAAAAAATGTAAAAATCAATTTTTTTTTAAATTTTTGGCCAATTTGTTTTCTGCTACCTATGTTTGGTTAAAAAAATCACAATAAGCGTATTTTGATTTTTGGTTTGCGCAAAAGTTATTGCGTTTACTAACTAAGGGAAAGATTTTTGTCATTTTTGGTGTTTTTTTTTTTTAACGAGTAATGGCGGCGATCTGCGATTTTTTTTGCAGGACTGCGACATTGTGGCGGACAGATCGGACCCTTGACTGACATTTTTGACACTTTTGGGGGTACCAGTGACATTACTACAGTAATCAGTGCTATAAATATGCACTGTTACTGTAAAAAATGACACTGGCAGGGAAGGGGTTAACTTTATTGGAGAGGGAGGGGTTAATGTATGCCTGGTGCTTACTAACGTGTGTGGGGGGAGGTGAATGAGTGACATAGGGACAGATCGCAGGTTCAGCTACGCTGAACCCTGATATCTGTCACTGTCTGTCACTTAGGAGATCCGCCCGCTTTGTTTACACAAGCGGGCGGAACTCCAGACTCGATTCCCCGACGATTGGGGAAGATCGGCGGTGATCATCACCGCTCCTCCCCTGGCCCGACTCCCGCTGTGACTGAATACAGTGGGAGCAAGCATCCGGCGGCGCGCGTGCGCCGCCCACAAGGGGAGGAGTCCAGCGATGTAGGACGTGGACAGGAACTAGCCACTTTGCCGCAGTAGAGCTCCAGTGAGTGGTCGGCAAGTGGTTAAGATGTTTCTACAACTCGATTGGAGTCCACCTGTGGTTAATTCAGTTGATTGGACATGTATTGGAAAAGGACACACCTATCTATATAAGGTCCCACAGTTAACAGCGCATGTCATAGCACAAACCAAGCCATGAAGTCCAAGAAATCGTCTGTAGACCTCCAAGACCGGATTGTATCGAGGTACAGATCTGGGGAAGAGTTCAGAAACATTTCTGCAGCATTAAAGGTCCCAAGGAGCAAAGTGGCCTCCATCATTCATAAATAGAAGAAGTTTGGAACCACCAGGACTCTTCCTAAAGCAGACCGCCCAGCCAAACCGAGTGATCAGGGGGAGAAGGGTCTTAGTCAGGGAGGTGACCAAGAACCCGATAATCACTCTGACAGAGCTCCAGCATTTCTCTGTGGAGAGAGGAGAACCTTCCAGAAGAACAACCATCTCTGCAGCACTCTACCAATCAGGCCTGTATGGTAGAGTGGCCAGACGGAGGCCACTTCTCAGTAAAAGGCACATGACAGCTCGCCTGGAGTTTTCCAAAAGGCACCTGAAGGACTCTCAGACAATGAAAAACACAATTCTCTGATCTGATGAAACAAAGATTGAACTATTTGGCCTGAATGGCAAGCATCATGTCTGAGGGAAACCAGGCACAACAGCACAGGTGAAGTTAAGGGTTCAAATTAAGTGTTAAGGGTTAGTTTCAAAGATCAATGTTAGGAGATGATCTCATTGATCTGAAGAATTAGATAAAGTTTGAGGGTATGAGCAATGAGAGGAATCATTTTCAGGTCAAGTGAAAGTGTTACTAAACCCAGGATCCTGCATTCACTATATCTGGTCTCCCACAGAACACAAGATATGGAAATACAAATGAATATAACTGCTAAATATCTTTTCTCATCAGCCGTATAAAGCAGTCCTGTGACTTCTATCAGTGTCTGGTTAAAACTTGTAGGACAGTGCTGATTGGCCCTGTGTTGATCACATACACCCTCCCAAGAAAAAAAAAAACTCTCTAGCAATACAGGATTAACCCCTTAGGTTCCACAGTAAGTATAACAAGCATGCTTTATTCCACTTTACACCATATACACACTGATTTTACTGTTGTGGGTTTAGAAACACTTTAGGTTTTAGTATTTGGTTAAGGGAAAATCTAAGTTTTAGGGTCACCCAAAAGGCAAGAATAAGGTTAGTAGTCAGAGTGTGTGGAGAGCCTCGTTACCACTGTTGGATACTAGATGCTAAACAACATTGAGCCTTTACAAAAAGAATAGAGTCAGCCTATGTCTTCCCATGGAGAAACCAGAATCAAGTTGGGTGGCATGTACTAAAGCCTACAGTCTCTTCAAGGACTGTTGCTGGGGCTCTTCCACCCTCATTCCATTCTTTCTTCCTTGTTCAGTTTGCATGGATTTGCCCTTTAAATTAGGATGACCAGATGTCCCTGATTTCTGGGGACAGTCCCCGGACTGAGGACACTGTCCCCGGATCAAGCCTTTTCCCCAGTTTTGTCCCTAGATTTAGGGCCAGAATACCGTAGACAGGGCATTCCATGCTGGCTGAGAAACAGCCTGGTGGCTCGAATGCCGACGTTTCTGTATCTTATGTAGTCCTGTGCCCAGTGCTCTGTGTGTTATGCAGTCCTGTGATCAGCACTCTGTGTATTATGCAGTTCTGTGCCCAGCACTCTGGGTGTTATGCAGTCCTGCACCCAGCACTCTGTGTATTATGCAGTCCTCTACCCACCGCCCTGTATATTATGCAGTTCTGTACCCAGCACTCTGTGCATTATGCAGTCTTGTGCCCAGCGCTCTGTGTATTATGTAGTCCTATGCCCAGCACTCTGTGTATTATGTAGTCCTGTGCCCAGCACTCTGTGTATTATGTAGTCCTATGCCCAGGGCTCTGTGTATTATGTGGTTCTGTACCCAGCGCTCTGTGTATTATGTGGTCCTGTGCCCAGCACTCTGTGTATTATGTAGTCATTTGCCCAGTACTCTGTGTATGATGTGGTCCTGTGCCCACTCTGTGTATTATGTGGTCCTGTGCCCATCGCTCTGTGTATTATGTGGTCCTGTGCCCAGAGCTCTGTGTATTATGCAGTCCTATACCCAGCGCTCTGTGTATTATGTGGTCCTGGGCCCAGCGCTCTGTGTATTATGTGGTCCTGTACCCAGTGATCTGTGTATTATGTGGTCCTGTGCCCAGCGCTCTGTGTATTATGCAGTCCAGTACCCAGCGCTCTGGGTATTATGCAGTCCTGTACCCAGCGCTCTGGGTATTATGCAGTCCTGTACCCAGCGCTTTGGGTATTATGTAGTCCTGTGCCCAGTGCTCTGTGTATTATGCAGTCCCGTGCCCAGCACTCTGTGTATTATGCAGTCCTGTACCCAGCGCCCTGGGTATTATGTGGTCCTGTGCCCAGTGCTCAGTGTATTAAGCAGTCCTGTGCCATTTGCCAATAAGAAAAAATGTCCCAGGATTTAATTTTAAAAATCTGGTCACCTTACTTTAAATTCAGCCTACTCTTAGATGCTATAACTACATTTTATGTGCTTTTTTTTACTCATTCTGCTAAATGACAGTCAATTACTTTAACTCTGTGCTATCGAATGATATAAATATCATACAAGGTGTTGATTCTACCACTGAAAGCTCAGTTTATATAATTGCATCCAAATATCTTACTGCAAAGAGATTAAAATATGACCGCTTAGCATTTTAGATGACAGTCATCTTCCTAATTACACCCTTACCCTTTCACTACGAGGCAGAAAATGGTTCTTAATCGCTTTTTATTTCCTCACACCCAGATACGATGCTGGGTCAACAATCTTGGAGGCATGAGATGAATTTTAAATCCAATGTACAGTGCGAAAAGCTCAACAATTTAAATAACACAACAATGTATAATGGTGTCATCTCTGTGGTTTCTGGAAGATACAGAAGTTTTGCGAGTCTCTAATTCTTAGGAGATACAATACAGAAAAAAATGCTGGTTATTAACTCTCATCTTCCAGCAAAATGAAATGTCATCATGTAGAAGAGGCTGAAAGTAAAGAGAATTAATTGAACTTGTGATGCCGATCGTGCGCCAAGAACGCTTGCTCGTCATCCCAAGTATTTACCAGAAGCATGATAGCGAGCAGTGGGAGGTGGAACGGGGAATAAATACATAATGAGATTGTGTTGCCATTTGATCCAAAGACTGTAGGTTGCCAATATATTACATCCAATTCTTAAAGACAATTCCAATCTGCCAATGATTGTGATAACAAACACAGCCTGAGCTGCTGGTTACTTACACTGGAGTCAGAAGCGAGACGAACTTGGTAATTTTTATAGAAAAATTATAGCTTTTATGTGCCTCTAGTTTTCTAAATGTTTGCAATCTGAAAAAAGTAAAGCTCATGTCATCCCTCTGCTATGCCAGCTAATGCTACCTGTTCATAAAGGTCATTGTGGGCACTTTAATGTTTCCTTTCACAGCTCTCTAGCAATTCCTAGATAACAGCTGTGACAACTCTGTGTAAGGCCCCATTCAAACGAGTGCAATTTCTCCTTCATCTGCCATCACGCTGTAATGCATGACAATGAAAATCACATTTTTCTCTATGGTGCCTTTTCACAATAAATCCAACATTGTGCGGTGCAATTTTTCAAAAAAGAAGCAGGTGCTTCTTTTGGTGAAGCATAGTGCTTTTTGCCCCCTTAGACCTCAATCCAAGCACATAAAAGCCACATAAAAGTGCATTTACAAGCACTTTTGTTATGCCTTTGGCCTTTTAACCACTTCTGGACCGGAAGGTTTTCCCCCTTCCTGACCAGGCCATTGTTTGCGATACTGCACTGCGTTACTTTAACTGACAATTGCGCAGTCATGCGACGCTGTACCCAAATAAAACTGGTGTCCTTTTTTTCTCACAAATAGATCTTTCTTCTGGTGGTATTTGATCACCTGTGCGATTTTTGTTTTTTTGGGCTATAAACAAAATTGAGCGACAGTTCTCAAAAAAAAAAAAAAAAAAAAAAAGAATATATATATATATATATATATATATATATATATATATATGTATATATATATATATATATATATATATATATATATATATATATATATATATATGTGCATATATATAAATATATATATATATATATATATATATATATATATATATATATATATGTGTATATATATATATATATATATATATATATATATATATATATATATATATATATATATATATATATATATATAATATATATATATATATATATGGGGAACCAGAGCGACCTGACGTCACTTCCGGTTCTTGGGCATAATACAATTATTTTTCTTTTTCTTTAAAGTCATAATGTGTGGAAAAAAAAATTATTTTTCTTTTATTATGATTATACAGGATTTATATAGCGCCAATAGTTTGCGCAGCACTTTACAATATGAGGGAAGACAATACAGTTACAAGACGATCCAATACAGGAGGACTTAAAAGGCCTTGCTCGTTAGAGCTTACAATCTAGAAGGGAGGGGTCAAGCGAAACAAAAGGCAATAGCTATAGGGGATGAGCTGATGGAGAAAAGGGAGTAGAGTGTTAGGTGCAGGTAGGATAGGCTTCTCTGAAGAGGAAGGTCTTCAGAGATCGTCTAAGAGCTAATAGAGTAGGAGATAGTCAAACAGATTGGGGTAAGGAGTTCCATAGGATTGGAGAGGCTCTGGAAAAGTCCTGGAGGCGAGCATGGGAGGTGGTGATGAGGGAGCTAGAGAGCAGGAGGTTTTGAGAGGAACGAAGAGACCCAACTTGATTCTACCTTTTAAAGGTAAAGGAGAGATTTGAGGTCTTTTTGACCCCAGATCTCTCAACAGAAAGAACCTGTCCTGCTTATTTCTATTATAAGAGATGTTTACATTCCTTGTAATAGGAATAAAAGTGATTAAAAATAAATAAATAAAGGGACAGTGTAAAAATAAAGTAAAAAAGAAAAAAAAGTAAAATGCCCCATCCCTTCCGAGCTCCCGCGCAAAAGTGAACGTACACCTAAGTCATGCCCACATATGTAAACGGTGTTCAAACCACACATGTGAGGTATCGCCGCGATTGTTAGAGTGAGAGCAATAGTTCTAGCACTAGATCTCCTCTGTAACTCTAAACAGGTAACCCCTTAAAAAATGTTAAAGCGTCGCCTATGGAGATTTTCTAAGTACCATAGTTTGCCGCCATTCCATGAGCATGCACAATTTTAAAGCGTGACATGTTGGGTATCTATTTACTCGGTGTAACATCATCTTTCTCATTATATCAAATAAAATGGGGTAAATATTGTGCTTTGTTTTAATTCATTAAAACATGAATTAATTCATGAATTAATTGAATTCATGAATTCATTAAAATTCATTCATTCATTTAATTCATTAAATTCATTCTTCCAAAAAAAAAAAGTGTTCAAAAGACCGCTGCGCAAATACAGTGTGACATAAAATTTTACAACGATCTCCATTTTATTCTCTAGGATCTCTGCTAAAAAAAATATATATTTAGGGGTTCTAAGTAATTTTCTAGCAAAAATATTAATTCAAACTTGTAAACAAAAAGTTCCAGAGGCTATTTCATTTTTTTTTTTCAGGTTTACAACCACTTTAAGCAATGTTATGGTAATCACTAAAAACCTCTAAAAATCTTTATTCCCTTGCACATCATTATTTATACTGTGTATATATATTTGGGCTCTATAGCAGTGCTCAGCGTCCAATGAGTGTTGTGGTGTCATGCTCTAGTAGCATGACAGAATTGTGTAAATCGGTGTCTGTAAAATAGGTCAAAATATGTAAATGCATTTGAGCATAATGTGCATATTTGAAAATCTAGCCCAAATACATTTTTTTTTAATATTTAAAGTTGAATAGGTAGAATATACGTTAAAGCAAACACTGCTATCAAACCTTAACAACTGCATTGCCCTTGGCCTATGGTCCTCAGACATTGACAAATAACCTCCTTGGAGTCCCGTATATAACCCCTGTGCTCTGCTTTAACAATGTCCCCTGTTGTTTCATTAACAAAATGTTCTTTCGGTGCCCACAGTGGCACCTTGCACAATAAGCACAATCCGAACAATGCAAAGAATTTCTGAAACATTTACATTTCCGGCCCATGCTTGTCTTTATTTTAGGATGAGCCATGGTATCGGCTTGTATTAATCTTACTGGTGTTAACATGGAATTGCAACCGTGTAATTATAAATAATGAGGGCATGCCAGTGACCAAGGTGGCTGTATGGTGCTCCCATGGCGAAAAAGGAAACGGGGAGCAGAAGCGAAGATTTCTATTTTGCCAGTTCCCAAATGACCATATTTATTTATGTAGTTATTCTGAGGAATAAACAGCTACAAGCCAGCCTTATCTGACTCTTAATTCTCATCAGCTCTTTGGGGGAATAGCCATTCCTATCACGTTCTAGGACTTAGGATGGCTCTCTGAATTTCAGTTTTTCAGGTAACAGTTGTACTTACAACTCTTGAAAAATAAAAATGTTTTTCTGTGCTACAAGCAATTTGTTCATTTTGAGGTTTAGGGACTGCCACCTCTAAAGTTGCTGCCCTAGGCACTGGGCCACATATTACTTAAAAAAAAACCCACCAGCAGAATGATTAGTATACCTTCCAATGTTAACGTAGTGGTGCTTTATTTGTAATTAATATCCAACCCTTCGGTCATAAGGTCCTTTCTAGAGTTGAGCGGAAACCTGGATGTCCGTGTTCGGTGGGTTCGGCCGAACTTGAAAAAAAAGTCCGGGTCCGTGACCCGGACTTTTTCCGAACTTTACCCGGACACCGAACCCCATTGAAGTCAATGGGGACCCGAACTTTCAGGCACTAAAATGGCTCTAAAAAAACAAAGAGCTAGAGTGCTGCAAATGGCAGCAAAATTTAGTTAAGAACATGGCAAGTGCTCTTAAAAAAAAAAAATTCCCCTTTAAATTTGTAATTTTTAAATAGCAGATTAGAACTGCACTCTGTAGTAAAATATAGCTGAACGCTGCACACAACAGACTGATAAAAATATATTTTTTTTCTCCCTCCTCCTCCTCAGTGGGCTCAAGTGAGGGCAAAAAGATCGTTCACTGCACCACCCCCCACACAGTAAAATCGATGTAGATTGCTAACGGACGATTGTTCTGTCCTGTGTCTCCTAATCTCTCCCTGCCTACTTTCTCCAGCCTGTCCCTTAAATGCTCAAATATCTTTCCCTGCCTACACTCCGACCTGTCCCTGCATTCTTTTTGGGCACAATGTTTTTTTTCCCTGTCTGTCCCTAATCAGCAGCAGCCAGCACTGTTTTGTGTGCTCTCTCCCTACACTACAGCAGACTGACGCACAGCGTGCTCTGTCTCTAGCTTATAAAGACCTGGGTCACATGCTTCAGCTGGCCAATCACAGCCATGCCATTAGTAGCCATGGCTGTGATGGCTTCTATGGCACACCAGTTAAACGCTTGTTGATTGGCTGTTGAAAGCCCGCCATTAAAACCGCGCCATTACATACAGGAAATAAAATTACCGAACACGGATTTTAAACCCAAACATACAGTAAAGTTTTCGGGTCCGTGTCCAGGTAACAAATATCCAATTATCCGGTATGGACCCAAATAATACAGTCCGTGTTCGCTCAACACTAGTCCTTTCCAAGGGTAGTTGTACCTTTCACTCAACATTTGCGAAATCTGTCCTCAACTCCTGAGCTAAACTGTGCTAACCCTCCCTTACTCCCCAGCTTCTGACCTACCTTAATCCCAGAGCTGTGACCTCTTCTGGTTCTTACAGCTTGTTCTGATGAAAATCTCTTCATGACTGGCCAGTCTATTCATTTTTATTGTGGACACATATTGAAGTTCTCTGGTCTCAGTATATGACCCTAGAGGAGGCCATGGCTCTAAAATAAGGATAAGTAAGCAGCTAGTGCAGCCTTTCCCAAACTCTTCAACACAGAGGAGAAACTCTTGAAAAACCTTTCTGGTTTTAGGGAACCCTTGCTAAAATTCCTACAACTCATAATACATTAGTGTGATGGTCAGTGGGAAGAATGTTCCTTACACTTGTGGACATTGGGAATATTTTCTCCCTTAAAAGATCAATGGGGAGAAACCCTGAAGGGGGGGAGGGGTCGGTTAGCGTAGTTTAGCTAAGGTAAGGAAGGTGGATTTAGCAAAAGTTGATTGGAATATACATCGGTCATTTAAAGTGTTACTAAACTCTCAACAGTAAAATCAGTCTGCATTTGTAGTAAGGCATGGTTGTTATACTCACTGTGGAACCTAAGCTAATCCTGCGCATTGTGTAAAAAGGCAGTTTGATCCTGTCTTCTCTGATCCTACCCTTCTTCCACAGTTCCCAATCCATCTGCTGATAGTATATAGCCTTAAGCCTCGTACACACGCACCGATTGTTGGCCGTGAATTTTCGGCCAACGTCCGATCGGCCGATTGTCGGCTTGTTAGTATGACGTTTCCGACAACCGACTGCGACTTTTCGGCCAAACAAAATCTGGTGTGCAGGCTATAAAATTTTTGTTGGCCGTCAACAGAACGGCCGATTGTTCGTCAGTCAGTACAGATTTCGGCAGACAAAAATCAGATGGGCATGCTCAGAGAAGAAAAAACACACGGAAAGTTAACCAGCACATGACATCACTTCTGAAGTTGGTTTTTGTTGGCCGATAAAATTAGTGTGCAGTCTAGAGCACATTTCAACCAACACAACAACACTGGACAAAAGACGGCCGATCGGTCGGCCAACAATCGGTGCGTATGTACGAGGCTTTAGGGGCACTCTGCACATGCTCAGTTTGATGTGTAATGCTTTTTTTTGGAGGGAAAGGGTGCAT
This sequence comes from Pelophylax lessonae, assembly GCF_965119305.1. Classification (NCBI taxonomy): domain Eukaryota; kingdom Metazoa; phylum Chordata; class Amphibia; order Anura; family Ranidae; genus Pelophylax; species Pelophylax lessonae. The sequence continues at coordinate 57,987,687 of NC_138768.1, read as the reverse complement.
GTGATCGGCACAGGCCCAATCAGCACTGTCCAGACAGAGGGTCAGGGGCCATGCAGCCTCATAGTACAGTCAGAGGAGAAAGAAAACTCCTCTTACAAGCTTTAGCCTGTTCTGTGTACTGTGGGCAACCAGATATAATGAATGCAGGGCCCTGGGTTTAATAACACTTTAAGGTAGTATATCATAAACAACTGCTGTGTTTATTTTTTCTAAAAATCTCTTTTCACCATCTTTTAATCCTTTTTTCTCTTTTTTTTTTTTACTTTTTAATCTTCAAGCTGCTGATCTCCTCCAGCCTCTTCCAGGCTCTCCTTGTCTACATTTACTTGCTCCAGAATCGGCTGCAAATCATTGCTCAGGACTGGTTTCCTTGTAGTGAGGACAGTGGACCACGACTGTGCAATGTGCGTTGGCATGGCACTTGTTGTTACTAACGGGGCCACACGTGACAACACAAGAGCAGAATTGGGAGACTGTTGTCATCCCTGAACAGGAAGTGCCTGAACAAGAATCTTCCTTACAGGATCTCTCAGTACTCTTTATAATCAGATTTCCAAAAATTGGAAAATAAGATTGGAAACAACTTTTGAAGTGACATGTTAAAGTGTTAGCTTTAGATCTACCTTAAGGTAAGTGCAACCCTGCCTCTTTACTGCAATAAAAAACAGAGAACACAACGTTGTTTTGTTTTATAACCTGCTACCTATCCTGCAAAGTTTCCTGTTAAATATGGAATAAACCCCATGCCGCATAATTCATAATTACTATATTTTCCTTCCTGGCAAAGGACAGGAGATAACCTTGCGGTTTGTCACTAACACCTTACAATTTCCTCGGCTTTTGTGATGAGACGTTATCAGCACTGATGACGGCTCAGCCTATTAAATATTGATATTCCAAATTGATTTCTGTGGAAGGAATAAGACGGGTCTGAAAAAAGGTGACATCTGCTGAGGATTTAACGTATATTTGCCATGACAAAATATATCGGTTTCCCCTCTGCTTCCGCATTTAGATGGAGACAGCTTTAGAAATGAAAACCAACCAATTTCTGTTTATTCAAAACCTTCCTTTCGAAGACTGGAAGATCTAATTAACTTCTTTTCATTTGTATGCTTCAGCGCCCACTGATCTTATACATACACTCGAAAGCAGAGATGCATAAAGCGCCTTTGCAGATAAACTATTCTGGAATCTAAACTAACGATTTGGAAAAATGGTGCTGCTCTTAAATGTTATCATCAGATTCCCACAGGGTTACAAAAATGCTATTTTACTTTTCATATACAGAAAAAACGAAAAGATAGTTGTTATGCCTTATCGGTTATGCAGCATTCAATGGATAGTACTGTTTTGAGGGCAGTCATGGAAGGAGAGAGGGGAGGGTTTCCTTGGTGTACATTAATCCTGCCAATGCAATAGTCCCAGTGGCCCTATGGATGGGTACTAGGGGTGGTTGATGAGTGTTACTACACAGGCTGTGCAGAATGCGCCTTAAGGTACTATATCGGGTCTATGTGAGCAAACAGATGTGACTGTAAAAAATGCAGCTGGATAACGCAGAGTTACAAAGACTGGGGGTGTCTGTGTAAATCCCAGTGGTCCGATGGATTGAGACTAGGGGTTGTTGGTACATGTTTGTGCATGGGTTGTGTAGACAGCACCTGAAGAACATATAAAGAGTTTATATAAGTAGCCTACTGTGGCTGTAAAGGGTCTAGCTGAAAGAGGCAGGTGTAACAAGGCTTTACCTCACTCATCCATGTCTTTATGGACCTTGCTTTGTGTGCTGGTGTGCAGTCATGTTGGAACAGGAAGGGGCCATCCCCAAACTGTTCCCACAAAGTTGGGAGCATGAAATTGTCCGAAATGTCTTGGTATGCTGATGCCTTAAGAGTTCCCTTCACTAGAACTAGGGGGCCAAGCCCAACCCCTGGAGAAAAAAAAACACACCATAATCCCCCCTCCACCAAATTATTTGGACTAGTGCACAAAGCAAGGTCCATAAAGACATGGATGAGCGAGTTTGTGGTGAAGGAACTTGACTGGCCTGCACAGAGTCCTAACCTCAACCCAATAGAACACCTTTGGGATAAATTAGAGTGGAGACTGGGAGCCAGGCCTTCTCGTCCAACATCAGTGCCTGACCTCACAAATGCCCTTCTAGAAGAATGATCAAACATTATTATAGACACACTCCTAAACCCTGTAAACAGCCTTCCCGAAGAGTTAAAGCTGTTATAGCTTTATACGGTGGGCCAACTCAATATTGAACCCTATGGACTAAGACTGGGATGCAATTAAAGTTCATGTGCATGTAAAGGCAGGTGACCCAATACTTTTGACAATATAGTGTATCTTGCTGTGAGTGTAAAGACTGCCGCTGGAAGAGCAGCGTTAGCAAGGCTGGGGGTGTCTCTAAACTCTACAGTGGACCTATGGGTGGAGAACTTAGCACTACAGACATGTAGAAGGAAATATGGGAGGCGTTTATTAGTATACAAAAGTCCTACCATTGTTTTCTATTGGGGTGTGTTACTACACAGGCTGTGCAGAGTTTGCTCAGAGGACCTATACTGTATATGGTGGATGTGAGTAGCCTCCTATGTTTGTAAAGATTTCTAGATGGAAGAGGCAGGTTTAGCAAGGCTGGAGGTATCTGTATGGGCCCCAAAGGTCCAATGGATAAGGACCAGAGTTTTCTTTGATGTGCGTTACTGCGTAGACTGTGCAGGGTATGCCCAGAGGGCCTATATGGATATATGTGAGTATTCTGCTGTGACTGTAAACATTCTAACTGGAAGAGGCAGAATTGGCAAAGCTATATATGTCCGTAAGGGCCTCAGTGGTCCCCTTAATAAGAACTAGAGTTTTTGGTACACATTACTACAGCCCTCCAAATTTCCACTCACCTTATCGCTTTTGGCGAGTGGAAATTAGTTGAGGGTGAGTGTGGAGCAGGGGTGGACTGGGCCTACAGTTTCCTGGCTGATCGCTTTGGGCAAAATCGGTGCGGTCTTTTTTACATGGCACTGGTCCAATGCTGGTCCAGGAGGCGGGACTTTGTTTGACAGTGGCCGGCGATTCATATACAAGCTGTGTCACAGCAGGAGATCCTTGCTCTGTGTGATCCAGCCAGCAATACTTCCTGTGGCCCCTGCTGCATTGATGGGCACTGATGAGGCTGCACTTATGGGCACTGATAGGCTGCATTGAGGGGCACTGATAGGCTGTATTGATGGGCACTGATAAGCATTGATGAGGCTGCACTGATGAGGCTGCACTGATGGTCCATGAGAAAATGTAATGTATAAATCAGCAGTGTGATCCATAAGACTTGTAAATACATGTTAATGGTCTGCGGGATTCAATATTGTTAGTTTAGTGGTGCGTAAGATCCTAAAGTTTAGTGACCACTGATCTAGTGGATAGAGAACTTAGTAGGACAGGCATGTAGAAGGAAATATTGAAGGATTTCATTAGTATATCCTACTGCTGTTCTACAAATTCTCTGGTGACTTGATGGAAGAAGAGTCTTTTGTGGTGCATTACTACACTGGCAGTGCAGAGTGTGCCTGGTAGACACCTATATGATGTCTATGTGAGTAGCCTGCAGTGACTGCAAAGAATTTAACCAGGAGAGGCAGGTTTAGCAAGGCTGTAGGTGTCTGTATAGGCCCCAATGGCCCTATGATAAGGGATAGGGTCTTTTGGTGTGTATTACTGCATAGGCTGTGCAGTGAATGCCTGGAGGACCTATATGAGATATATAAGAGTATATTGCTGTAAATGGTGGCAGAGTTAGAAAGGCTGGAGGTGTCTGTATAGGCCCAGTGGTCTTATGAATGGAAAACCTAGTGGTACAGACATAAAAAGGAAACAGGGGAAGGTTTTATTAGTGTACAAAAGGCCAAATACCAACACTGGTGGCCATTATTGATGAGGACTGGAGCCTACTGGAGTCTACACGGTTGTGGAGAGTGTGACTATAGGACCTATATGGGGTCTATGTGAATAACCTGCTCTGACTGTAAAGTTTGCAGTTAGAAGATGAAGTGTTGCCAAGGTTGGAAGGTTCTGTATAAGCCCCAATGCCCCTATGGACAGGAACTAGGGGCCATTCATGTGTATTATTGCACATGTTGTGCATTGTGCACCTGGAGAGCCTTCACTTGGTCTATGTCTGCAATCTACTCTGATTGTAAGGACTGCAGAGTTCTGTAGGCTGAAGGTAGTGAAAGAAGTAGACCACCACCCTTTACAATCTTGAAACTGAGCCTGTGCTTTGCCCATGGAGGCAAAGCAACAGGTTCGCTTTCATTTCACCCCATATACCTCTGCTTTGGACCAAATGTACAGTTAGCTTTGTAAGCACTCCCCTGCTCTCAGGTGCATGCTACTCTATACATTCTTCAGGACAAATACTTAAAGGCATTTTGTTGGCAATCCTACTCTTATGGGATAGTTACACACTGACTCACTCTCTCAGCTGTCTGTAGTTTTACCTCTGCATTACAGCTGCAGCTTTTAACCAAACATGATATATACATCAGCTTCGGCTCCCCCCGAGGACACAGTGGTACAAAACACATGCATTTAATTTCCTTTTTATGTTCTTAGGGAGGAACAAAGATGCACAGGTCAGTGATTTTCCAGTAGAAGCAGCCCCAGGCATTGATGTGTAATGTTAAAATTGTGTATGTTCAAAACATAAGACCATACCTTTGTGTAATGGGCATGACATCATTATAACTACTGTCTATTGCTAAAAGAAGAAATTGTATGGCATTAATTCTGAGTAATGTTACATTTTATCAATTGATATAGCACTGGTCTGTCTGTAAAGGTTCTCAGTCATTAAGGTCATGAGATATCTAGTAAATCTAGTGGTAGTTGTTCAACGTGACTTGTTCTGTATTATAGAAGACAGTGCATAGCTTGTCCAAGCCACTACAGTTCTGAGGATATAGAACGGAGAAGCTACAACATGTCTTCAATATCACAGAACGTGTCCATTAGATATAGCAGTGGTACATTTTATGACTTTTTAAAGGAAAACTGAACAGTTCGCATCAGTCCCTCCATACAGTTGAAGTTGACCAACTAATGTTCCTATCATGGTCATACAGTAAGCCCAGTTTTAGTGTGAGCCAATATAGACTACACTATCTTTAGCCAATTAGAGGATTACAGGAGTCAGGTCAAATTTCCAGATGGTGATCACACATGTGTTGGTGTGGCCTCTTGAAGCCTCCAACAAGGGCACATGAGCCAGACTGAATACACTTAGGAGACAATTGTCACCTCATCACACATCTGAACAAGGACTTTTGCAGTAGCATCAACATATGTTACTTTAAAGATAAATTCCAAGTATGAATATTTTATACATAATTACATTGATCCAGCTTGGACCAATGTACGTAACTATGCATATATCATACCTGGCTGAAGCCCCCAGGAGCTAGAAATCACTGACGTAGACACCGCTACTCCAGTGATCTCCACTTGCATTCTCCAATTGGACAAGGTGGAGAGCGTGACGTCACCACCTTGCCTGTCCACCTTCTCCAATTAAAAAACAATTATTATTCTTTGAGAAAATGCAAAGCTTTTAGTAAATGATACCTGTGCCGAACAGCTGACCTTCTGCAGTAGGACACAGTCAATAATTTCAGAACCATAATCAAATGGAGATCACTGGAGAAGCAGTGTCTACTTAAGTGGCTTCCAGGCAGGACAGGAAGTTGTTAACAAAAGGATGTTGTCACCCTATAGCTGGGTACACATGGGCCAAAAATCGGCTAAAAAAGGTCAGTTTGGCAGCAGCTTTCGGCCCATGTGTACAGCTCCTCGTCAGGTCCTCGTCAGACTGTCGAATGAGCATGCTAATAAACCAGAATCCAATCAACGCTTGCAGCCAATGGCTGAAAGCACTGATTAGTGTGTTATGGTGGGGGAGCAGTTCCCCAGTCAGAACATAATAGCTTAGCAGGAGATCGCCGCACTAAAAATGGATGTGCTAGTACGGCGATCTGTACATTTTTTTTATCACTCAGCTTAGTGGAAAACTTTTAGTGTGTACCCAGCATAAGAATAGGTTACAAGACAGATATTGTATTACTGACAGGATCCCGTCAAACTAGCATGACCAAGTAAGGTTCTTCTGGGTGTTTCAAACCTGGGAACCTTACTTTTTTTTTTGGTCTCATGTTTAAAATAAATACCAGAGCTGCACTAGCCAACCGATGTAGTGTTACTAGAGTCTACCTAGCTGGTGGCAGTTGGGATTTTTGGACCTACATACACATACTAGGGTCATTTTACATGGGAGCATGTCTTTGGATTGTGGAGGGAAACCAGAGCAAACCCATGCAAGCACAGAAATCATGCAAAATAAAGAGAAAAAAAAGCTAGAAAAAATAAATTTAATGCAGCCATCACATCTAAGAACAGGTAAGCTACAATTGGTATACTTGGGTTTAGATACACTTTAAAACACGCCTACCTACTTAATTGACAAGTAATCCATACATATAGGTAATAAGAAAATACAATTTGCAGGATATTTGCACTTTAAATAAAGCATAGCTGATCAATAATACTATGAAATCATTTCAAAAACTGATTGCTGCTATATTATGATTTTCTCAAGCTTTCCCGAGGACATTCAAGAACGTCACTTGAGCAGAAATAATTCTACAGAAAGCATTAATGGAGGAGCAATGAAAACGCAATGAAAAACGATATGCAATCTAAGAAAAAGATCAAATTCTTCCATAGGCTTATAAACTTCTCTTAAACCTGTTTTTTTCCTGAAATGCAGATGATTATTTTAGTAGCTTAAGGGGATTTTTCACTTATAAAAGGGGAAAGTAAAGAATTTATGTTGGATCCATAATGCAGCGGGCTTAACACTCCATCAAACAGTTTTCAATTTACTTGAAAGCGGACTAAACCAAATCACTTATATAGCCGTGTTTATGATTATTATTGAAGAACGACAGAACAGAGCGTTAAGGAGTGAGAAGAAGGAAGGATCGGGCATCTTATCTCTGGATTAAGCAGAAGGAGGACACCGAGTTTTTACATATAAGAAAAACGTCTTTGAAAATGTTCATAAAATATTTATGACGCCAAAGGGAACAAAATGATTTCTGGGGCGTATCTGACATTGTCAAGAAGAAAAGGTAAAGCTGACTAAAATTGTTTCAGCAAAATTGGCAAAAACTTACAGCAGAACGTCAAGCAAATTAACAAAAAAAAACTCTTTTGTCTATCTACAGTATGCACTCATTGCTAAACCACTGAATACATTCTATAATACTGCCAAGGACCCATTTAGACATAACTATTCCATTGTGATACATTAATGAACATGTTAACCCGAGTTGCATTAAGGCAGTCCATTTATTATTAAAGGGCTGCTGACACACTACGACTGATGAAAAAAAATGCACATGACCAATTTTTAACAATGAATCACACCACAATGCACTGTATGCGGTGCATTGAGCTGTACGGCACAATGCATTGGGGTGCTATTCACAATGAATAGCATGGCAATGCACCACATATAGAGCAGGTGTGTTGCCATGTACTGTGACAACGTGTTTTAACGTGAGTCATCATAAGTGTGAATGGACCACAACGTATTTTCCACAGCTGCTGCATTGCAGAATCAGACAAGGTTAGGCACATACAAGCTTTCTTTAAACATAGATTTACATCAGAGTTTGAAGAGCTTGCAAAGAGATTTACCATCACTACCCTACAGTCTGAGGGTAATCTTCCTAATATGGGGACACAGACAACAATATAAATCAAACTCCTCCCTGTTCTTTCCTTTTTCCAATAATAAATACTGTATCTATCTATCTATCTATCTATCTATCTATCTATCTATCTATCTATCTATCTATCTATCTATCTATCTATCTATCTATCTATCTATCTATCTATCTATCTATCTATCTATCTATCTATCTATCTATCTATCTATCTATCTATCTATCTAGTATATGTACTACAAAGGGGTTGCAGCACAGTAAGCTAAAACTTATAGCCAGTAATGTTGCAACTTCTGGCATACCTGCCCTTTTTAGCTTATATATACATATATATATATATATATATATATATATATATATATATATATATGTCTTTGACAGGACTTTCACTTATTATCTGATCGATGTGCAATCCAATCAAAATCTCCAAACAATCAAATAACCATAACTTCCCTTCCAAACGTTTTAGACTTAATTTAAATTGCATTTGATCAAACTGAGTTGATCGGACCGAGTCGAAAATTGTTGATAGGCAGCATTGAAATACTGAGTTCATGAATACGATTGTGTTTCAAATGATCAGATTATGAGATCACATGCTGGAAACCAGCAAAGCAATTAATAAGTTACAATCGTATCCTAACTATCGATTGAAATCCATTTCCCCATGTCTGGCATATTGATGGAATAAAAATGAGAAAAGGAAGGGGCACGTGAGTGCAGTATTATATTAAATAATTTATGTTGAATCTGTTTTATTATGTTTCAAACAGTACATAGAATAAACATGAGAGTATTAGTCTATTTCATGGATGTACTGTATAAGTAAATATTAATACCATATGAAAGAAACCAAAAATCACAGGGTTTTTATAAAATAAAAGGACTCTAAGGCAAGGTAAAGTGAGTATAAAAAAGATAAAAAAAAAAGAAATCTGTATGAAAAATGAGTGCCAAAGACCACTATTAATGTAATGTTAGATATCATATTTGATTTGTCAAGAGTATATATGGTATTACAAGTAATTAAACCAAAATAATATCACAGAAATAGGAGAGACCCAGGGGAAAAATAGAGGGTAGCAAAAAGCAAAGTGAAAAAGGAAGAAAGGGAGAGAGAAGAAAATGTAAAGAGAAAAAAGGAAAGAGAGAGAGAGAGAGATAAAAGGAAAAAAAAAAAGGAAGGGGCAAAGGAATTGTATGTATAGGAAAAGAAGGGGAAGGACACCTATACATGGGAGGTTCCAGGAGAAGCACTTTCAAATTAATTAGCTACAAATGTCCATTTCGCAAGCCCAAGCTAGAGAGGGAATTGTCTTTTGGTGCATATCCCCCTGAGGAAGACACGTGATCCCTGTGTCGTCACGCGTAAGGGAGGGGACAGGACGGACGGAGCGATACACTATTGTCTAAGTGAGGCGGTCAGCTATCGGCGCACGCTGTGGAGACCGGCGGCGCTGTGCAGTCTCTCCCACTATACCACCACAATTTCCACCATTTAATTGATGCTATTGTCCAAGTGCATGTGTTGCACCTACAAATGTGAGTGAGATTTATCCACCTTTATTTAATAAAAGATGATTGTTTAAGGATTTCATACACTATTGCAAGTCTTTTTGTTTGCATATATACTGCATTGATTGACGCTGCAACTCCTGTGAAAGAGAGGAGCCCTGAAGGATATGGATGGATGATCTTTTTGGGATAAGAATCTATGCGCTCTTTTTAAGGATTTGAGGTGAGCACCCATTCACAAGGGGGTGCACTGCTGGCTGTCCATTGTGACACTCTGGTCACTTCTCTCTGGGAGCACAGATCACTTTAGGATTACATTTTGGACTTTGTTTATTGTTTTTTTGCACTTTGCACACTGGACTTTTATATCTATATATTTTCTCTTTTCTATGAGTATTATATTATATTATATTTACCACTTTATTAGCACTATTGGCACTTTATTATTATGTCACATATAAATATTTTGGGTTTTTAATAATTTAAGCACAGATTAATTAATTTAATAATTTTTTATTTGCGCAACACTATATATTTATTTCAATTAAGCACACTATTATGAGAAGTGGAGTGTCTGCGGCAAATAACTGATTGATTAAGAGCCTCAGGGTCGCTCGCAGGACTTATTCCTTATAGCTTGTTGTCGTTTATGCAAGTTTTCCAGGGCATTCAGCCTTTGTATAATAGAGTCTCTGTCTGTGGAAAGAGTTATTACAGTAGTCTCGCAAACTTGTACAGTTTGGGTCACATTGGTAATATCTTGCCTGAGGGATGATTTAAGCCTAGCTGCAATTTTTTCCATGTCCTGTCTTGGGGGGAGGGAGAGCAGGAAAGCCGACATCTCAGCAGGGGGTAACACTGCATGTGGAGCAGGGGCAGACATGTCCCCACTGCTGCTACCTGACAGGCTAAGCTGTGAGGGACTAGCAGGTGTCTCATCCCTCAGAAGAGCAGAAGAGCAGGTACTCCAGAGAGACCGGATCTCGATGGGGATTGAGCTCTGTCAGCAGCGGGTGAGAAGGAGAGTCGCCTCCCTGTTGTCTGGCCAGTGGCAAAGCCACACCCTCCCTCTTGGCTGTTCCTTGCACCATCTTCTCTCGGGAGGCCAAGCGGGTTTCGCGATGTTCCAGGGGGAAGGAAGTGCTGTATGTTGGCGGATTGTGTACCGCTATGTTTCCCCCGCTTCAGTCCGTGCTTGGACATTGATTGAGCAGGTGGAAATGGATTGCAAACTCTGCCTTAGAAGTGGCTGGTGCAGAGCTCTGTAAATGTGTGTCTTCATGCTGCCATAGCTTAGCCCTGTCCCCATAATAAATAATTTATTAACAAATGTTTAAAAACATTCAGGCCTGTAGAAGAAGCACATAATCTGTCGCCTTCCCAGGCTCCTCCCCCTGGTGATGTCACATCCGCCAGTGTGTTCCATGTTGTTTGAGGAGGACTTGGAGGTGTACACAGGGTGATCATGCCCCAACACTTCCATCCATAGCCTTAGAATTGCAGTGGTGGTTTTCACAGGACAGGGATGAGCGGTGGATTACTTGTACATACGATGAGCAATACTTTACTTTGCAATTTGTGTTTTTAACCATTTGTTAATAAATTATTTATTATAATAATACTGCACTTAGGTGGCACTTCTTTTTCTCCTTTTTATCTCTACACATAGAGCTGGCCAACTCTGAGGGTGCCTGCTGGTGCTCACAAGCTGTAATGGACTTTCTTGGACTTTTTATGGACATTGTTCCTTAGAGTGTACAGTATGTATCATTGTGTAGACTGGGCCACTGACCCTTTGTGCGCCAGAATCCTTCTACCTCTGTCAGATAGCGATTGAATAGGCTGTCAACAATAGACTCGTTATTACTATTGAAAGAAATTGATCAGAAAAAAAAACCCCAAATATTTGTGGAAGCATGTATGGCCAGCAAAGACCTCGACCACTTGCCTTATGAAGGGGCCCTGCCTGGCTCTGAAACTTTGCCATACATTTATTATGTGACCAGGAAAAAAAAGCTTTTGACCCTTTTAAGGGAATTCTTGGTGTGATGATGGAATTTCTTCACTCTGACTATCTACTGTTTCCAGCTTGTGGTCATTACAGCACCCAGCATTACTGGAAAGCCATTTTCAGGAATGTGTGCTTGGGGAATATTGCGTTTGATCACCATAAAAGTTACCCTCAGGCCAACAACAAAATACTCACAAGAACTATTTCACCTATCAAAAAAAAATGTACAAACGTGTTATACAATCAATGTGTGACCCATAACCATGCCAATAATCCTTTTCGAAGACTGGAAACTTGCAGGTCCAAAAAAAACTATTTTATATGGCAGTCCATTTACCTGTCTGAGATAGCAGCGGTGTATAAGGGACTTTAGGTTCCATGGCAGTCATTGGTGGAGGTAACAAGGGATTGGCAAAGCTGCGCAGCGGGTGCGTCGGCCGGACGCAGGCGGTAGGAATCGTCCGGCTTGGAGCATCCTCATTGGTCGGATGTTCTGGCTGTGCGTGGGATATCACTGCTGATTGCTGCGATTGTGCGACTTCAGTCACTGCTGCAAAAAACACACATAAGGAAATGTAACCAGAGCAGGATTTATTACCAGTGACAAATTAGCTGCACAACCTTCCTCCATATAACACTAAAAATAAACAGTCATTTTATCTGTACACTGCTGGAGGGTTGGAGAAGCAGACAATTTCTTATATCTCTTGGGGAGAGCTGACACCATATATGAGCTAAGCAATGTCAGTATTCTAAGTAATTAAAGTGTAAGTAAACCCTGACAATGAACTTCTCCTATTTGCTCGCTTTAGATCTGTTATGCACCGATCAGCCATAATATTATGACCACTAACAGGTAAAGTGAATAATATTGATTATCTCATTACAATGGCATCTGAAAGTGGGTGAGATATATTAGGCGTTGAAAGTAGAAAAAAGTGTAAGGATTTGACCGACTTTGACAAGGGCCAAATTGTAATGGCTTGATGACTGGGTCAGAGGAACTCCAAAACTGTTGCTCTTGTGGGCTTTTCCCAGTTTGCAGTGGCCAGGAAAGAAAGAGGTCCAAGGAAGAAAAAAAACGGTGACAGGGTCATGTTCAGCTAAGGCTCACTGATGCACGTTGGGAGCAAAGGCTGGCCTATGTAGTCAGATCCAAAAGAAGAGCTACTGTAGCCCAAATTGCTGAAAAAGTTAATGCTGGTTCAGATAGAAAGATGGCAGAACACACAGAACATCGCAGTTTGTTGTATACTAGGCTGCATAGACTCCAAGCAATCAGGGCACACATGCTGACCCGTGTCCAGAGCCAAAAGTGTCTACAATGGCATACCTTTCCAAATTTTGAGAGGGACACCTATTAGCAAAAGTATGTAGGCAAAGGACACACCTCATGCCACGCCCCTTTAAGGAGAATTATATTTAAAAAAAAAAAATATTAGTTAAGCCTACAAGTGCTCTTTTTTACCACTACTATTCATTTATACTGGCTTTTGAATCTTAAAAATGCAGCAATTTAGAAACTGGACGAAAGGTTTAGCATGAGGGATAAATGAGGAGGAAAAAGAGACAAAGGGAATTTGTTACAAATCAGGGGTAGTCCCTCTAAATCAGGAACAGTTGGGAGCTATGCAATGGGCACGTGAGCATCAGAAATGGACCGTGGAGCAATGGAAGAAGGTGGCCTAGTCTGACAAATTCAAAAATTATTTCACAAGTTTGAGTTGTAGACTTGGCCTCCAAATTTTCCAGGTCCCAATTCAATTGAGCATCTGTGGGATGTTCTGAAAACACAAGTCAGATCCATAGAGGTCCAACCTCAAAAATTACAGGACTTAAAGGATCTGCTACTGACAGCTTGGCATCAGATAACACAGCATACCTTCAGAAATCTAGTGGAGTCCAGGATGTGACAGGTTATGATGGGAAGTCTTAATGTTATGGCTGATCTTTGTACATACAGTATCATTGAAAGCAATTTGTTTAATAAGTGCAATAGTACTGTCCTATGTACTTTGCAGTGTTATCTCAAGCAGGGTTATTTGCCCTGCCCAGTTTGCTTACTGTAAACTGCAGAACACCTCCCCCCATGGTATGGCGATGATGGCGGAGGTGATCTGTAGTCCTAACACCTATTGATCATGTCAAAAATTCAGAGCCATCCTGTGCCCTGTGCTCACTTTATGCGTTATCTCACGGAAAGTATTTGGCCCTCCCAGGTATTATCTTGGAACTAAAGCATTTTGAGCATTTATATTTTGAAGATGGGAGAGCGAGTGGGTCCGAATAGTGTAGCAGAAAAAAATTGGGCAGGGCTGGCGTGTTGTCACTTCTGGCAGATCAACATCTGTATTTTCAGGGTTTATAAAGGGATGAGTGATGTACACAGCCCCAGAATATTGCATGAAGAACCTTCATTAGCAGGCATTGGTCTCTCTGCTAAGTCAGTTAGACCATGTGTGTTGGACCTCTGATTGCTGATTTCAGAGCTTTAGGTCTCTAGAGAGGGTGTGCTGGACCTCTGCAGAGTGACCACTGTGAACACTGCAAGGGTCCTTCACTATAGCTTGCTGGCAGGGGACAGGCTATTCTACTAAAGATGTGTCTGAAAGAATGAAAACGCAAACTGTAAGACATCAAACACCTTTTGTTTTGATGTACATGGCTGATTTAAACTAGAAGTTCACTTGGGTTTTTACGAACTGCCTTGTTTGCAAACCGTCTTTGAGTCATCCAACCTGTAAGCATTTACTGAATTATTCTTTATCCGATGTCATGGTATGACAAAACGCGTCGGGATTGGCTGACGGTTTGACGCATGCACAGACGAGGGACGCGGCGGCCATCTTGTTGGTGGGGAAACCAACACGCTGCTTCATTGTATACTGAACGCTGTTGATCGATCTACATAATGTAAGCTGCCTTCTTTTATTTACCAATAAATGAGTGAATATACTACACCATGAGAGGAATATGTTTTATGTCTCTTGAGTGCACTAAGGAGTCTTTTGAAATCTATTCTGGTCTGTAATTGGAGGAGGGGCTTGGATGTCATCGGATCTTGCCTGCCATAGTTATATCTGAGCTTTGGACACTTTATGACCCTGTGGGGTCTAAGGAGCTGGTAAGGTCATTTAGTGACTCTATTCGGTGGTGGATTCTTCTACTTGCACCCCTTTTTGGATATTTGTGGACTTTATTCTTGCACATGGGACAATATGTTGTTTACTGCAGCTTTGTATCCTGATTAGCGTGACACCATCCTTTACATATTCTTTAAACCTTAAAACTATTTTACATACACTAACTTGTATTAATATTCAGCGTCTTTTAACAATACAAATACCGAACAGTGAAGGTTATTACCAAAAATAAAACATTCTATCCCTGCCCTAAGTTCGTTAACTTAAATTGCCCCTTAATGATTCCTTAATAATTATTGAAGGCCATAAAAGTAATTGCCGCAAAATGATAGACAAAGCACTTTTTAAATGTGAAAGGTGAAAATGTTGCTCAGAATACTCGTAACAAAGCAGCCAATACAGAAGAATTGAAAAGACGCCGGGTTCTTTCTTCGGCCCCTGAGATAATTCATTCTCCCCGGTATCCTCCATTTTTACCAATAAAGACTTTCGTAGCCCCCCAGTGGCAATTGGTTACATTTTACAGGAGCAATTTCTATGCATTGTACTTTCATAATAAAGCCAGGGAGTGTTAAACAATCTTCTTTTGGCACAGGTCGCACTTGAGTAACGAAGGCTCTTTGTAAAATTTTATGAGTAATTATAAAGTCCTCTGTAATCTGAAGCTACGGCAGGTAATATGGTGCCGTTACGCACAGTTGGTTGCAGCTGATACTGGTACGTATTAGTCACTTGGGCTTATTGAGTGTGAAGAATGTGAAGGAAGCTGTAATTATACATAGCTCTCAACTGGTCCTCATTCAAAGGGCTCGCCCCTCTTTCGAGAACCAAATCCAAAAACCAATTCCTTTGTGGTGTAAAGATCTTTATCAATAAATGTACTACTTAGCAGTAGGGTTGAGCGAACACCTAGATGTCCGTGTTCGACGGGTTCGGCCGAACTTTAAAAAAAAGTCCGGGTCCGTGTCCCGGACTTTTACCGAACTTTTCCCGGACACCGAACCCCATTGAAGTCAATGGGGACCCGAACTTTAAGGCACTAAAATGGCTCTAAAACACCAAAGGAAAGGGCTAGAGTGCTGCAAATGGCAGCAAAACGTAATTAAGAGCATGGCAAGTGCTCTGCAAACAAATGTGGATAGGGAAATAACTTAAAACAACAAAAAAAAAACAGAAAAATAAAACAATGTTCTTCTTCATCTCTGAAGGACGAGGCCCATATGGAGTAGGAGGGAGGTTGAGGTGGTGGTGGATGTGGCGGTGACATAGGCGTGCGCACAGGGTGTGCTGGGTGTGCCTGGGCACACCCTAATCACCTAGGGCACATAGCATTGCCAGTGAGGAGATGGGAAAGATCTCCCTGGGACCTGCTCTGCTCTATTTCTCCTTGCCTACAGGTACATGGCCCCGATACATTACTCTCCCTGCTGGCAAACACATGCATGTGTATTTCAACTTTGGGGTGCACACCTTAATGCAATAGGCTGCGCACACCTATGGGCGGTGTAGGTGGAAGCGGCGGTGGAGGAGGACCAGGGCCGGATTAACAGCATCATGGGCTTGGTGCTGAGGATTTTGAAGGGCCTTAAGGGCCGTGCCTTGCCATGCACCCAGAGGAGGAAGGGTGCAGCCATGCATGCCTAATTCAACATGGGATGCTGTCTCTGAAGCCCATAAACACATCCATGCATCGCCAACTGTCCCTCCTTGTCCGGCCTTCACGCTGTGTGGGGAGGTTCTGAGGGTGCTGCCTGGGGAAGCGAGCATAGAAGCCAGACTTCTGTGTTTACAAGTGACAGAAGAGCGGTAACAGTGAATATGGCCAACCCGGGGCCTATATAAAAGGTAGGGGCCTGGAGCTGCAGCTCCAATAGCCCCTACATTAATCTGGCCCTGAGGAGGAGGACGAGGTAGCCAACACTGCTTCTTTTCAAAAATTTTAAATGAGGGTACACCCCAAAAGAGTGAGAAAGAGCAAAAATGGAACAATGGGTGGGTAAGGTCGGTATCCATTGCTATTCTGCATAAGGTACGGAAAAGTCCCGTGGGATCCATGCCTGGTTCATTTTAATGAACGTGAGCTTGTCCACATTGTCTCTGGACAGGCGGCTGCGCTTGTCTGTTATAACGCCCCCAGCCGTGCTAAATACCCGTTCAGATAATACACTGGCTGCAGGGCACGCCAGCACCTCCAAGGCGTAAAGGGCAAGCTCAAGCCATGTGCCCAATTTGGAGACCCAGAAGTTGAAGGGGGCAGACCCGTCATTCACTACATGTAGGCGTGTGCACACATACTGCTCCACCATGTTGGTAAAATGCTGCCTCCTGCTAAGACGTTCCATCTGAGCTGCTGGTGCTGCTGTTTGTTGTGGCGTGCTGACAAAGCTTTTCCACATTTCGGCCATGCTAACCCTGCCTTCTGAGGTGCTGGCGGTGCCCTGGTTGCGTTGGCGACCTCCTCCTCCTCCTCCTCTGCCTTGTGCTTCCACTGTGGCCCCGCTGTCAGATGGGAATGCCAGCAGCATGGCGTCTACCAGCGTGCGCTTGTACTCGCGCATCTTGCGATCGCGCTCCAGTGAGTGAATTAAGGACGGTACGTTGTCCTTGTAACGGGGATCCAGCAGCGTGGCCACCCAGTAATCAGCACAAGTTAGAATGTGGGCAACTCGGCGGTCGTTGTGGAGACACTGCAGCATGTAATCGCTCATGTGTGCCAGGCTGCCCAGAGGCAACGAAAGGCTGTCCTCTGTGGGAGGTGTATCGTCCGTGTCCTCTGTATCCCCCCAGCCACGCACCAGTGATGGCCATGAGCTGGCCTGGGTGCCACCCTGCTGTGAACATGGTTCCATCTCCTCCTCCAGCTCCTCCTCCTCCTCATCCTCCTCATCCTCCAGAACTGTGCCCCTGCTGGACAATTGCGTCCCTGGCGTTTGCGTGTGCAGGAACCCACCCTCGGAGCCCCTTGCGAATGACTGCCCTGAAAGCCTTGGAAATGTTACCTCTTCATCCTCCTCCTCCTCCTCATCCTGTGCCACATCCTCTTCCATCATCGCCCGAATTGTTTTTTCAAGGAGGCATAGAAGTGGGATAGTTAAGCTGAGAACGGCGTCATTGCCACTGGCCATGTTGGTGGAGTACTCAAAACAGCGCAACAAGGCACACAGGTCTCGCATGGAGGCCCAGTTAAATTAAATAGCGGAATAGAAAATATGATCCAAAAAAAGTGTATGTATATCACACGTACACAACCACACTGGGCCCCAATTACTATTGTTTGTACCCCTAAAAGGCTAGATGAGGAGTAGGGGGAGTATGGAACAGGCAGCACCCTCAAACCTTCAGAAGTATGAGATGAACCCCAACAACTTGGAAAGGTGGATCTCTCTCACACGTACCGACACAGACTATCCCGCAATTCAATTGATCCTCAAAGGTTTTTATTGAATAGCGGAATAGGAAATATGATCAAAAAAAGTGTATGTATCTCGCACGTACACAACCACACTAGGCCCCAATTACTATTGTTTGTACCCCTAAAAGGCTAGATGAGGAGTAGGGGGGGTATGGAACAGGCAGCACCCTCAAACCTTCAGAAGTATGAGATGAACCCCAACAACTTGGAAAGGTGGATCTCTCTCACACGTACCGACACAGACTATCCCCCAATTTAACTGATCCCCAAAGGTTTTTGATTAAATAGCGGAATAGAAAATATGATCCCAAAAAAGTGTATGTATATCACACGTACACAACCACACTGGGCCCCAATTACTATTGTTTGTACCCCTAAAAGGCTAGATGAGGAGTAGGGGGAGTATGGAACAGGCAGCACCCTCAAACCTTCAGAAGTATGAGATGAACCCCAACAACTTGGAAAGGTGGATCTCTCTCACACGTACCAACACAGACTATCCCCCAATTTAACTGATCCCCAAAGGTTTTTGATTAAATAGCGGAATAGAAAATATGATCCCAAAAAAGTGTATGTATATCACACGTACACAACCACACTAGGCCCCAATTACTATTGTTTGTACCCCTAAAAGGCTAGATGAGGAGTAGGGGGAGTATGGAACAGGCAGCACCCTCAAACCTTCAGAAGTATGAGATGAACCCCAACAACTTGGAAAGGTGGATCTCTCTCACACGTACCGACACAGACTATCCCGCAATTCAATTGATCCTCAAAGGTTTTTATTGAATAGCGGAATAGGAAATATGATCAAAAAAAGTGTATGTATATCACACGTACACAACCACACTAGGCCCCAATTACTATTGTTTGTACCCCTAAAAGGCTAGATGAGGAGTAGGGGGGGTATGGAACAGGCAGCACCCTCAAACCTTCAGAAGTATGAGATGAACCCCAACAACTTGGAAAGGTGGATCTCTCTCACACGTACCGACACAGACTATCCCCCAATTTAACTGATCCCCAAAGGTTTTTGATTAAATAGCGGAATAGAAAATATGATCCCAAAAAAGTGTATGTATATCACACGTACACAACCACACTGGGCCCCAATTACTATTGTTTGTACCCCTAAAAGGCTAGGAGTAGGGGGAGTATGGAACAGGCAGCACCCTCAAACCTTCAGAAGTATGAGATGAACCCCAACAACTTGGAAAGGTGGATCTCTCTCACACGTACCAACACAGACTATCCCCCAATTTAACTGATCCCCAAAGGTTTTTGATTAAATAGCGGAATAGAAAATATGATCCAAAAAAAGTGTATGTATATCACACGTACACAACCACACTAGGCCCCAATTACTATTGTTTGTACCCCTAAAAGGCTAGGAGTAGGGGGAGTATGGAACAGGCAGCACCCTCAAACCTTCAGAAGTATGAGATGAACCCCAACAACTTGGAAAGGTGGATCTCTCTCACACGTACCAACACAGACTATCCCCCAATTTAACTGATCCCCAAAGGTTTTTGATTAAATAGCGGAATAGAAAATATGATCCCAAAAAAGTGTATGTATATCACACGTACACAACCACACTAGGCCCCAATTACTATTGTTTGTACCCCTAAAAGGCTAGGAGTAGGGGGAGTATGGAACAGGCAGCACCCTCAAACCTTCAGAAGTATGAGATGAACCCCAACAACTTGGAAAGGTGGATCTCTCTCACACGTACCAACACAGACTATCCCCCAATTTAACTGATCCCCAAAGGTTTTTGATTAAATAGCGGAATAGAAAATATGATCCCAAAAAAGTGTATGTATATCACACGTACACAACCACACTAGGCCCCAATTACTATTGTTTGTACCCCTAAAAGGCTAGGAGTAGGGGGAGTATGGAACAGGCAGCACCCTCAAACCTTCAGAAGTATGAGATGAACCCCAACAACTTGGAAAGGTGGATCTCTCTCACACGTACCAACACAGACTATCCCCCAATTTAACTGATCCCCAAAGGTTTTTGATTAAATAGCGGAATAGAAAATATGATCCCAAAAAAGTGTATGTATATCACACGTACACAACCACACTAGGCCCCAATTACTATTGTTTGTACCCCTAAAAGGCTAGGAGTAGGGGGAGTATGGAACAGGCAGCACCCTCAAACCTTCAGAAGTATGAGATGAACCCCAACAACTTGGAAAGGTGGATCTCTCTCACACGTACCAACACAGACTATCCCCCAATTTAACTGATCCCCAAAGGTTTTTGATTAAATAGCGGAATAGAAAATATGATCCCAAAAAAGTGTATGTATATCACACGTACACAACCACACTAGGCCCCAATTACTATTGTTTGTACCCCTAAAAGGCTAGGAGTAGGGGGAGTATGGAACAGGCAGCACCCTCAAACCTTCAGAAGTATGAGATGAACCCCAACAACTTGGAAAGGTGGATCTCTCTCACACGTACCAACACAGACTATCCCCCAATTTAACTGATCCCCAAAGGTTTTTGATTAAATAGCGGAATAGAAAATATGATCCCAAAAAAGTGTATGTATATCACACGTACACAACCACACTAGGCCCCAATTACTATTGTTTGTACCCCTAAAAGGCTAGATGAGGAGTAGGGGGAGTATGGAACAGGCAGCACCCTCAAACCTTCAGAAGTATGAGATTGTGTTCACTGTACCCCACAAAGATTGAGTTCACTGCACCCCACAATGATTGTGTTCACTGCACCCCACAAAGATTGTGTTCACTGCACCTCACAAAGATTGTGTTCACTGTACCCCCCAAAGATTGTGTTCACTGCACCCCACAAAGATTCTGTTCACTGTACCCCACAAAGATTGTGTTCACTGCACCCCAAAAAGATTGTGTTCACTGCACCCCAAAAAGGATGTTGTTCACTGCACCCCAAAAAGGATGTTGTTCACTCCACCCCAAAAAGATTGTGTTCACTGCACCCCACAAAGATTGTGTTCACTGCACCCCAAAAAGATTGTGTTCACTGCACCCCAAAAATGATTTTGTTCACTGCACCCCAAAAAGGATGTTGTTCACTGCACCCCAAAAAGGATGTTGTTCACTCCACCCCAAAAAGATTGTGTTCACTGCACCCCAAAAAGATTGTGTTCACTGCACCCCACAAAGGATTTTGTTCACTGCACCCCAAAAAGATTGTGTTCACTGCACCCCAAAAAGGATGTTGTTCACTGCACCCCAAAAAGGATTTTGTTCACTGCACCCCAAAAAGATTGTGTTCACTGCACCCCACAAAGGATTTTGTTCACTGCACCCCACAAAGATTGTGTTCACTGCACACCAAAAAGGATTGTGTTCACTGCACCCCAAAAAGATTTTGTTCACTGCACCCCAAAAAGATTGTGTTCACTGCAGCCCAAAAAGATTGTGTTCACTGCAGCCCAAAAAGATTGTGTTCACTGCAGCCCAAAAAGATTGTGTTCACTGCAGCCCAAAAAGATTGTGTTCACTGCAGCCCAAAAAGATTGTGTTCACTGCAGCTCACACACAGAAAAATGGATGTGGATCACTGACACCTGCCTATCTCCAATCCCACACCACACAGCAATATCGATTGTAGTTTGTAGAACACAGTTTCCCTAAAATTCAGCAGACTCTGTCCCTAACAGGATTGAGAAGAGATCGTAGATCAGGATTGAGTGCAGACCCCACCCCCCACACAGCAATATCGATTGTAGTTTGTAGAAGACACTGACCCTATAATTCAGCAGACTCTATCCCTAAAATGCCTACAACTCGCCCTGCCTAAACACTCCGACCTGTCCCTCAATTCTATCCGGACACAAATGGTTTTTTCCTGCCTATCTTTCCCTAATCAGCAGCCAGCACGTTGATGTGTGCTCTGTCCCTGAATCTAAGCAGCATAATGACGCCGCTGCGGCTGCCTCGAACTTATAAAGACTTGGTCACATGCTTCAGACGGCCAATCACAGCTACTGAGACATTTGCAGGCATGGCTGGGATGGCTTAAGGCACACCAGTTAAACGATTGTTGATTGGCTGTTGAAAGCCCGCCATGAAAAGAGCGCCAAAGCATGCAAAACCCGGAAATAAAACGACCGAACACGGATTTTTACCCGAACATACAGTAAAGTGTCCGTGGTCCGTGTTCGGGTACAAAAAATCCAATTATTCGGTACGAACACGAATAATACAGTCCGTGTTCGCTCAACACTACTTAGCAGTTATTAGGAGTAGAGTTCTTGCAGATGAAGATCACAAGATGGAAAGAACACTAGGCATACTGGAGCAGTTTTTAATGTAACATCCACATCTGGGGACCATAGATAAACTACAACTCAGGAGATTGGGCTCTACTCACGAATCCCAGAATCCCAGTATAAGTAAGGTCATGGGCTTGATTCCATCAGTCAGTCAGGAAGGATTTAGGGCAGCCCTATGAAGCACTAGAGGAAGAGCAGATCTCCCTGGACTTCTGCCTATTTAATGGCATCCCATCCACTATATGGACACACCTCCCCAGGGATTGGCGGGGGAAAGGTAAGGGCCTAGCCTAGGCATTTGAATTTCCCTGCCCCTAGCTCTGGAATGTTCACAACAGGTTCATAGGAAATCAATCAAATGCTCAGACTTTGGAGCCAGAACAGACCAAAACAGCAGATCACAGCTACTCTGGCTGCAGAGAAAGTCACACTAAATTTACCTAGCATGCTTAGCCTAGGGGGGTGCTACACATAGCTGTGGGATCCCCAAAGAAGCTGGAAATCACTGTAGTAGGCACAGCTACTACAATGGTGGCTATGAGCTTCTGGGTCCTGTGCCAAGCCCCTGCCCTGCTGCTAAGTGAACACAAGAGGTTGCCCACTCAGCATGGGCGACATTCAGAGAACACACAGTGAATGCAATGAAATTCTCAGATTGAATGAGGGGAGAGGCAGGGTGGTGATGCCACGTTCTCCAACTCAAATCAGAGAATTCATTGCATTTATTGAGAAAATTCAAAGTGTTCTCTGAATGGCGCCCATGCTGATTGGCCGACCTACTGTGTTTAGAAAGCGAGCAGAGGGCCAGAGGCTCGTGATGGGACTCGGAAGCTAGTGGAGGTCACTGGAGTACCGGTGTCTACCGCAGAGATTTTTAGTCTCCATGGAGATCCCACAGGTATGACATATACATACTTACATTAGTCCAACTGGTCCATACTAAGATTTTAAATAAAAATGTCATTGGTATGTTGATGAAGAGGAAAAGGAGGAGCCAAGGAAGACAAAAAATAAGCAGATCAAACGTCAACTTTAAAGGGCTAGTTCACCTTTTTAAAGACTACTCTGTGCAGTCTGTGAAAATTATTCCATTAATTAACTAATCAGATTTTACAAATATCCATGTATGCTCTTCACATTCCCGTAGGACGCTTGTGCATGAAGTGAAGCCTGCCCCAAATTATTCTGATTTTTTTCACAGCTCTGTCGTCTTCTCTAGAGTGGACCAGCTGTTAGGAAGACCGCTTTCTAGCAGAAAAGGAGGGAGTGCCATTCTGCTTCTGAGCCATGCACATGTGCATTGTGCTCTCCGCTGAGCAGATGAGATCAGCAGTTGCGATGCGAGATGGAGTATTGCAGCTGCTGAGGTCATCTGCTGCTACAAGAGATAGCGAGATGTCAGAAGGACGGCGCACGCTCTTGTGACATCTAGTGGTGTTTTTGAGCCACTGGGATCGACCGATTATCAGCAATGCCGGTATATCGTGGGCCGATATGCACTTTCCCCGATATATCGGAATCAGCCCCTGAGGTTACCGATATTGTCGATATTCCAGGAAAGTGCTGTACCGGAGTGATGCCTGCAGCTAGAGGCATCACCCCAGTACCGGCGTCTATAGCCGACGGTCGGCTGTCTTGTAATGACAGCCGATGCGGCTGAGAAGCAGCTCGGCTGTCATTACAAGGAGCAGGAGGGAACTTACCCCCCTTCCCGCCGCCTTCTGCGGCTCGCCCGGGTCTCTCGGTGGGTCCTACCTGCACAGCCACCGAAGAGAAGACCCGATCAAAGCCGCATTCAGCTCCGATCTGGTCTCCTTGTAAAAACCCGGAAGTGATTTTATGACATCACTTCCGTGTACTCGGTGCCAAATTCAAAAAAATTACAGCATTCAAAATAGCAAAACTTGCCTGTTTTGAATGCTTTTAAGTGCAAAGGAGGGGTTTGGGATCTTTTAGACCCCCAAATCCCTCCACAACTGTACCTGTGAAAAAAAAAAAAAAAAATTATTTTTAAATGTCCGGAAATATCGCCAATATCGGCCGATACCGATATCCGTTGACCAAAGTATCGGTATCGGCAGTAAAAAAAACTATATCGGTCGATCACTACTTCCTTTGTCCTGCCTAACCTCCTCTTTAGGGCTAGTAAGTTCAGTCTTAGATAGACCCTCCCCACTTCTTCCATGTTCCCTTTGTCAATTTTAGTTATTCAAGACAATGTCGTTATCTCCTTCCACTTCAAAAGACTGAAAAAGCATCCTCTGTACTGTAATTATCTGACGAAAAATTGCGTTGGATTCACCTATGTCTTATTGAAGAGTTCAGCTACCTGTGGATGGGGCCAAATCAGCAGGTGGCCATACTGTGGAGACAGACTGGGTGTAAGGAGGTATGTCAATGCATAAAGCAGCATTTGAAACAAAGCAAATGGATAAATTTAAAATTAAGGGATAGTGTTCAAGAACTGCACAGCAATTTTTTGTTTAAAGGCGAACTAACCCTTTAAGACCATGGAAAATAAATGCTAAAAAAACTTGATTCAGCTCTGTCATCAGGCCCCAAAACATCTCCATTTAGGCTGCTAAAAATATTTCTTGAACACATCACACAACATTTTCTATCACTCCGTGTTCAAGGTGCGCTCGCTCACCGCTACTTCTATCAAAGTGGTCGGCTCTCGCCTTTTGAAGGGCGACTTGTTTCCTGCAAAAATGTTGTGTGGTTTGTGATGTTGTTTGTTTCTGAAGTCCCACAGCGTTTTGTCACTAGCCTTTGAAGTCCTACGCCTTTGAAGTTTAATGTGTCACAACTCAGAAGGGTGAAGGGATTTCTTAAATCACCTTTGGACCGCATGAGGCTTTGAAGAGAGCAGAGCGGCGGGGGGCTTTACCCCAATGTCTGTATAAATACTCCCACCATATTCTATTAGATGAATAGACAAAGACACACTTGCATGTAAGGCCGTCCACACAACAACCGTAGGTGGAAAAAAAATCGACCGCTTGGCTACAGTTACAGTAAACATAAATGACCTTGGCAAATGTTTTTTTCATGGGTTTGCTTGTTATACCAGGCTCCACAAGCAACCATTAGAAATATGGATAGGATTTCAGATGCATTTGCCCTGGGCAGAGGTACTAGGCAGGGTTGTCCTCTTTCCCCACTGCTCTTTGCCCTCACCTTTGAACCCCTTGCTGCCCTGATTCGCACTAACATCACAGGCTTTTTACATGGCGACTTGCATGAGAAAATCATGCTATACACAGATGATATGTTACTGTTTCTGGGAAATATCACTACATCAATGGAGGCAGTCATTGACACCACCACACCACCTTTACTTTTGGCCATTTATTTGGTCTTACCATAAATTGGACAAAATCTGCCTTACTGCTGTTGGATGGTGATGTGGGGCAGCCTGTTCTAACGGTAAAAGTACACGAGGAAGGCAGCACATGAACCACACCGGGATGCAATGGTTAAGGAAGTCAGGTGAACATCCAGTATAGAAAGGGTTAACAGTTTATTGGTATTGATAAAGATGACTTGATAAAGCGCATAGCGCAAAACATTTAGTCATGGCAACCATATAGCTTGTGGTCCACCCTGGTTCCTGGTACTTCCCCGTAAGTGGCGCCTGTCCGGCTGATGTCACCGCTACGG
Source organism: Pelophylax lessonae (assembly GCF_965119305.1). Taxonomy (NCBI): domain Eukaryota; kingdom Metazoa; phylum Chordata; class Amphibia; order Anura; family Ranidae; genus Pelophylax; species Pelophylax lessonae. Next base: position 57,961,870 of record NC_138768.1, on the reverse strand, counting down.
AACTTACAGCAGAGTCCTTTCATCCTCGTGCCGGCTGGTTTTCGGCTTAGTGCACACACTGCTCAGCAGTCCTGGGAGACTGACCTCCTCGCACTCGTGTTGCTTGCTGCCAGGTGCCTTTGTCCACTCCAGCCCAGGGGGATGTAAGCATTTTATGTACTTTGTTTTTCGGTTATCAATACCAATAAACTGTTAACCCTTTCTATACTGGATGTTCACCTGACTTCCTTATCCATTGCATCCCGGTGTGGTTCAGGCGCTGCCTTCCTCATGTACTTTTATCCATAACAGCACCCTTCCTATGCTCGTTGGCTAGCAGCAGAAAAAACGCTGGGGAGCCTCACAGGCTTATTTCTATCCCTCCACCCTAAAGGCACCCCAGGAGCGCCAGATTTGTGATTATTGCTTTGAAGTCTGTTTTAACGGCCTGTCCTATCCCTATTACCTCCAACTTTAAGTACCTCTGTGTACATATCTCATCCAAAATAACCGATTACTGCCACCTTAACATTCACCCCCTGTTATCAAACTTTCGGGAAAAAGTAAATATCTGGAGCGATTTAAAGATATCAGTGGCAGGCAGAACCAATTTAATTCAAATTATTCCTATGCCCCAGCTACTGTATTCACTAGATAACTCCCCTGTAATGGTTCCTCTAAAGACATTTCGTATAGTTAATTCCATCTTCAGATCACTAATTTGGAATAACCGTCCTCCCAAAATCCTACTAGAACGACTACAACACCCCGAAGTTGGGGGTGGCCTCGCACTCCCCAATCTTTGGTTGTATTACATCGCGGCACTCTCCCTGCTTCTCCACCTTTGCCTTCTACTTCACTGACATCCTCAAACCACATTATGCTCATGTTTATATGAGTGGACTCTATCCCAGAAGATCTGGAATCCCAGGCTTTTGACAAACTGTACACCAAAATCTGACTTTTAAAAAAAAATCTCCTACCTCGACTGGGCCCAAACCCCCGATCCACTGACAACGTAGGGAAGGGTACAGGGCGAAGCGTGAATTGTGGGTGTGGATAGACACAAGTCGGTGACGGAAGAATTCCTGGATACTGGGCACTTTCTAGCGTTGGAACCGGTATAGCACTGACGACAGCTGTAAAATAAAAGAAAAAGTCAAACAACTTCTTATACAATATAACACAACACTTGCAAGCCTATATTTGTCCTTTGTGATTGGCTGCCTCTAAAGTGGCATGGAAAAAACAGTAAAGCTACCCATACAGTTTGTTTGTTTTTTTGTTCAGTGGATGGAGGAGTCCCTTCCCCTCGCCGCACCCAAATGTTGTGTTCTTACAGGTCATCCCACCACCGTCAGAATGCACTGATCAGTTCTGACGGCAGATGACTGGATGCAGCCGCTAATTGAGAAAAATATTGCCAACATGTCCCTTCAAAAGAAATCGATCAACGAATCGATTTATGTTGAGCAGGGACAGCCGCACATTCAAAATCGATCAAAGAATGTGTCGGCAGATAAGAACCATTTGGCCCATCTAGTCTGCCCAATATATCTGAATCCTATGAATAGTCCCTGGCCCTATCTTGTATGAAGGATAGCCTTATGCCTATCCCATGCATGATAGAAACATAGAATGTGTCTTCAGTGTATTGCCAGCCCAAGGAGACTTTAGCAACAGGACACAGGGATAACATCTACCTGTTTCAAGAGGCAACTTTATATACAGAATACAATACACTAAAACTGTGAAGTGTACAATAGCCTTTTTTTTTTCTTTTTTAAACTTTGGGACAGTATAACTGTACAGATTATGGTGAGAAGTTGACCAAAGCAATTTAAAAGTCCTCAAACTGAATCAGTGCATAACACAGTAAAGCCTTCCTAAAACAGAAGATATTTACATATATCATTCAATCATGAATCCCAAAAAGACTATTCATTATTTTGGGACAGTGGGCAGAGCCATGAAAATCACTGCTTTATGCCCCACTGAGCAGCGCCACATTCAAAAACTCTGGTGTATAGTAAAAATATAACTGAATATTATAAAGTAATTTATTCCAAACTACATACAATTTTTCTGAAGCTCCACATGAAGGGCTGTTGATCCCTTGTAAACACAAAAAAAGTGAACAGTGAAATCACAAAAAAGTCCACAGATGGCCAAATCTCCAACAAGAAAGGGCCTCCTACCCTCAACCTCCCAGGGCACAAGGCTCCTGACAGGGGCAAGGTACGCCGTGGTCTACCCAGGCTGAAGCCAGGTGGATCCCACTCCTTAGGGACCAGAAGAAGCCAGTCCACCAGGTATTTGTGGAGAAGAGAGACCCCTCCAGATAGGGAGAGGCAAAATATCCAAAGGCACAGAACCTCCTGCCAACTTCAGGGCTGGCCCCCGATAACCTGCACCTTGTCTCTATACAACAAAAAAAATAAATAAAAAAACACACATGCAGTGAAGAGCTTGTGAATAAATAAGTGGTATACAAAAGTATCATGTGATTACAGGACGGGCCCCCCGGCCATTATAAAAAATTGCCCCAGCTAGCCACAAGGCCTGCTGTTTACAGGATTTTGACCATCATCAGTACAGTGTATGGAAGCAATGGATTCTTTGGAGCAGGGCTTGGAAACCAACGGCAAAGACTAGCCATAAAGGTTATTGTGAAAGTCCCATGCACATTGGGCATTTAGCCCCGGTACAAAGGCTTTGATGTTTAGATGCGGGTGGGGGGCACAGGTGCACTATCCAGACCTACTGTTGGCAGTCTGTAAAATTGAAAGCTGCTGCAGCTGGGTGGGTCTGGATGTTGCACCCAGTGCCTTTAACGTTTAAGGCAACAAGTGCCCAATGAGGAATGCCCGGAACGCAGACTTTCTGGGTATTTGTCACTGGGCCCAGACTGCCCAAATTATTAGTGCCACTCGATGCATTGTCGCGCTGCAGCAGCTTTCAGCCTCTCAAAGAGTTTTACAGGCTGCCAGCAGTGGGGCATAACCGTGCAACAGTGTCATCCGCCAGTACCTAAACACCAAAGCCATGCATCTGGGTTAAGTGTGCATGAAACCTAAAGAAATCAAAGCAAATCTAAGCAAATCCATCCATAAAAAATCACATGCGATCTGTATTTAAAATACTTGAAGCGCCCCTCTAAAGCAGTAAAGTCTCTGCTCCGGTGTTCCACACCGGCATCTCTGACGCATCCAAACCTCTATGACTAACCCCTGGAGTGGGGCGAAATGCATCAGTGGGTGTGGCTGGGGAGGAGTCGAGGCTGAGGCCATACCCAACAGTCTTCTGAGATCGAGCTGTTGGGAGCGCGGCACTCTTACACTGTTTACACAAGCTACTTTAACCACTTAAGCCCCGGAAGATTTTACCCCCTTCCTGACCAGGGCTTTTTTTGCGATTCGGCACTGCATGACTTTAACGGACAATTGCCCGGTCGTGCGAAGCTGTACCTAAACGAATTTGACGTCTTTTTTTTCCCACAAATAGAGCTTTCTTTTGGTGGTATTTGATCACCTGTGCGATTTTTACTTTTTGCGCTATAAACAAAAAAAGAACGTAAATTTTGCAAAAATAACAATATTTTTCACATTTTTTTATATGGAATTCCCCAAAAAAAAAGGAAAAATCAAAATTTTTTAACATTTTTGGCCAATTTGTTTTCTGCTACATATGTTTGGTAAAAAAAAATCACAAAAAGCGTATTTTGATTGATTTGCGCAAAAGTTATTGCGTTTACTAACTAAGGGAAAGATTTTTGTCATTTTTGGTATTTTTTTTAACGCGTAATGGCGGCTATCTGCGATTTTTTTTGCGGTACTGCGACATTGCGGCGGACAGATCGGACCCTTGACTGACATTTTTGACACTTTTGGAGTTACCAGTGACATTACTGCAGTAATCAGTGCTATACATATGCACTGGTTACTGCAAAATGACACTGGCAGGGAAGGGGTTAACTTTATTGGGGAAGGAGGAGTTAAGTGTGTCCCTAGGGGCGTGCTTCTTACTGTGATTGGACATGGCTACTGGTGTAGGAACAGTGATCAACGGTCCTACATAGTAGAACCGTATGATCACCATTCCTACACAGGGGAGAATGAAAGGCGGCTTGTTTACATCAGCCGCCTGCCTTTCTCCCTTCACGGTGGACGATCGCGAGTGACCGGCGGACATCGGGTCCGCCAGTCACATGCACGGACTTCCAAGGGAACGAGCTGGAGCGGGCGCGCGACTCCGCGGGCGCGCGCTCGCCCGCTATTGGCTCACAAGGAAGTGACAGGCTAGTGACGTACCGGTACGTCACTTTGCCTGGCCGGGGCTGACCGCCGCAGTATATGTACTTGCGGCGGTCGGCAACCGGTTAAGAAGGTATTTACATGTCTCATTTTATTACAAATCCCAATAATGAGACAGATGGATGAGCTTCTCACAGTGCTGCCTCTCCTTTCACTGTCCAGTCACAGCCAGGGGGGGGGGGGAAGGACAAGACCTAAAAGTGTTATTGAAATGCAGAAGAGTACAATCAGGTCTCCTGCCTTACCAGACAGGGTTGTGCTGTGTGACAGAGCTGAGTAAATCACAGGACTGGATGGAAATAGAAATCCTTTGGCAGGAAAAACAGCTCCCTTTCTCAGTTTCCTGTTCTGCATGCCAATTCCTAGCCAATGACTCAAACAAGAGTTTCCCTTTAAGTAATCAATTCTCACAGATCCAGCATTGCACTGTCAATGCAAATAATATAGTGCACAAAAAAAGTCTTCTGTATGGAAAATAAATCAAACAATTGAACATTTCCTTTATTCCTTTTTTTTTTTTTTAAGTTATTACTGTGAGATCAGATCTGATTGAAAACGCGAAGAAACGACTGTAGCTTGTTGACAATTGAATTCCAATGTGACACTAATGTTAAGAGTTTGCAAGCTGAAATGCTTTGCAGAAATCACGTTGGGTTTTTACAATTCTGCAGTTCTCCATCAACGGAGGCAATTTACTGCCGCCTGTCACATTTTATATTCAGTGAATGAATGCCTTTACATCGGGAAAGAGATATAAACAAAACAGATTTGGTCTCAACAACCGCTATATTTCCGCGTGGCATTGTTCACGCCGATTCCCAGCATGCACATCGAGAGACGGATTACTTGGAGGGGACAAAAAAATTGAATTACAGTCATTTCATGTTATCACTGCATCAACATAAAGGCAATTTTCTATCAATGCGTTGTGTTACTGTTCAAGTTAAGACATCTGATATTTGCTTTCAAAAGCTCAAAAGTTCATAATGACGGATGATGTGTAGTTAAAGAAAGACTCCGACCTGAATACAAATCTTTAAATGGGCTGTAATGAGGAAATCATTATATAGGGGTTAAAGTGTCATTAAACCTAAACTATAAAAAAAACTCTCATTACATGCTATATAACAGAGTGTGCATCCTCACAAAGTCACTAAAGCATTCAATTTGTCTAGAGTGAAGTATACCTGGTTGATCCTGCCTTCAGATGTCCCTCCCATCTTCTCTGTGTCCCCACTGCAGCCTGAGATTGCGTAGACCAGCTGGGTTCCTCTATGGTGCATGCTCGGTTTCAGTTCCCTTCTAAGCTATTTATTTTCTCCTTTTTCCTATCTGTGCAGCCCCCATAGCTATAGAGTCACACATCTGGGCATAAACATAGTGGTAAATGACATTCCCCTCCCTTTCTCCTCCATGTCCTCCTATTGCTAAATATTATGGAGTCAAAATATAGTATGTTCATTGATCATATTCAAACAGCAGAGTCAGGTTTTCCACTGTAGTTAAAGAGACCCTGTAGACAGACCATTCATTCAATCAAAAACCTTCCTTTATGATTATATGGGCATTTGCCATATTTTAGTCATGATATTTACCTGTAAAATCCTCCATTGTGTAGACCAGTGTGTCTCAACCTTTTTTTAGAGTTATGGCCCCCTTTGAAATGATGTTGAATGTTGAAGCATGCAAGTCTAAAATGGGGTCCCCTTTCACATCAGAGCATTCCTTTCACATCAGAAACCCCCTTTCACATCAGAGTCTTCTGTCTACCCCTTCAAATCATAGTCCTCAGTCCTCCCCTACACATCAGAGTCCTCAGCCCCTCCCCCCTTCCTTTCACATCATAATCCTCAGCCCCCCCCCCTTTTTTTTCACATTATAGTCCTCAGTCTCCCCCTTCACATCAGAGTCCTCAGCCCCCCCTTCTTTCACATTATAGTCCTCAGTCTCCCCCTTCACATCAGAGTCCTCAGCCCCCCCTTCTTTCACATTATAGTCCTCAGTCTCCCCCTTCACATCAGAGTCCTCAGGCCCCCCCCCTCCTTTTTAAATCAGAGTCATCAGTTCCCCTCCCCCTGTCACACTGGAGTGCCCGGTCCCCACTTTCACTCAGAGTCCTCAGTGCCCCCTTTTACCTAAGAGTCTTATATTCCAATTTTCATCACAACATGGTAGCCACATGCTGCTGTGGATATCCAAAATGTGGTTGGTGCCACCATCTTGGATATGATATCAGCAGCCCCAGAGCTGTCACTTAAGCATTGGTAAGCACCCTCAGTATTTCAGCTGTTTTAAAACTACACACCCAATCATACCTCTGCCCTTGGAAGTCATGCCTGTGGCTTTCAAGAGTCTTTCAATACCCTATAGGATTTGTAGTTGTAGTTGTAGTTGCACCACAGCTGGAGTGCCAAGGTTGCCTACTTCTGCTCTATACTTGTTTCCATTTGATCCTTCAGCTTTCTGAAAGCTTATGTAGGGAAGTGCCAGTAAGTATTCAAAAATACTTGCCTATACTGTGCTTTTACTTGACTGTTTTTAAAGCCTATCTCCAGGGGAGATAAAGCCTTACCTTGCTGTGGGGGCTGCCTTGAAACTGTGAAGATTAAATGCTCATTTAGGTCTAGGGGACCAGAGTAATGGCGCTTTTCCACTGCATGGAACCGAACCGTTTGACTCGCTTTTGTGCTTTTCCACTGCTGGTATCGTAAGGTATGGTGTAGGAACGGTTCGGTACGGAGGCGCTTTTCCACTGCATGGAACCGAACGGTACGGCTCTCAAAAACAGTACCTACTCGATTGTGGTTCCAAGAGGTACCATACCCGGTACCATATCCCACAATCCTTTGCATGCAGTCACTACTAGCCAAAAAGCAAACCATACCGTACCGTACCGAACCGTTCCAACACCGTACCATGCGGTACCAGCAGTGGAAAAGCAAACCGGGCCAAGCAGGGCCGAGTAGAGCTGAGCCAGTACTTGCAGTGGAAAAGTGCCATAAGTGATTTTACCTACCCGATCCTCCACTCCACTGGCAGCTTTCCTTTACTCTCCTATGTCACAGCAGCAAACTTCCCCTCATCATTCTCACAATGCAGGGCTATGATCTTTGCATAATAATAATCAGAAGAGAAACCAGCAAGCTGGTTGTACCCAAGTTGATCGATCGATCAACTTGGTACATTCAGTCTGTCCATTACTGGTTAGAATCTCGGCTGGTTCCTGCTGCCAAAATTAGAACCGTGTATGGCTGGCCTAATAGAGCTTTTTGCGTCCCCCTAGACCAGGGATCTCCAATTTTTTTAATACTCGGGCAACGCCGTATATTTTACAAATATTCAGGGGTCGACAATATACATATACAATTAATATATTAAATTATACAATATAGAATCAGGTTTTAATGAATTGATTTAGAGCTGCCTTTCTCAACCTTTTCACAGAGCAATCCTTGAAATAACTTTCCGGTCTCAGGGAACCCCTGCTAAAAATGAATACTACAACTCATGATATATTAGTGTGATGGTCAGTGGGATGAATGCTCCTTACTCTTGTGGACATTGGGAAGAATCTCCCCCTACAAATAGCTAAAAATATCAATGGTGTCAGTGGGAACTTATCTAAGAGACAGACATTGTTCATTGGTGAAGGAACCCCTAGCAACCTCCGGAAGAACCCTGGTTGAGAAACCCTTATTAAGAGCAACAGAATCTTCAGTAACACAAAGGAAAGACCTTTCGAATAAACCTGAGGCCATCAGAGTCCATCCTTACATTAGAGTCACTATCAGAGTCCCCACTTACATTAGAGTCTCCATCAGAACCCCCACTCCCTTTACATCAGCCTTTCTCTTACAGAGGGACAAAAAACTTCTTACGGCAGGCCGGATTTTGTCCTTGGCCCAGAGTTTGGAGACCCCTGCCCCAGATTTAAGATAAAATGCAACTCTTGTGGTGCAGGGGTCAGCCCTACTGCAAGGCTGGATTTTTATTTTCCCTGAAATTCAGGTTTAAGTTGATGACTTAAGCAATGCAGATAAGTCACTGCCTTGCCCTTTAACCTGAAAATGGTCAGCGAAGGAGCAGCAGGAGGTTGATCCGCTCATCCCTCTGCTTATTCAAACTCTTTGCTAATGGCATCCTTGGTGGAAACCAAACACAAGGCTCCATAAGAAATAAGACCTACATATAAAAACATTTTTGAAGCCAACAGAGTCCTCATCAGAGCTCCCTTATATTATAGTCCCCATCAATATCCCCCTTACATCGGAATCCCCCTAACATCAAAGTTTCCATCAGAGTCCCCTTTCACATCAGAGTTTCCCCTCAGCCTGTGATTGGCCAGTAAAGGAGCAGCAGCAGGTTGATCAGCTCAGCTCTCTGCTCATTCAAACTCTATGCCAATGGGATCCTTGGTGGAAGCCAAACATAGGACTCCATAGGAAATAATACCTACATAAAAAAAAAATAAACTTGAACCTATCAGTGTCCCCATTAGAGCACCCTTATATTAGAGTTCCCTTGAATGTCCACCTTACATTGGAATCCCCCTTATAGCAGAGTTTGTCCTCAGCCTGTGATTGGCCAGTAAAGGAGCAGCAGAACACCAATCAGCTCATCCTTCTGCTCATTCAAACTCTATGCTAATGGTTCCTTGGTGGAAACCAAACGTACGACTCCACAAGAATTAACACCTACATAAAAAAAAATAAACTTGAACCTATCAGTGTCCCCATTAGAGCACCCTTATATTAGAGTTCCCTTGAATGTCCACCTTACATTGGAATCCCCCTTATAGCAGAGTTTGTCCTCAGCCTGTGATTGGCCAGTAAAGGAGCAGCAGAACACCAATCAGCTCATCCTTCTGCTCATTCAAACTCTATGCTAATGGTTCCTTGGTGGAAACCAAACGTACGACTCCACAAGAATTAACACCTACATAAAAAAAAAATAAACTTGAACCCATCAGAGTCCCCATCAGAGCTCCCTTATGTTACAGTCCCCATCAATGTCCCCCTTACATCAGAATCCCCTTTACATTAGAGCTTCCATCATAGTCCACCCTTACATTAGAGCTTCCATCATAGTCCACCCTTACATTAGAGCTTCCATCATAGTCCACCCTTACATTAGAGCTTCCATCATAGTCCACCCTTACATTAGAGCTTCCATCATAGTCCACCCTTGCATTAGAGCTTCCATCATAGTCCACCCTTGCATTAAAGCTTCCATCATAGTCCACCCTTACATTAGAGCTTCCATCATAGTCCACCCTTACATTAGAGCTTCCATCATAGTCCACCCTTGCATTAGAGCTTCCATCATAGTCCACCCTTACATTAGAGCTTCCATCATAGTCCACCCTTACATTAGGGTCTCCGTCAGAGTCCCCTCTCTTATCAGAGTTCTGTCCTCACCCTGTGATTGGCCCGTAATTGAGCAGTAGCACACTGATCAGCTCATCTATCCAATCATTCAAACTCTAAGCAGATGGCATCCTTGGTGGAAACTTAACACAAGACCCACATAAGAAACAACACCAAAATAAAAAAATTACTCCAAGCTAGGCTCCTGCCCATATTGGTAGCTTAGGTTGAGTTTCAAAATAACCTGCAAAATATTCTGGTCATTTCAAGAATCTATTTTAGCCCAGATGTTTCTGTAGCTATTAATTTTTCTGCAAAATGGAAGGCCCAACCACCTCTGTCCTTGGCGTGAACTCATAAAAAAATTGATTTCCTTAAGCGCGCAGGGCGAGGGAATCCATATCCTGCCTACATTGATCCCATTAGCTCCCTTTCACCATGAAATCACAGAGAAATGCATGGTAGTGTTTTGAACAAAGAAATATTACTCTTCTGCTCACCCGGAATGTCTGCAATGGGGATTTACACAAAGAGGCAAAAAAACAGAAAAATAAAAGTTGATGCGCAGAAGCTTGTAAGCACTTTGAGAGGTTTTACCTATTTCGCCGTTCTCTCCCTTCTTATCATCACCATCTGCGTTCTTCAAGATCAAAAGATAATTTTCCCTTTATGCTAGTCACCGTGTACTATACATTTTTTTACTGACGGCTAATGGAACCTGCGCCTCGTATGGATGTGGAAATACACCAGCGACGCATATCATCCACCATGTTTTCCCTGAGATTAAAGGCAAATTTCACTCTCCATATTGATTTTGGCTTCTAGTACTCGCTATTCAATATCGGCAGAACACCTGCGGCTTTACCTTTAGCACAAGTGACCTTTTTATCATATATACCGTAACTCCTGATTTATTGCTAAAGGGATACCTGTAATTCAGCAAAACACCTGTGACTAGCTGCATATCAAAGCTGCCTTTTCCCTGATGGCTAGTCTGAATTAGAAGTCCAGAAGGTCCAGAAATAATAGCTTCTCATACAGGTGCATTGCTTCATACCAGGCAGTGGTGTATTTTGGTTTTGTGCTGCCCTAGGCAAGACTAAAATTTGGCGCCCGCTCCTATGTAAATTTGCCCCACTCCTTTTTTAACAGATGGGACTCCCTCCAAAAATGAAGGACTACAAGTCCCAGCATGAACCCCTGAGATCTCACGAGAGGGGGGTTGTGAGAGAGGATGAGAGAGAGAGGGTGAGAGAGAGAGAGAGAGGATGAGAGAGAGAGAGAGAGAGGATGAGAGAGAGAGAGAGAGGGGGGATGAGAGAAAGAGGATGAGAGAGAGAGAGAGAGAGGGGATGAGAGAGAGAGAGGATGAGAGAGAGAGAGGATGAGAGAGAGAGGATGAGAGAGAGAGAGAGAGAGAGGATGAGAGAGAGAGGATGAGAGAGAGAGAGAGAGAGAGGATGAGAGAGAGAGAGAGAGGATGAGAGAGAGAGGATGAGAGAGAGAGAGAGAGAGAGAGAGGATTGAGAGAGAGAAACCAGTGGCCAATAGAGTCTCAGGTGGAGTGGAGGGGGGCACTTTTCTGCTGCCCCCCTGCATAGTGCCGCCCTAGGCCTGGGCCTTGTTGGCCTAGGCCAAAATACAGCACTGATACCAGGTTCCCTTTATAAGTTTAGCAATAAGTCAGGGATTATTAATGCATGCCAAACAGATTTCTTTTTTTTTTTTTTTTGGGGGGGGGGGGGAGGGGTACGCAAGAAGTTAACACTTTGATATCAATTAGTTAAGTAGAACTCTGGGCAAAAGAAAAAAATAGCATACAGTATAGGCCACAATCTGACATTTATTTTTCTGAGTCCCCCTGTGATAGGTTTTTTTTTTTTTAACCTGTTGTTTCAGCCAGTTGATCCGTTTTTTTCCATTTCCTCTAACAAAGTGACAACGCTGTTTGTCCTGTAGTGAAATTGCACAGCAGCATTGACACTCTGTAGACAGGATAATGCTAAATTGACACTTAAAGCGGTATTAAACCCAAAAACAAAAATATAATATATTTCAGCTAATCCATTGTTAGATGTGGTATTAGTTTTCTTATTTTTGGCCTTTTTCCCTCTGATTTCACCTGGTGATCTGGCCAGTAACACTCAGCAGCATTGTTCAGTCTGGGAGGAAGGGAGTGATAGATGGACGAGCAGATTTAGAGTCAACGAAATTAAGCAAAACTCCAGCTAACACTTTATAATCAGTTACAGCAAACTGTTTTTTTTTAACTTTTGGGTTAAAGATTTTACATGCGTAAATAAAAGCTGATCATTGTAAGCATGTCAGTGTTAAATGGTTTGTCTCATCTCTGTAACTGATACATTCTGCAGGAGAGCTTGAGAGTGTTGATTTTTTTTTTTTTTAAGCACGTGATTAGAGCCAGAGGCTCTAATGGGCTTCAAAAAAGGGTGGGCTCGAGGCGCAGAGCACTGTGCCCTGAGCCCACCCAGTTGTATGACAATAGTGAATGAACATTTGTTATTATCACACTGATTTTCCTCCCAGCCAATCAGGAAGCAGGTCATGAGACCTCTTTCCTGATTGGCTAAAAAGAGAAGCGATTTTACTGACCATTGGCCAGGAAGAGGGAGGAGACTCCCAGCCGCTCAGGGAAGGAGCAGGTAAGGATGCTGACTGTCCAGTTGGGAGTTGATTTTGCCACAACCCTCCCCCCCCCCCCAAAAAAAAATTTCATTCACCAGCCGCCACTGGTGCTAAGTACAAGGTCCTTTGCTCTACTGATGAGTTCTGGATCACCACAGTCTGGTCAACAGAGGTATTTATATTTTTAATGGACACTTACATGGATTGTTGGCCTGCGACTCCATTGGAATCATGAGCTTGGCCCTTGTGGCCCTTCTGGCAGCAAGAGAGCGCTCCAATGTGGAAATGTTACTCCCAACTTCATCCGTGTCTGGACCTGGGGGATGATATTCTTTCTTAGTAGAGTTCATGGACAACAATAAAACAGTTTAACCCTACCAACACTCAATTCTACGTCAAGTGTGCCAATGTTAATATACAGAGTAAGGGCTCTTTCACACTGGCAAAAATGTATGCCGCTCCAAAAAAAGCAATCTGCAGCACTTCTTTTACCTCCTAATTTTTTTTTGCTGTGTGGCCCCATTGTTCTTAATTGGTGAGCTTGAAAGTAGATGCCACCTGTTACACCATGCAGCCCAAGTTAAAAGTGCTGTGGCCATGAAGCAAAGCATCACAGCCACAGCATGTGTACAGCCCTGTCATTACATAATTCCAGGGGGTTTGCTGGGGGGCGGTAAAACTGTGGCTAGGAGGATAGGAGGAGGTGTTCTGTAGTTCACCAAAGTAATTTACAGTATCTGCATTTCTTGAGAAAAAATAAAATAGTATTTTCTTGTATATCAGTGCAGACTTTTGAGAAAAGCAATAAAGTAATGAAACAAGCAGCACCTCAGATCACAGGGGCATTTTCTACACCGATGCCGACTCCCATATTTACAAATATACTTAGACTACTACTATAAATCATTGTTGCATATCATCATTGTTTTTAAAGGAATAATAACACATTTTGGTTCCTAATAAGTTTGGTCGGCCAGTACAGCTTACCAGAATGTGAGCTTTTGCTGCCCAGCTGAGACTCTGATTGGCTGTGGCTAACTGGTGTGATATCTTGGCAGCTGGGCCGGGGGGAGTCCCGCCCCTGAGTTTCCGATCCAGCTGGTTTCTCTATGTTCTTCATCTCCATCTCCTCGTGGTGGATCCAAAGATCTGGAGGCCTAAGTTCCTTCTGACTACCTTTCCGTTTACTAGCGCTGTGTGTGGCCCGTTTTCTAGAGAAAATAAGATTCTGGAAATTAAAACAGCTGGAAAACATTTTAAAGACATATTCCATCTTAAATATTACTTTAAAACAAGAAACTGTTACCAAATACAATCAATTAAAACTTTTTCCTGCTTTCCCTACAATTGAAAAAGAACTAAATTATACCTAGTAGTTTAGTTTTGTCCAGATAACAATAGTCATCAGTAAAAAAAATATAGAAACATGTATATTTTTTAAAAAAAATTCACATAGCTATTCATCCAGCTAACCACTGGTGCAATTTTCTGTGTATTTCTGTGTATTTGGGAAAATAATGCATTACGGCCATTAGATAGAACTGAGAATCATATTTACTCTTATGATCCTCAACTCCATCAAGTGGCCATAATGCAGTATTTTCCCAAACTACTGTAATTTGCTTTAAGAATCAATAACATTCTATCTGATCAGTAAATAGAAGGAGAACATTAGATTTTGCTCCTTTTGCACAGAATAAATGTACCATCAGTTTGTTGGACAAATAGCTATGCAAAAGTTTTTATAAATACAACTCATAGTGTAAATCTGTCCAGTGGTAACACAGACAGCAATTAAACAAAACTGTATCAGGTTGTAACCCATCCTTACTCTATGCCAGGGGTCTTCAAATGATGGCCCTCCAGTTGTTCGGGAACTACAATTCCCATAATGCCTAGTCATGTCTGTGAATGTCAGAGTTTTATAATGCCTCATGGGATGTGTAGTTCTACAACAGCTGGAGGGCCGTAGTTTGAGGATCCCTGCTCTATGTAATACACTTTAAATTACAGTCTAGTGTCTGACACCTTCATATACACTATATTACTAAAAGTATTGGGACACCTGTCTTTACACACACATGAACACCCAGTCTTAGTCCGTAGGGTTCAGTATTGAGTTGACCCAACCTTTGCAGCTATAAAAGCTTCAACTCTTCAAGCGCATTTGTGAGGTCAGGCACTGATGTTGGAGAGAAGGCCTGGCTCACAGTCTGCGCTGTAATTCATCCCAAAGTTGTTCTATTGGATTGAGGTCAGGACTCTGTGCAGGCCAGTCAAGTTAGTCCACCCAAAACTCGCTCATCCATGTCTTTATGGACCTTGCTTTGTGCACTGGTTCACAGTCACGTTGAAACAGGAAGGCCAACCCCAAGCTGTTCCCACAAAGTTGAGAGTATGAAATTGTCCAAAATGTCTTGGCCTTAAGAATGCCCTTCACTGGAACTAAGGGGCTAAGCCCAGCCCCTGAAAAACAACTCCACACCGTAATCCACCCTCCACCAAATTAATTGGACCAGTGCACAAAGCAAGATCCATAAACACATGGATAAGCAAATTTGGGGTGGAGGAACTTGACTGGCCTGCACCTCAACCTGAGAGAACACCTTTGGGATGAATTAGAGTGCTATTAGACTGCGAGCCAGGCCTTTTCTCCAACATCAATGCCTGACTTCACAAATGCGCTTCTGGAAGAATGGTCAAACATTCCCATAGTCACACTCCTAAACCTTGTGGACAGCCTTCCCAGAAGAGTTGAAGCTGTTATAGCTGCAAAGGGTGGGCCAACTCAATATTGAACCCTACAGACTAAGACTGGGATGCCATTAAAATTCATGTGCGTGAAAAGGCAGGAGTCCCAATACTTTTGGTAATATAATGTCGTTTGCATAGGTTATTCTCTTTCCCTCATCACAGAGACATCGCAGCTTACAAGAATAACAAAAATCTCAAATTAATGTTTTAATTAATTTACGGAATATCCTTTTTTCTCTGCCTTGAAGCCACTCATAAATTATATTTAAAAATTAAGATTTAGTGGCCAGGCACATTAGATAAAATTCTTATTTCGTCACATGTGTCTGGCTGTTAGAAGCATGGAGAAGCCATTGAAATGATCTGGACACAGTTATTATTCTGATATGGGATAACAGATCAGTTTCATCAGACTTGTGCTCAGCCGAGTGAAGGCAGGCAACAGCATTAAATACAGATGCTCGGGATGGACTGTGAAAACTTTTCCGATATTGATGTTGAAGAAAGTTGACATTTGGATTCTCAGGGGGCTGGGTGCCAGGTGCCATGCCACTTTAGCACCAGCTGCCTACTGATCCAGAGTGTAAGTTTTACGCTGGAAGTCCCCTGGGTAACTACAAGGACTTCCAATGACAGCAACTCATCTGAAACTCTGCATACCAAAATAAATATTCCTAGCATTCCAGTTGGGGATTCAAGGTTTTGTTTTTGTTTGTTTTAATGGGGAAAGAAATAAAACCTTGTCTGGAGGGCAAAATATCTACAATGTCAGGCCATCAAAACTTTTCACATGCTTGTTATTTATCCATGAATAGATGATATTGTCTGCATCCAAATCCCCAGAGGGAGAGAGACTGCCAATTATAATCCCATATTCTACATAAAGACAGTCCCCGACACAGGTATAACTACATTGACAACATATGATACATTACTGTACATTACCCACATCACCTATGAGTGAAGAGGAGAGAGGAGTAGAGAGAAGGAAGGAAGGAAGGAAGGAAGGAAGGAAGGAAGGAAGGAAGGAAGGAAGGAAGGAAGGAGAAAGAAAGAAAGAGTGGAGAGAAAAGGAGACAGAAAGGAAGATATACACGATCTTGTTGGACTTTTGACGTGTTAGGTGATCATTAATTAAAGTTAAGCGTATAATATATACATATGTGTATATATACATATGTATATATATATATATATATATATATATATATATATATATATATATATATATATATATATATATATATATATATATTACTGCAATAATAAAATAATGTTGTTTATTATTTTTGTAACTAATGGCATATCTGCGGTTGGTCTTGAAAAAGCATGAAGCGAAACGCGTCAATCTACTACACCAGATATCCTCTGTGTGAAGTTAGGCTACAGAGATGAAACACTATGTCACTTTTTGTGACAAGCTTATGTGTATTGTATCTTTTTTAATATAAATTGTATGATGCTTATTTTGTTTTAACAATAACTTAATAAAATTAAACTTTTTTAGAAATTTAATATTTCTTATGTGAGTGCCTCTAAAGTCCACCATTGGTAGGACGTGGTCCTGCATCCCATTTTCTCTATATATATTACCCAGATGCTGCACAGGTCAAGGCCCCTTGTTCTTTTTAGAGGAAGGAAGGAAGGAGAGAAGTTGACAGGGGAAGAGAGGAAAGGAAGGAAGGATCGAAGGAAGGAAGAAGAGAAGTGGAGAGGGAAAGAGTAGAGTGGAAAGGAAAGAAGGAAGCAAGAAGAGAAGTGGAGAGTGGAAGTGCGGAGAGGACAGGAAAAAGAAAGGGAGGAAGGAAGGAAGAAGAAAAGTGGAGAGGGCAGGAGTGGAGAGGAAAGAAAGGAAGAGAGAAGAGAAATTTCGAGGAGGAAGGAAGAAAGAAAGAAAGAAAGAAAGAAAGAAAGAAAGAAAGAAAGAAAGAAAGAAAGAAAGAAAGAAAGAAAGGAAGGAAGGAAGGAAGGAAGGAAGGAAGGAAGGAAGGAAGGAAGGAAGGAAGGAAGGAAGGAAGGAAGGAGTAAGAGAAGTGGAGAGGGAAAGAGTAGAGCGAAAAGGAAAAAAGGAAGAAAGAAGAGAAGTGGAGAGTGGAAAGGTGGAGAGGACAGGAAATAGAAAGGGAGGAAGGAAGGAAGAAGAATAGTGGAGAGGGCAAGAGTGGAGAGGACAGGAAATAGAAAGGGAGGAAGGAAGGAAGAAGAATAGTGGAGAGGGCAAGAGTGGAGAGGAAATGAAGGAAGAGAGAAAAGAATTAAGAGGGGAAAATGGAGAGGACGGAAGGAAGGAAGGATTAATTGTATGCACCTCAACCAATATTCTTTTAGGAGACTGCGGTGGGGTTAATATTGTGTAATGATAAGGACAACCAGTGACTAAAAATGGGGCTACTACAGAGCATGTATATGAAGTCAAGAGGCCCCAGTAGGTATAAACAAACTTTTATTTATGTATTTATATATTTATTTAACAAAAAGTGTAAAATGTTTAATAATTGTATTGCCATACCTGTAGGCCATCCCTACATCCTGCCTTGTTGCTAGGATGTGAAAACTGTTGGTTTTGGTTCATGTAATGCTAAGAGTGAGCCCCCAATAGTTTTCACATCTTAGCAACAAGAAAGGATGTAGGAGTTACTAACTGGGAGTTTTTCAGCCAGGCCTCTAAGGGGGAACTCAAATAGCCTACAGGTATGACAATACAATTAATCAACAAAGCTGCTGGTTTTTTTTTTTTTTTAGCTACTTGTGCCCCTTAACTGTACAGGCTGAATTTAGCCTTTAAGATGAATCCCTCTTATATTTGTTGATGGGTGAAATTTATAAGTTTATGCTCCCAGGATTTCCTGAATTGCTGAATCAAGAACAGGGTGTAATGGAAACGTGATTACCGATAATCATGGCGATCTGCAGTTCAGGGGGCCTGGTGCACACAATCTATGCTTGGATAAAAATAAAAGGTAGCATTCAGATAGTGTATGGACCACCAGCAACTTCTGAATGCACTTTTTTTCTGTGTTTTTAGTAGATAACTTCTGTTTTCATCAATGCCGTACACACAGAAGAGGGCTACGTGGGATGTCTGGAAGGCCTGAGGTTTTTGAGCGGTTAAGAGAGACATATCTGCTGCTTCTTGAGTACACAGCCTTGTAAAAGTCATAATAGATGCTCTTTTCTTTCCAAACATCTAAATTGACTGCAAGCTGAAATTCCACTGCTCTTGTCTTATCTCTTTGTCTTGTTACCCTGCCAGCAGCTGGGGAACTGCAGTCTGGAAATGTTTTTTTTCAGAAAGACGTAATTTCATGTATAATTCTTAACAAATCCAGGAACATTTTTCTCACTGGATGCTGAATGTGGCGGCATTGTACTGAACTGCTGCTCAGGAGGCTCTGGACAATTGTAGGGTATCAATCTGCAGGAGTTATTTACATGGTGGAATAAAAAAAAAAAAAAAACTAGTGGATTTAATTAAAGGATTGACAATTGAAATTTAAAAAAAATAGGAAAGGGAATTTAAAAAATAGTGAAAAGGATTGACAATTAAAATGTCTACTGTAATGTGCAACCACAAATCTCGGGACATCAAGTGAATATATATATATATATATATATATATATATATATATATATATATATATATATATATATATAAAAGATTTTTCCACATTTTAGAGGGTACCCATTTGTTTAGAAAATGGATCAAGTACAGGCAGCAGCTACTGTGCTAAGCATATTGGTTCAACCCAATGCCAATCTCTATATCTGAAGCCTGGATGGTTTATGGTCTTTAATAGGCTTTGTGACTCATTTAAATATATATTATTTTTTATTATTATTATTATTATATATATATTTTTTTTTTATCAATGCTGTGTTCCTACCCTTCTGCTGTGGGTAGTTGTTTGAAAACCGGGAATGTTATTGGTTACTACAGATAATACCTTAAATTCTAACATAGCTGCCTGGAATCTTGCCCCCATATCCCTGGGGTCTGTCTTCTCTTATAGCTGCCGTCGGTGGTATGTAGACACGCATGAATGATAAACTATTGATACATATGTACTGATGCACAGAATTATGTCAATAAAGTGATTTTCTATTTAGTTAGGTTTGCTCTCACTGGATCCTAAGAAAAAGGTCATGAAGAAGCTTTACGCGAAACGCGTCAACCTTGTGAACCATATGATATGTGGTTGGTGCAATCTTGTATACTATGTAGTACTAACACACTTTAAAGGATGCAAATTTATAGGGGATTTGTGTACATACCCCCCCCCCTTTCTTTTATAAATATGGTTTTAACTTGATTGAAGAAAATGTGTATTATGTTTCAAATATCACTGTGTCGTCCTCAGTACCAGTAAAGTCCGTTCTTTCTTTAGTTTTTGCATTATATTTTTAAAGTTGACATTTGCACATGTTCTTCCTGGCAGTGTTTAGTTTTACATGTCTTCTTTTTGACATCAGTTGGTCATACAAATGTCCAAAATTGAATAACAAGATTCGCCCTCCATGAACTTCATTGGGATTGAATAACAAGATTCGCCCTCCATGAACTTCAATGGGCTTTGCCACAAAGAAGAAATAATGCATTAAAAATAAACCAAATTTCTGATTCTTATTAACTTTATTAGGAGCTAAAAAAAAGTTTTTCTAGAGTTGGGATTTAAATACACATTAGATGCACCTGAGAGAGTGGAACTTTACTCTCCCAATCAATAGTGACTATTTTTAATCCTTTTGCTGCTAGCATTAGTAAATAGACAGGAAACTATATTATATGTATTTGTTTTAACCATTTCTTCAGTTACTTCCTAGTTTGTGTGCCTACGCAAATGATGTCATGCATGCCAGGAGTCTTCAGGAAGGGGGAGGGTCTTTCTCAGCTAAGCACGCCCTCCTGCCCACATGACTGAGCTAAGGGCAGATGGACTGCAGGAAGAAAATGCTACTTGAACCATCTGCCCTCAAACAAAATAAAGCATGAAGACATGGATGGATAGGGAGTTTGCTTTGAATACTAAAAATTAATTAAATAGTGTTTTTGTTTTGTGGTGTTCAGATACAGTGTAGATCCACTTTAAACTCATCAGCTCGAAGTGGGGATTACTACTATGCGTTGGGGATCACATATGGCCATGTGACAGAGTGTGTGCTAGCTGTTTTAAATGTTTTAGTCTTTTCTTTATATATTCAGCATCCTCTTACAATTGTTTCTTGACATTTTGCATTAGACATATACAGTATTATCATACATTTGCACTATGGAACTGTTGTAGCCACATTCATAGAAGGATTTTTCAGTTGAGTTGAAATATTTAAAGTGATTGACCAAAAGAGTTACATACTTTCTCTGCTGTGCAGATGACCTCCTTGTGCAGATCACAGCTACTATGACTACCACCAAAATAGTAATTGCTCCGACAGTAACCACAATGATGACCAGGAGATTGCTGTTCTTCTGTGGGGTGACACCATGCGGCGGATGCATCTGTCCAATGGGAGGCTCTAGAATGTGAAACAAAGTAATATAACCAATTGTTAAATGATAACAAATAGGAATTTCTGTTTGTTGAAAAATATAAAGGAAAAAACAGTTTCTCCACTTTAACCCATCAAGGAGGAATCTGGAGTAATCTAAAAATACACTGCCATGTAAATTAATGTGGACTATTGTGGCACACTGTTGGCAGAAAATGTAACCCATAAAATATTTTGGCTTGCATCTGCAATTAAATCCTTTGCATGGCTCCATTTCTCTGCTTGTGATTTGTAAAAACAAGTCATTCAATGCAACGTAAAGCCCTCTATCAAACAGTGCTAGAAGACAATGGGAGCTGCTTAGGGTGGCAGGGTTAGAGGGAGCAGCACCAAGCCTCAAAATATACAAATTGTGAAAAATGTATTTGTATTTGTTTGCCTCTGGACTTTTAGGGCCAAACTAAAAAAGAGAACTGCAGGGGAAGGGAAAATGTTGAGAGGAGTCACAGAGTTTTTTTTTATAGTTCAGAAGACATTACCTTTCTTATTTTATGGCCTGTAAAGTTGAAAAGTAGCTTCTAAGAAAGCATTCAGTTTATGCTAAAGACCACGCTGGACTGACTGGATCAGTCACTGGTTGTGGGTGGGTGGTTTTGTTGGCTGGGTAAGTAGGTTGTGCCCATTGGTGGATATTGGTGGTATACCCTCTTAGGGCTTGGGCTATTGCTTTTCTGGTACCGGCTTACGGTTGTTTCCACATGTAGACTTATAGGAAAGACGGGGCACCCAATGTCCAAAAGAACTTGTATTATTTTGGACATCAGGCACTCCTTTTTCCTGATATTCCAAATAGTGCATTCAAGCATTCATTTTGACTAAGGCTACATTCACACCTGAGCGTAGTGTTTTCACGTGTTTTTTACCAAGATTTTACAGCGATTTTTACCTCGTTTTTACCACGTTTTACAGGCGTTTTTACAGGCGTTTTTTGTGCAGGCGTTTTTAGATTGACTAGAGACCAATGGAAAATACCTGTAATCTGCCCAAAAAGAAGCTCATGTACTTTTTTGAGCGTTGGGCGTTTTGCTCACGGCGTCAAAACGCTCAGATGTGAACAGGGGCCATTGAAATGAATAGGATTTGTCTTGTTGGGCGTTTTGAGAGCTGATCCTAGAGCAGGAAAAACTCCCCAAAAACGCCCCCAAAACGCCTAGATGTGAACGTAGCCTAAGACAACCAAATGACATAAGGGAAGGAGCTTTGTACAGGGGGGGGGGGGGTCATCATTCAGGTGGTCTAGCACAATGTCTAACTATGGTCCTGCTCCGGAACCATTATTCACGCACCCACAAATGTCTTGAAACTTTTACATAACCTTTGTTGGATCTGCTGCAGCTTAAGATGACATTTACCAAGTGCTTATACAGTATTCTGATATTTTATAGCTTTACTGTTCATCTGTATTCTTAACAGAGTTTGCCTTCAATATGGCATGTTCTCAGGTACTTAAGTAAAATACAAAAACAAAATAAATTGCGTATAAAAGCTTAACGGTCAAAATGCCATCTGCACATTCAGCAAACTGCACCGCTCATCCGTCACATAAGCTGCACACAGTCTGTAAGATGTCTTGACGTATATTTTCTGTACAAGAGATTTATGGGAAGACCTTGATGTCTGCAGTGATGCTGCGCTATGGACTTTCATCCAATATTGATGTGAAAACAATATTCACAATCAATGTGATTTATGGGTAATGCGTTTCAGTATTTTTCCAGGCCCCCCGTGTGCGTTGTCATGCTTCGCTCTTATATTAATTTATGTTGAGAATTTATTTTGACTTATTTATATTAGTGCTCGGCAAATTTTGGCTCCAAGGCTAGCTAAACTCTTCTGGGTCCCAATGCAGGTGTTTGGAATTGGTCTTTGCAGTGGTCTTCATATCGTGACCCTTTTCTAGTCTTTATCTGACCCTTAGGACACTGTTCTTCCCACTGACACTAACGATGGGGCACTATTCCTTCTGGTGATACCAATGATGGGGCACATTTACTCCTCTTACTGAGCACAGGTGCTATGTCATTTTTTTACTCCTGCTGACCACAAAGCCTGAGGGATTGTTTACTCGCAGTGATACTTGGGAATTTTCACAGTCCAATTTCCCTAAAGCCTGAAGGAAAGTAAATTGGCCAATTGTTAGAAGGTTTGAAGAACCCTGGCGTATTGTAACAAAGGTCTGATCATGAAAGACTCTTCCATACCCTGAGTTTTTACAGCTACCATGATGCTATGGATATGTAAAGGGCGGAGAGAATAACTGGTTCTGGGATTATGTTGTTGGTGTTCTTAAACCCAGGATAAGGGGAGCTTTGTGTTCCCGGTGATACCAATGATGGGGCACATTTACTCCTCTTACTGAGCACAGGTGCTATGCAATTTTTTTTACTCCCGCTGACCACAAAGCCTTCTGGTAATACCACTGATGGGGCACATTTACTCCTCTTACTGGGCACAGGTGCTATGCAATTTTTTTTACTCCCGCTGACCACAAAGCCTGAGGGATTGTTTCCTCTCAGCGATATTTGGGAATTTTCACAGTCCAACTTCCCTAAATCCTAAAGGAAAGTAAATTGGCCCATTGTTAGAAGGTTTGAAGAACCCTGGCCTATTGTAACAAAGATCTGAACATGAAGGACTCTTCTATACCCTGAGTTTTTACAGCTACCATGATGCTATGGATATGTAAATGGGGGAGAGAATAACTGGTTCTGGGATTATGTTGTTGGTGTTATTAAACCCAGGATAAGGGAAGCTTCGTGTTCCTCTTGAAACCACAACAAAATGTTAACACTGCCCCTACTTTCATAAAATGTGTGCGAGTAGCTAAGGTTCTTTCTTGCCACAAGCAAAGCTTGTCATAGGAGGCCAACGGCGTTTCATGTCAGATTTTACATAAGCTCATTTCCATTGCTTATTTGCAGGAGCCATTCCCAGACAAATGCCCCTCTCCTTTATGATGAATCTACATTTTACACAGGGAGATGAAGAATAAAGAAACCTGATTTCAAATGCTACCCTTTATCTCATCAAGAAGAGAGTCTCTTCAAAAGCGGCCACGTTCTTCTGTTTTGTGGAAAGTTGAAAGGCTGGTTGAAGGCACACAGGACTGACAGAGAAATTTTGGCTTATTACTGGCATTTCAGAATCAGCCATTAAAGTAACGTTTTCTCGAAATGACATTCAGCTTGGCTCATAAGAGAAACGTGGAATGCAAATGTTATGTTAACCCTTCCAAAGACTTGAAATTTTGGATGAGCCTCATCTTCCATGGCTTGACGTGGCAGGAGGGACAGTGAGGTTTGATCATTAAAGTACAACTCCAGGAAAACATTTGAATCTGCTAAAGGATTTGTAAATTTTACCAGCCTATTTTTTGATACACAATTAGGACCGCAGTATACTGAGGAGCCTTGATGTAGACACTGTGACTTTCACATATATTTGCAAGTGTGTGTTTTTGTGTTGAATTGTTAGACAGGGTCAATTTGTTTTTGTTTTTTTTTTGCAGGATAGCTTATAAGGCCCTTTTACACAAGGGAGTCCGTTGACGGACTCTGTTTATCTCAGCGGGGGATCGATTCGCCGATCCCCCGCTGAGCAGGCAGATGGCAGCTCTGTCTCCGTGGTGTGTGCGGAGACAGAGCTGCCAGGTCCCCGCTGTTCTCTATGGGGGAATCAGATAGGAACAGACTGCCTGTCCATTCTCATCCGATCCCATCTGATCCGATCCGCTGGAAGGATGGAAAATAGGGTTTCCATCCGTCCAGATTTGACGGACCGGATTGGATCGGATGTCAGCGGACATGTCTCCGCTGACATCTGATGCCCCATAGAGATGCATGGGCATCCGTTCAGATCCACCTGAAAAACTGACAGGCGGATCTGAACGGTCCGCTAGTGTGAAAGGGGCCTAAGAGTGCTGGAAAATTTTTGTTTGTTTACTAAGATTAGTTTGCTACTTTCTACACTCTGTGGCCAAAATGTAGAAACCCCAAATTATGTAGCTTAGGTGCACAGAGCCAGGTTTCAAATGCTTCCCTTTATATCATCAAGAAGAATAGAATCTCTTCAAAAGCAGCCACAATCTTCTGTTTTGTGGGAAGTTGAAAGGCTGGTTGAAGGCAGACAGGATTGACAGATAAATGTTGGCTTATTACTGGCATTTCAGAATCAGCCCTTAAAGTAAGGTTTTCACAAAATTACAATAAGCTTGGCTCAAAAGAGAAAAGTGGAATGCAAATGTTACATTAACTCTTCCAAAGACTCAACATTTTGGATTTGGCCATGGCCTACTGCAGCAGGATAGCTGATGTGGTCTGAACACTAAGGTGCAACTCCAGAAAAACCATTGTATCTGCCCAAGAGTTTTGGCCTTTTTGCCAGTCATTTTTTGGATACAGACAAATCTTGGTCACTGTCTGCTGTTTCTTGCACTCTCTGGTCAAAATGTGGAAATCCTAAATTACTTTGCCCAAGAGCACAAAGTCAGGTCCTGAAAGACATGATTTGATGAGTTTTGGAGCTCAAGTGGCCTGCACAGAGACCTGACCTTAACTGAACACCTTAGGGAAGAACTGGCATGCCGATTGGTAGCCAGGTCTTATCCATGACCTCACAAACACTCTTTTGTCTAAATAGGCACACATTACCACAGACACACTCCAACATCTGGTGGAAAATGTATTATGTATGCCTGATTTCTCACTGTATGCTGCTGTTGTTTCTCCCAAGAGTCCTACATCAACACAGGACACAAAACTACACATGCTAGACAGATAACAATTAAGTGTCTTTTTTTTTTTTTTTTTGCTTTTTTTTTTTATTTTCAAGCAACAGTTTCTTTAGGGTGACTGAATTATAGGTATGGCTATAATTACTTGGGTAAGTTCCAGACAA
Organism: Pelophylax lessonae; assembly: GCF_965119305.1. NCBI lineage: Eukaryota > Metazoa > Chordata > Amphibia > Anura > Ranidae > Pelophylax > Pelophylax lessonae. The sequence continues at coordinate 57,936,372 of NC_138768.1, read as the reverse complement.
TCATTTGAAAAGAAGAAGCTACTTAGATTAGCAGGGAAGAAGTAGAAACCTAATGAAGCTTTATTGCTGTCTGTATCTGTATCGAGTTTCTCTAGTTTTTTCCTGCTAGCAGTTCTGTCATATGGTTGAGCATTTTTTACCATCCCCAACTTCTCCCCCTTTAGCTGCAAAGACAGCAGCTGGGGGGGGGTACACATGCTGTGGCTGCAGCTGGAGGTAATCCCAGGGTGAATGGGGCTGCACTGCAACCACCCCACAACTGTGTGCATTGCATGGTGTGGTAATGCTACATTTATGGGCTTCAAACAGGTGGTGAGGAGGCAACATATTGTCTCTTTACCACTTGTTAAATGCTTCTGAAAAGCGATCTGAGCATGGATTGCTTTTCAGAGTAGCAGCAGTCCTTGCTGCTTTCACAAACAATACCTACAAAAGCAGTTCTGATGGTACAGGAATAGGGGGGTCAGGATTAAAACTAGGGATCGACCGATTATCGGCAATGCCGATATATCGGGGGCTGATATGCACTTTCCCCGATATATCCGAATTGGCCCCTGAGGTTACTGATATTGCCGATATTCCAGGAAAGTGCTGTACCGCAGTGATGCCTGCAGCTAGAGGCCCCACCCCGGTACCGGCGTCCATAGCTGACGGTCTGCTGTCATTACAAGGAGCGGGAGAGGACGCCCCCCTCTTCCACCGCCTTCCACGGCTGGCCCGGGTCTCCCGTCTCACCGGGACACCCAGGCCTCCTACCTCCACGGCCACCGAAGAGAAGACCCAATCAAAGCTGCATTCGGCTCTGATCGGGTCTCCATGTAAAAAAATGACAGCATTCAAAACAGCCAAACTTGGCTGTTTTGAATGCTTTTAAGTGCAGAGGAGGGGTTTGGGGTCTTTAGACCCCCAAATCGCTCCACAACTGTACCTGTGAAAATTTTTTTAAATGTCCGAAAATATCGGGCAATATCGGCCGATAACGATATCCGATGACCAAAATATTGGTATCGGCACAAAAACAAAACGATATCGGTCGTTCACTAATTAAAATATGCACACACACACACACACACACATATATATATATACTGTATATATATATATACAAACACACACACACATGTACATGCACACACATACACACGTATACACATACATACACACACAAATGTACACATACATACACACATATACATATGTACACATACATACACACACTCATATATTTATATATACACACACACACACATTTATAAAGTCTTTTGAATCATTTTAGCGCAGTACCTTTTTCATTTAGCCGGGTACTGCACTGTAGGGGGAAGCAGAGAGCACAGCATACTTCCCCTCATTTTAGAAAAATGTATGTAGAAGGAGAGATTAGGGCCTATTTAAATAGAGAATATAATGGCACCTTCCCCCATATGCAATATGGAAAGAACGAAGAAAGGGCATAGACCGACCCAACTAGTAGGTCAGCTATGTCCTAGAGAGGGGGGGGGGATTTAAATGTGCCTCTACAAGTCACCAAAATATGCATATGTTTATACAAGTCATCAACAACGCACATGTATTTAAAAAAGTAATAAATCTTTATTTATACATACAATAAAACCAGTAAGTACGTCATTCTATCTACATAGATTAGAATAGAAGCATCAATATATTGTACAACATTTACAAAGTATATGGATAATGCTGGAGCTACGCGTTTCGTCTGAATACAGACCTGCTGCAGCAGACGGCTCTATCTTTGTGGGACCCTTGGATTTTAGCTGTCCGATCTCGGAAGTGAGCCAAAACCCCAGTGTATTCGGTGATCCTGCCTTATCTAACTATACACTATTTTTACTATAACCATCCCTAATTTTGAAGAGGGCTATATATTTTTTTGCACGCTTACTCACTCACCTGTGAATATAAGTGTTTGAGATATTTTGAATAACCAGCATTTTGGCCACTAAACCCACGCTTTATACACGGTTTTTAATATCCTTGTCACCATAAGCATGACCCCCTAAAATGAGTCCCTGGGCTTATGGCTCCTCCCCTACACAGTTTGATTTTAAACTAAAACAAGCACGATCTACGTTATCTACCGTGATCTTCAAATTAGGACTGCTAAGATTGATTCTCTATCTAAATACATCTCTTTGCTGGACCCTGAGGAAGCGCATAATGCGAAACGCGTAGCTCCAGCATTATTCATATACTTTGTAAATGTTGTACAATATATTGATGCTTCTATTCGAATCTATGTAGATAGAATGACGTACTTACTGGTTTTATTGTATGTATAAATAAAGATTTATTACTTTTTTAAATACATGTGCGTTGTTGATGACTTGTATAAACATATGCATATTTTGGTGACTTATAGAGGCACATTTAAATCCCCCCCCCCTTTCTAGGACATAGCTTGACCTACTAGTTGGGTCGGTCTATGCCCTTTCTTCGTTCTTCCCCTCATTTTACTTTCACTTTTGAGATTGACCAAGCTCTCTATCAGTGCCGATGTAAAGTTTGTCAGGGGATCGGGAGATCGGGCTCATCTGACAGCCCTTCTCTCCAATGATCCCGTGACACACCTGAGGACCTCTGGCGGCACACTAGTGTGCCACGGCACACTGATTGAGAAAGGCTGCTTTATATGATAAGGCCCTGTTGATAAATAAGCTCAAAGTGAAAGAGGTAGCTGTGGGCAAACTTCTGATCATGCTGTGATTATAGACCACTCAAATGTTTTCTATACATCCGGAGCCTAATATTAGATCCCCAGAGAGAGACTTGACTATGGTTTTAAATAAAACCCGGTTGCAAGTAATTTATCTGTAGCAATCAATGAATTCCTGCCACATCCTGCACAAACCTCCACTTAATTAATATCTTATTTCCCCACAGACATTTTGAAGAAAATTAAACATAGTATCCTGCTGCAATATTAATTTTCAGCTTGGCTAAGCATGCAGAGGCTGTTGTGTAGGCTCTGTTTGTATCCTCCCCTAATTATAAAATACATTTGTCTTTATTAATCATTATGGATTTCCTGAATTTCAATTTTTATTCATATTTAAGAGTCAGTTTCCTAAGGTGCTGGAGGTAGGAGAAAAAATATAGTGTAATTCTCTGGTTGCCACCAAATATTAGCTTTGATCAGTCAAACGCAGACTCAGTAAGTGACGGTAAGAGCTTTTATTACTTATCCCCCGGCTTGCTGACATGGGAGAGAGGGATAACACTAAGCGCCAAAAATGTTTGGCAAAAACACAACCCTGACTTGACCCAGACAAGCATCCAATTATTTCATACAGAAAATAAAACAAACCTTTGTTAAAGTTTTACTATGAAATGTGTGGGCAGCCGTGTAGCTGATGCTACATTTATGAACACTTGTTTTAATGCTTTAAAAAACCTATAAAGTGGATATAGACCAAAAAAGGAAAATGTAATAAAGTGTAGCTTATCAATCCCTAGATGTGGTGGCTGCATTATTTTCCTTTTTCAGGTTTCCTCTTATTTTCAGCTGGTAATGCTGCGAATAACACGCTTCCTTTGCATGGGTAGCTACGCTTACTTCTGCACTGTATCTATGGAAGGTGTCTTAAGCCTAGTACACACGCAACGAATTTCCGCCGACCGGTCGTCCGTCTTTTGTCCAGAGTTGTGTTTTGTTGGTTGGAATGTGCCTAGACTACACACGAATTTTCCCAAACGACAAAATTCTACTTCAGAAGTGATGTCATGTGTTGGTTTGCTTTCTTTGTGTTCTTTCTTCTCTGAGCATGCCCAGTCTTGCTCATAAGATTTTTCCCTGTCGAAATCTGTACTGACTGCACGAAAATCGGCCGTGTTTTGATGGTGGACAAAAATTTTATAGCCTGCACACCAGGATTTTTTCGGCCAAAGAGTCGGAGTCGGTTGTCGGAAGCATCATACTAACAAGCCGAAAATCGGCAGATCGGTCGTCGGACGAAAATTCCCGGCTGAATTTCGACGCATGTGTACGAGGCTTTAGTTACTACCTAGACTAAGTTTCAAACATAGATGCCTTTGTTCATCTTCATTACATGGGGGATGGTGATGGGATTAGTAGTTTACACAAGAAAGCTAACATTGATTTTGCTTCCAGGTCTTCCGAATAGGAGGGGCTCCTGATGATGTACGGTGGAGTGAAACGCATAGGGCAGGGCTGCGCCTCCTGGGGGGTGTGCGGTGGTGGGAAACACATGGGGCTAAGCTACATGGGTGACGTCACACCGCCACATCAGATTCCTGTGTGGCGGCTGTTGTTCACACCCTAGAAAATAGGGGGAGTATTGCAACGACAGCTGGTTGTTCATTTTTCACTAGTGTGTTGTGTGTTTTTCTGTAAAGAAAAAGAACCATTTACTAGCTATTTTCCATATCTGTACCTTGAGTCCTTCTCCCACTCTGGTCTCCTGCCTACCCTAGCTAACCAATAAATGGAACAATAGGGAACACTTATTTTATTGATGTTACAACACATGGAAGAATGCATCATCAGTAGATAATAAGTATTTAGTACAGTTCTAATAAGCAAACGTTTATCATGGTGATGCGGCACACCCACAAGGCTATGTATGTTCTGCATCATTAAATTAAGTGCATTGACCTATTGCCCTATGTAAGATAGATGGCAAAGAAGACTAACTAGAAAATTAATTAGCAAGAGATGCACATACACTATAATGTAAAATCTCATCTAATTTCCTTTTTGCAATTAAAAAAAAAGGTTGTTGTCGAAAATTATGACATTTGTCACAAGTTTACTAAGTTGGAAAGTGCAAAATCTGGTTCAGCTCTTCAGAGAAACCAATCATTTTTTTTTTTTTTTGTGAAAGCTTTATTGAACAAGCTGAATTTAGAAGCTGATTGGCACAGTTGCATCAGATTTTACACTTTCCAGTTTAGTAAATCAACCCTAGTGTGTATAGTGACTGGGAGCAAGACTTAATTGCACCAGTATGATGCAGCCCTATATTTGCTTCTCTTCTTCCACAGGCAGGGCACCCACAAAGTAAGAGACTATTTTCCTCCACCTTGCCTTGGAACAGCCATGAAAACACCTGTGACTGTGAACCATTGTAGTTACACTGATCTCCTCCTGATGACACCCATGTGCCATTTGCGCTTAATTCACCCTCGTAACACTAAATATTGAAGTTAATCATGATCTAATTTAATGAAACCGTACTAACCCTGATACACTTTAATAACGCGCACAGAACTGGCGATGAATGCAGATTCCCAGGTTAATGCTTTGTAATTTGCATTTCATTAAGAAACGTCTCCTCACAGTTATGTTGCTCATGTAGATTATTGAATTGCAAGCTTTGAATAAAGTGATTAATGACCTGTATAGGTAGAACACTGGGAGGATAAGAATAGGAATTAGCACTTTCCTACTCTTCTGAAAACATTGCCTCTGCTTGCTCTAAGTAACACCCAGTCAGCCTCCTTAAAGTAAACCTGAACTCAAAAAGTGAAGAATTAACCAGTCAGCCCCTCACAGGCAAAGTGAAGTAGTACTATGTCGCTAGCCAGCGAGGGTCTCGGGAGCGAGTGTGCGCCGCCGGAGGTGCGCTCCCGCACGCGGCCGGAGGCGCGCTCCCGCGCGGTCACGGACCCCCCTGCGCGTGTGACCGTCCGCCGGTCAATCGCGATCGTCGGTGGAGAGGGAGAAAGGCAGGCGGCTAATGTAAACAAGCCGCCTTTCATTCTCCCCTGTGTAGGAATAGTGATCATACGGTTCTACTATGTAGGACCGTTGATCACTGTTCCTACACCTCAAGCCACAGCCAATCACAGTTAGAATCACGCCCCTAGGGACACACATAACCCCTCCCTCTCAAAAAAAAGTTAACCCCTTCACTGCCAGTGTCATTTTACAGTAACAGTGCATATGTATAGCACTGATTACTGTAGTAATGTCACTGGTAACCCCAAAAGTGTCAAAAATGTCAGTCAAGGGTCCGATCTGTCCGCCGCAATGGCGCAGTACCGAAAAAAAAATCGCAGATCGCCGCCATTACGCGTTAAAAAAAAAAAACAACAAAAATGACAAAAATCGTTCCCTTTGTTAGTAAACGCGATAACTTTTGCACAAACCAATCAAAATACGCTTTTTGCATTTTTTTTTACCAAACATATGTAGCATAAAACAAATTGGCCGAAAATGTTAAAAAAATTAGATTTTTACATTTTTTGGGGGGTAATTTCATATAAAAAATGTGAAAAATATTGTTATTTTTGCAAAATTGACGCTCTTTTTTTGTTTTATAGCGCATGTTCAAAAAATCGCACAGGTGATCAAATACCACCAAAAGAAAGCTCTGTTTGTGGGAAAAATCAACTTTGTTTAGGTACAGCATCGCACGACCGCGCAATTGTCCGTTAAAGTCACGCAGTGCCGAATCGCAAAATAGGCCCTGGTCAGGAAGGGGGTAAAATCTTCCGGGGCTTAAGTGGTTAATGTCTCATAGAGAACATCTAGATATTTATGTTTATATTATATATATATATATATTATATATTATATATATATATATATATATATATATATATATATGTATGTATAATATAATATATTTATATGTACCGTATTTTCCGGCGTATAAGACGACCGGGTGTATAAGACGACCCCCCCATTACATGATCTACCGGTCATACTTATACTTAGGTTACCTTGGAGATATTATACCCCATCCCAAGTAAATGGGATACTGTATTTTCTGGCGTATAAGACTACTTTTGAACCTCAAAAAAATCCCCCAAAAATGGGAGGTCGTCTTATACGGAAAATTTCTAGAATTCATGTCTCTTTAAAACTGAAGAGTTTTCTTATCCAATGTCTCTTTAAAACTGAAGAGTATCCTTACAATATGAAAGAAAGAGTCTACTTTTTTTTTCCTTGTAAATGTATTGCTCCAATTACCTCTGTCCCATCCACTAAGCAAGCACAGTGGTAGTGAATACACATGGCTCTGAGACGCAGCACACATACTTATTTTACATTGGAACACCTGAAGCCACCACTAGACAACTCAGATCACAAACTCCCTTCCTCGGTAATTATTCACAAGGGTGCCTGAGGCATGTGAACGCTGAGAAAGCCTGTCACGGAGATCACAGTAATATTTTAAGGCAAAACAAGGTAAATAAATGTTTATACAAAATAGAATTCACCGCATTTTGTGTGAGTGAGGATAAATAAATAATAATAATAATGAATTGTCTTCCCAATTTATTTCCCATGTAATACCATTTTTTTTCTTTAGCCCTTAGCTGTCTTGTCTTATTTTCATTATTAATAGTATTATTATTATTGTTATTTTTTATTATTTGCCAGTTAACAGCTTTAACTCCATGACTTATTTGCATACCTAAATTATTTTTTAAGAACATATAAGGCTTTTATAGGTACATACGGTACGTTAGTGCAGATTAAAAAAAAAATACACTGCTCATATATTTTACTATATACAGTATCTCACAACACTGAGTACACCCCTCACATTTTTGTAACTATTTTATTCTATCTTTTCATGTGACAACACTGAAGAAATGACACTTTGCTACAATGTAAAGTAGTGAGTGTACAGCTTGTATAACAGTGTAAATTTGCTGCCCCCTCAAAATAACTCAACACACAGCCATTAATGTCGAAACCGCTGGCAACAAAAGTGAGTACTCCCCCAAGTTACAATGTCCAAATTGGGCCCAAGTACCCATTTTCCCTCCCCGGTGTCATGTGACTCATTAGTGTTACAAGGTCTCAGGTGTGAATGGGGAGCAGGTGTGTTAAATTTGGTGTTATCGCTCTCACACTCTCATACTGGTCACTGGAAGTTCAACATGGCACCTCATGGCAAAGAACTCTCTCAAGGATCTGAAAAAAGAATTGTTGCTCTACATAAAGATGGCCTAGGCTATAAGAAGATTGCGAAGACCCTGAAACTGAGCTGCAGCACGGTGGTCAAGACCATACAGCGGTTTACCAGGACAGGTTCCATTCAGAGCAGGCCTCACCATGGACGACCAAAGAAGTTGAGTAGTTGAGTGCACGTGTTCAGCGTCATATTCATAGGTTGTCTTTGGGAAATAGATGTATGAGTGCTGCCAGCATTGCTGCAGAGGTTGAAGGGGTGTGGGGGGGGGGGGGTCAGCCTGTCAGTGCTCAGACCATACACCACACACTACATCAAATTGGTCTGCATGGCTGTTGTCTCAGAAGGAAGCCTCTTCTAAAGATGATGCACAAGAAAGCTCACAAACAGTTTGCTGAAGACAAGCAGACTAAGGGCATGGATTACTGGAACTATGTCCTGTGGCCCGATGAGACCAAGATACATTTGTTTGGTTCAGATGGTGTTAAGCCTGTGTGGCGGCAACCAGGTGAGGAGTACCAAGACAAAAGTGTCTTGCCTACAGTAAACCATGGTGGTGGGAGTGTCATGGTCTGGGGCTGCATGGGTGCTGCCAGCACTGGGGAGCTACAGTTCATTGAGGGAGCCATGAATGCCAACATGTACTGTGATATACTGGACATACTGAAGTAGAGCATGATCCCCTCCCTCCGGAGGCTGAGCCGCGAAGAGTATTCCAACATGATAAAAACCCCAAACACACCTCCAAGACGACCACTGCTTTGCTAAAGAAGCTGAGGGTAAAAGGGTGATGGACTGGCCACGCATGTCTCCAGATCTAAACCCTATTGGGCATCTGTGGGGCATCCTCAAATAGAAGGTGGAGGAGCGCAAGGTCTTTAACATCCACCAGCTCCGTGATGTTGTCATGGAGGAGTGTAAGAGGACTCCGGTGGCAACCTGTGAAGCTCTGGTGAACTCCATGCCCAAGAGGGTTAAGAAAATAATGGTGGCCACACAAAATATTGAAACTTTGGGCCCAATTTGGACATTGTCTCTTAGGGGTGTACCCCCCTTTGTTGCCAGTGGTTTAGACATTAATGGTTGTGTGTTGAGTTATTTTGAAGGAACAGCAAATTTACACTGTTATACAAGCTGTACACTCACTACTTTACATTGTAGCAAAGTGTAATTTTTTCAGTGTATTCATATGAAAATATATAATAAAATATTTACAAAAATGTGAGGGGTGTACTCACTTTTGTGAGATACTGTATACATACTGAACAAAATTATAAATCAACACTTGTTTTTACCCCCAATTTTTCATGAGCTGATCTCAAAGATCTCAGAAAACCGGGATTCATCTGTGAAAGTGCCAAACGCCATTGAATGTGAGCATTTGCCCACTCAAGTCGGTTACGACAACGAACTGCAGTCAGGTGGAGACCCGGATGAGGACAACAAGCATGCAGATGATCTTCCCTGAGATGGTTTTTGACAGTTTGTGCTGAAACTCTTTGGTTTTGCAAACCAATTGTTGCAGCAGCTGTCCAGGTGGCTGATCTCAGACAATCTTGGAGGTGAAGATGCTGGATGTGGAGGTCTTGGGCTGGTGTGGTTACACGTGGTCTGCGGTTGTGAGGCTGGTTGATGTACTGCCATATTCTCCGAAATACCTTCGGAGACAGCTTATGGTAGAAAAATGAACATTCAATTCACGGGCAAAAGCTCTGGTGGACATTCCGGCAGTCAGCATGCCAATTGAACGCTCCCTCAAAACTTGTGACATCTGTGGCATTGTGTTGTGTGATAAAACTGCACATTGTAGAGAGGCCTTTTATTGTGGCCAACCTAAGGCACACCTGTGCAATAATCATGCTGTCTAATCAGCATCTTGATATGCCACACCTGTGAGGTGGATGGATTATCTCGGCAAAGGAGGCAAAGGAGAAGTGCTCACTAACACAGATTTAGACAGATTTGTGAACAATATTTGAGAGAAATAGGCCTTTTGTGTACATAGAAAAAGTCTTGGATCTTTGAGTTCAGATCATGAAAAACAGGGGGGGAAAAAAAAGTGTTGTGTTTATATATATTTTGTTCAGTATATATATATATATATATATATATATATATATATATATATATATATATATATATTATAGACCAGTGGTTCTCAAATCCGGTCCTCGGGACCCACTAACAGGCCAGATTTTAAGTATTACCTTGGGGGATGCAGACTAGAATACTGCAATCACTGAGAAGCAAATGAGATCACCTGTGATGTAATTTAGTTATCTTGCAAACCTGGCCTGTTGGTGGGTCCCGAGGACCGGATTTGAGAACCACTGTTATAGACTGCCAAATGTACAAAAATTGGATAAAAAAACAAAAGTACTGTTGTCAGGCATTTATTAATTTTTTGCATAAGGTAAGTATATTTTAACAAGATCTGCTTTTATAAATATGTTAATTAAAAACCTCAAAGAGAGAAGAAACTTGATGTATTATGCACTGTACAGAATAGAAGTCCTTTTTGTTCCCCCATAAAAAATAAATAAAAAAAATAAATAAACAATAAACAGTTTCGCTCTGTTATATCTCAAAAAGTCTGCACATTTCAAGTAGTTAAATTGCTATTGGCTATCATATTAAAATACCTAAAAGCTGAACTAGTAAAGGGTTCCTTACCTTCAGTATACAATAATGACAGCTAATTTGACCTAAAGAGGTACATTATGGAAACATAAGACCAGCTACTTACCATTAAGACTGCTTCTGTCGATTAGGTTTGTGTCCACTGGCCAGAACGATCCATCACCATGGCGGCCTGTTGGAAGAGAGAATCCTGATATCAGTTTGGTTGCTACAATGCCGGTGGTCAACACAACTGTACAGCAGCTCCAGGGTCCTGGGTTCAGTTCCCAATAAATGGGGCCATTCAATAAGGTATTTTAGACACATTACTGGCAGGGCAGATACTGTCACAAGCCACGCATCAAATTCACGAAGACCAATTGACACTTTCATTAGAAAGACCGACAGGTGCCCCAAATTCAAGCAGTTCATAGTGGCCACAATTTTATTGTCTTTCAGTATTGCTGTGACAACTATAATAAGATTTCAGACTAAATGGGATCTATGAAATGCAGAATATGGTAAGGAGGAGTGGAGTGTACCTCTTCCATGTTGACGTTAATCGTGTGGACTTTTTTCTCCAAGGTTATACAGTAATTAATTAATAATGTACTAAAATAAATACTATTATATTACTAACTAAAATATATAGGTAAAAATTGAATATAATTAAATATATATATATAACATATATAATGCTATATTATGTTTCATGCAGGATGGTATATGGTATGCTTCATTATGTATAAAATAATATATATATATATATATATATATATATATATATATATATATATATATATATATATATATATATATATATATATATATATATATATATATTTATTTATTTATACTTTTCATATTTTAATAGAGTAAAAAAAGTGCAGAAATGATTTGAAGAATGTTTATATATACAGTATATGGAACTTTTTAATGTAAAGTTCCATAGAAATATATATAATAATATAATATAATATAAAATAATATAATATAATACAATAAAATACAGTAGTTTAAATGTAATATATATATATATATATATATATATATATACACACACACACGTACACATACATTAACATACAGTCTCCAGGGTTTTCTGAATATCTACTACACTTGTAAAAGTCCACCACTTCGCAGGTCTGCTTCGAGCAACACTTCTGTTAGGCCCCTTTCACACAATCCGGTCCATCAGGCGGACTCCATTTATCTCAGCGGGGGATCGATCAGCCGATCCCCGCTGAGCAGGCGGGTGGCAGCTGTGTCTCCGCGCTGTGTGCTCTCAGGTCCCTGCTGTCCTCTATGGGGAATCGGATGGGAATGGACCGTCTGTCCGTTCTCATCTGATCCCATCCGATCCGCTGGATGGATGGAAAATAGGGTTTCCATCCGTCCAGATTTGACAGATCGGATCAGATGTCAGCGGACATGTCTCCACTGACATCCAATGACCCATAGAGATGCATGGGGTGTCTGTTCAGATCTGCCAAAAAAACTGACAGGCGGATCTGAACGGTCAGCCTGTGTGAAAGGGGCCTTAGGGTTGTAACAGATTCAAAATTACTGTGACACATACATGAATCTGTGGCATGCTCCGACATTTGCCACGCTACCAAAAGATAGATATCTGCAGAATATCTATAACACTTGTTAGGAGTACACCCCGGGTTGATATCAGTGGGAGCCATTGGCTCCTGCTGCTGTCAATCTAATCCTGTGATGAGGGAGCTGGGCCGAGCCGCACTGTGTGCATCAATGGACATACACAGTGTGGCTTGGGATTGAGCTCGCAGGTGTGCCACCATAGGAAGTGGCTTTCTATTGTGGCACATTAAGATTAGAGGAGCAGCCAGGAGCACCAGCAGGGGACCCAAGAAGAGGAGGATCGGGGCTGCTTAGTGCAAAACCATTATACAGAGCAGAACAAACAACATTGTAATTGTTACTTTACCACAGAAGAGAAAAATCCGGTCTCCTTCCCTGCCAAACACAACTGTGCTGTGAAAATCCCAGGAATGGATGGACAGAAATACAAATCCTTTGGTGGATACAAAAGCTCTTTTATATGTGTTTCATCTGTGTATTTAACTGGTCAGTTTTAAGGCTGCATTCACATGTTAGCTTATAATCGCGGGCAGAACCGCCGTGGTTCCGCCCGCGATTCGGAGATTTATTGCAAATCGCGGGACGCCTAGCGTTGCCCGTTGATTTGCAATAGCCCCCCAAACGCCGAGTGATGTTACCGCGATTTACGCCCGCCGAATCGCGGCAACATCGCGCAAACAAAATTGCGGGACGCAATACGCTCCAAAGAAGCTCTTGTACTTTTTTGGAGCGTATTGCGTCCCGCGATTTTGTTTGCGCGATGTTGCCGCGATTCGGCGGGCGTAAATCGCGGCAACATCGCTCGGCGTTTGGGGGGCTATTGCAAATCAACGGGCAACGCTAGGCGTCCCGCGATTTGCAATAAATCTCCGAATCGCGGGCGGAACCGCGGCGGTTCTGCCCGCGATTATAAGCTGACATGTGAATGCAGCCTAAAAGATAACTGTACGAAGAGATCTTTACTAAGAGTATTTAATCAGAATTTACAGAACAGAAGCTGGCAAGGATCTGCAATAATGTTAATAAAAACCCCTGCAATGTATATAGGTCACCTGGGGGGATTGTATTTTTCTCAGCAAGGCTGTATTGTTTTGCTCTCTTATGCACAGAAAACATAACGGCAGCACTCGATATGAGAAAATACATCCCAGCAGCCTCTCTCTGTCTGTAAATATATAATGACTAACAGATGCTGTGAAAATTATAATGCTTGTTACTAGTTTCAAGCCCCTAGCCAATGAGTAAACAGATCATAAAAATGTTTGATTTTTTTTTAAACTTTGCTGACTCCATGGCCTTGTCCTTAAAGTATGCCTGTTGGCAATTTTACGCTCATTTAAAATGTAAAGGCCTACAGTCAGGCACCGCAAGATGCCTGTGGTCACATGTATTAGTCAGCATGGGACCCGGACGCTCGTAGAGATCACTGGAGTAGTGACGACGGTGATTACCAGTTTCCAGAGGGATCTCACAGGTATGGCATTTATAAAATTATATTGGTCCAAACTGGACCACTGTTACTATTTAAAATATCAATTTCTGGAATTCTTCTTTAACAGACCCAAAGGGGGCAAATGGAAACATAGAAAGGGGATGGGAGGAAAAAGACCAAGTGATCCATTATTGACCCACTTATTTTTTTGAGCTATCAATTATTTTATATGTTTTTTTTTTTGTTATTTCTTTGTCTAAGCCCCCGTTCACACTGGGGCGACCTGTCAGGCGACCTGGTCGCCTGACAGGTCGCCGTAGGTCGCCTGGCATAGAGAAGCTGTGGACCCGTTCTAATAGGAGCGACACAAGTCGCTCCGACTTAGAAAAAGGGTCCGGAGCTTCTTTGGGGCGACCTGGAGCGACCTGCATTGACTTCAATGTTATGAAGTCCGTGCCGGCCGCTCCAAGGTCGTGGTGCGAGCAGCGCGCCGCTACCTGTGAGGTCGCCCCGGGAAGTAGCGTCGCCTCAGTGTGAACGGGGCCTTAGTGTAGTTCTATGTTTGTCCCAAGCATGTATTAATCCAGTCACTGTTGACTGACTCACTACCTCTGCTAGAATTCTATACCAAGCATCAACTACTCTTTCGGTAAAATAATACTTTCTAAGATTGTTACTGTATGAACTTTCCTCCTGCTAGTTTAGGGTCATGTCCCCGTGTTCTTGATCTTGGCATCATATTGAAATGACTGCCTACCTGAACTTTATTCACACCCTTGATATATTTAAAGATTTCAGTCATGTCTCACCTTTCCCTTCTTTCCTGCAGACTGTACATATTAAGTTCCTGAATTCTGTCCTAAAATGTTTTATCCCTTAGACCTTTCACCATTTTTTTTGCCTTTGCCCATCTATCTTATCAATATCCTTTTGTAAGTGAGGTTTCCAGAACTAGACAGAGTATTCTAAATGAGGTCATACTAAAGATTTATAGAGGGATCAGGACCTCCTTCCTCCTGCTGGTGATCCCTCTAGTGATGACTAAAGATCTAAATAGAGGAAACAGGATCTCCTTCCTCCTGCTGGTGATTCCTCTAGTGATAACTAAAGATCTATATTGAGAAATCATGACCTTCTTCCTCCTGCTGGTGATCCCTCTACTAATAACCAAAGATCTAAATAGAGGAAACAGGATCTCCTTTCTCCTGCTGGTGATTCCTCTGGTTATATAAAGATCTAAATAAAGGAATCATTTTTTTTATGTTGGTGACCCCTCTAGTTATATGTAAAGATCTATATAGAGGAATCACGATCTACTTCCTCCTGATTGTGATATCTCAAGTGATAACTAGATATCAAATAGAGGAATGAGGACTTTCTTCATCCTGTTGATAATCTCTCTAGTGATAAGTAAATATCTATATAGAAGAATCACAACTCCCTTATTCTTGCCGGAGATCCCTCTAATGATAACTGGAGATCTAAATAGAGGAATGAGTACCTCCTTCATCCTGCTGGTGATCCAAAAGTTTTTTTTTTAAGCACCTGATTAGAGCCAGAGGCTCTAATAGGCTTCAAAAAAGGGTGGCGGGCCGGGGGGAGAATTGTGGTGGTGCAGGCTGGAATGATATGGGGGGGGGGGGCAGGTCCGTCTAAAGCCCCCCCCCGACTGATGGAGCACCAGCCGCCACTGTCTAAAGATCTAAACAGAGTAAAAAAGGACCTTCTTCATCCTACTGGTGATCCCACTACTGATAACTAAAGATCTAATTAGAGAAATTCAGGATCTCCTTCCTCCTGCTGGTGATCCCTCTAGTGATAAGTATAGATCTAAATAGAGGAATCAGAACCTCCTTCCCCCTGTTGGTGATCTGTCTAGAGATTAATATAGATCTAAATAGAGGAATCAGAACCTTCTTCATCCTGTTGGTGATCCCTCCTGTTGGTGACCTCTCTAGTAATTACTATAGATCTAAATAGAGGAATCAGAACCTCCTTCATCCTATTGGTGATCCCTCTAGTGATAACTGAAGATCTAAATAGAGGAATGAGAACCTTCTTCATCCTGTTGGTGATCCCTCTAGTGATAAAGATCTAAATAGAGGAATCAGGACCTCCTTCCTGCTGGTGACCACTCTGATGTATCCTAAAGCTTTATTTGCTTTCCCCCTTACCTGGCCACATTGTTCGTTCATTTTGCAATTGTCTGAAATAAGTAGTCCTCTATAGTGCTGACCAACACTGTACCCCAATATTATACTCTATAAAGGGATTCTTCTTCTTCTCTAGGTGCATTATTTTACATTTAGAAACACTGAACTGATGCTTCCACTGTTTTGACCAATCTTCCAGCAAAGCCAATTTATGTTGCATGTTTCAGGCACCTCCAAGGATTTATCCCTATTGCCCACCTTTGAGAAGTTCAATGTTAAGAGATACGAGAAGCTCAGAATTAGGGTTTACATATATCTTAACTGTTTAAAACTGCCAAAATGTTCACTTTAAGGAAGCCCTGATGAAGGAAATGCAAATCTTACCATTTAAGTTAAAGTAAGTACAATCACTGGTCTTTTTTCTTGCTCTTGTCTATATCACATCCCTACACTTGTTTGACAAACCCTGATGGGCCATAGAGATCATGTAACACATGACAATGGTGATACAGGTCCCTTCACTCCTTATCTGCCCAACCCATTTGATGGCTTCCATCTGACATTTCCCCGACTGCGTGTATAAAATTGCCTTTATTATGTGAAGCGGTGACGGCCCATCTCATCGGCGCTGTGTGCCTGGATGTAGATTTCCCTGTCAGATGAAATAAGAGTGCTGTCATGTTCCATTACAGAGACAGGAGGATGTATGAATAATCGCAAAGGCCTGATTTGTTCAGAGCCCTGCTTAAGCCATGGCTGGCTCAAAACCTTTTAAAGTCTCAGCTTGTATGCACGTCATTTATACAAAGCATATATACCACTAGATCTGTTCATAACGCAGTGTGGGTGGAATGAAAAAAGAATTTTCAAACCTCTCTACAGAATGGCTGCTGATTTTAAGTGGACCTGTCATTTGGACGTGGAGTCACGGTCTTGGAAAGGAAACGTCAGCTGAGGATTTGGCCAGGAGTTTTGACAATTACTTTTCTTTTTTTATTTGTGCTCATGTGATGTTGACAGAGGCCATACTTATTTTTAAAACAGCCCAGCTGCTTATTTTCTCCCTAGTTCTCATTTGCATTCCATGCCAAAGGCACTCGGAAAGTGCTGTGGCAGGATGGTCAGGATTCTACAAACAGGTTTAAACTAAAAAAAGAAAAGAATACAGCCGACGTCAATGAGGATCTAGTGGCAGATACTGTATATTTTGCATGTTAAAGCAAAACCCTTTTTGAAAAAAGTTGCAAGGGCTCCTCTCTTCCTGTTTGTGTTATTCCTTTGTGTGTACGCTACCGGGTGCCTGAATGAAAGAACCTCCCATGCTATGCACTGGACTTCATCCCAGACCAGCCAATCAAGAAAGCCAAACCCAAAAGATGCTTGGTAAAAGACGTTGGCACTGGCAATGGGGCCTGCAGTTGTCCTTGGACTGCAATGCCTTTGATTACAGCCCTCCCCATTCTTTTGTGTGTATGTGCCAGGTGCCTGGAAGAATAAAGCTTTCATGTCCATGCACAGGACTTATGTCAACACAATCCTGCCAATCAAGATAGCCCGAGATGCCTAACCCAGAAGAAGCTGGATGAAAGATCGTGGCACTGGCAATGAAGCTCGCAGATGTCCTTGGCTATCGTCCTTGGTCCGCAACTGCTCTTATTACAGCCCTACCCATTATTTTGTGTGTACATGCCAGGTGCCTGGAAGAATAAAGCTTCCATGCCCTTCGCAGGCCGCTAATCAAGGTAGCTAAAGTTGCCAAACCCAAAAGAAGCCAGGTAGAATACGTTGGCACTGACAGTGGAGCTCACAGATGTCCTTGGCTGTTATGTCACCGCAAGCCAACCAAACAAGATAGCCCAAGATGCCTAACCCAGAAGAAGCTGGGTAGAAGATGTTGGCACTGGTAATGAAGCTCGCAGATATCCTTGGCTGTTGCCCTTGGTTCGAAGCTGCTCTTATTACAGCCCCCCCCCCCTCCATTTTTTTGTGTGTATATACCAAGTGCCTGGAAGAATAAAGCTTCAATACCCATGCCAGACAAGCCAATCAAGATAGCTGCAGTTGCCACACCCAAAAGAAGCCAGGTAGAAGTTGTTGGCACAGACAATGGAGGTCCCAGATGTCTTTGGCTGTTGTCCTTGGACTGCAACTGCTTTTAATACAAACTTTCCCATTCTTTTGTGTGTACATGACAGGTGCCTGGAAGAATAAAGCTTCCATGTCCATGCACAGGACTTATGTCACCACAAGCAAGCCAATCAAGATAGCCCAAGATGTCTAACCCAGAAGAAGCTGGGTAGAAGATGTTGGCACTGGCAATCAATCTCGCAGATGTCCCTGGTTGTCGTCCTTGGTCTGCAGTTGCTCTTATTACAGTCCTCCCCATTTTCTTGTGTGTTTAATACTGGTTGTCTGAATGGATGAACCTTCCATGCCCATGCATAGAAGTTATGTCACCCCAAGGTGGCCAAATAGGCCAAATACAAAAAAGCCAGGTAGAAGATGTTGGCACCAGTAATGAAGCTTGCAGAGGTCCTAGGCTCTTGTCCTTGGGCCACAATTATTTTAAAATACAGACCTTCTTAGACCACAGCTGTTAACCATTACGGACAACTTTTTGACAGCTTCAGATGAACCTTGAATTATTTACTATATCACTGGCAACTTGTTAATAGGTACTTACTCACTAATATGAACTGTAAAAGTTCTCAAATAACCAGGTCATGGTACAGCTAGAAATAGTTAGTACACTGGACTAGAGATGTTTTTTAAAATATCCAAGCTACTTCCTGGCACCATAAAATATTAGAACAGAGTGTGAACTACTGTGCAAATTAGGTGCGATGAGGGAACCGGCACTGAATTGCAGGGTTTCCTGCACCGCACCACTGTGAACCGGGACTAAAGCCCAACTCTGGAAATATTTAAAATGATCCCTTGTAGGCATTGGGGCCCTTTTATCTAGGAGGGAGGAGAAACGGTTTTACTTACCTGCTCTTCTACTTCCCTGGCAGATGATGCTCCCCCACGTTCAGACGGTGGACTATCCCTTGACTTTAACATGTTCAACTCAGGTCTATGAACCTTGCTTTGGGTCTTGGTGATATCAGGATCCTAGACCACTGGAGTATAGGGGAGAAGATGTGGCAGGGAGGGGTCTAGCAGTGGGAAGAAGCTAAGGATTGCGTACGTAAATCTTCTTTTATTATACACCCAGTGATTTCCAGCTTCTACGGGGATTCCAAAGGTATGGCACATATACTGAACAAAATTATAAAGTAGCACTTGTTTTTACCCCCATTTTTCATGAGCTGAACTCAAGGATCTAGGAAAACCGGGATTCATCCGTGAAGAGAACACCTCTCCAAAGTGCCAGACGCCACTGAATGTGAGCATTTGCCCACTCAAGTCAGTTACGACGATGAACTGCAGTAAGGTGGAGACCCCGATGAGGTCGACGAACATGCAAATGAGCTTCCCTGAGATGGTTTCTGACAGTTTGTGCAGAAATTCTTTGGTTATGCAAACCAATTGTTGCAGCAGCTGTCTTTGTGAATGGTCTCAGACAATCTTGGAGGTGAAGATGATGGATGTGGAGGTCCTGGGCTGGTGTGGTTACACGTGGTCTGCGGTTGTGAGGCCGGTTGGATGTACTGCCAAATTCTCTGAAACGTCTTTGGAGACAGATTATGGTAGAAAAATGAACATTCAATTCACGGGCAACAGCTCTGGTGGACATTCCTGCAGTCAGCATGCCAATTGCACGCTCCCTCAAAACTTGCGACATCTGTGGCATTGTGCTGTGTGATAAAATTGCACATTGTAGAGTGGCCTTTTATTGTGGCCAGCCTTAGACACACCTGTGCAATAATCATGCTGTCTAATCAGCATCTTGATAGGCCACACCTGTGAGGTGGATGGATTATCTCGGCAAAGGAGAAGTGCTCACTAACACAGATATAGGAATCAGCCTTTTGTGCACATAGAAAAAGTTTTAAATCTTTGAGTTCAGCTCATAAAAAATAGGGGCAAATTGGGTGATTTACTAAAACTGGAGAGTGCAAAATTGGGTACAGATCTGTATGGAAACCAATCAGCTTCCAGGTTTTTTTTGCCAAAGCCTAATTGAACAAGCTGAAGTTAGAAGCTGATTGACTACCATGCACAACTGCAAAATATTTTCCACTCTCCAGGTTTAGTAAATCAACTCCAGTGTAACCAATTTAGTGCTAAAGAGAAGTGGCTTTAAGGCCCCTTTCACACTATCTGTCCGTTGGACGGATTCCGTTTTTCTCAGCGGGGGATCGAGCCGCCGATTCCCCGCTGAGCAGGAGGATGACAGCTGTGTCTCTGCGCTGTGTGCGGAGACACAGCTGTCAGTTCCCCATGCATCTCTATGGGGGAAATCGGATGGGAACGGATCGTCGCTCCATTCTCATTCGATCCGATCCGCTGGACGGATGGAAAATAGGGTTTCCATCCGTTCAGATTTGACGGATCGGATCGGATGTCAGCGGACATGTCTCAGCTGACATCCAATCCCCCATAGAGATGGATGGGGGGACCGTTCAGATCCGCCAAAAAAACGGACAGGCGGATCTGAACGGTCCGCCTGTGTGAAAGGGGCCTAAGGCATAGGTCACAAGTAGGGGAGGAAGCTTACGGGAGTAAGTAAGCCAAAACTTCATTTAAAGCTACCCTAGGCAGAAATTAGCATATTACCCTTGCAGTGTCTTAAAAGCCCCACTAGAATGGTAGTTTTATTTTTTCAACGTTCAGCTTTAAAAAATGTTTTTATTAATTCACTACTGGATTTGTAACCTTTTCTTAGGGTATGTTGCTCATACTTATAGTTACAAAATCAGACTGCAATTTATGCTGAAACTTCATACCGCTATCAATATGGCCAAGGCATAGATTGCAAAATAATAAAAATCAAAAAAAAAAAAATCCAAAAAGAAGAAAGTTAAATATAAACTCGGTTTGCATTACGCCCCAAACACCGTCTGGCACAGCAGAATAATTTACCGTATTTTCCGGCGTATAAGACGACCCCCCTAATTTTCATCTACCAGTAATACTTATACTTATGTTACCTTGGAGATATTATACTCGGCGTATAAGACGACCCCCCATTTTTGGGGGATTTTTTTGAGGTTCAAAAGTCTTATACACCAGAAAATACAGTACTAACAATTTCAAATATAAAATCAGTAGATACATTCTATAGCCAATGAAAGCGCCCCCCTGGATTCGAAGGAATTATGCGGAGCTTAATTATGCTTAATGTGAATTATTCAGAAGCACGGGGAGAGAGGCAAAAATTTATTTCATACAAAGAAGCTTGACATTTTAATTGGCTCTTCAGAAGAGAGACAAAACAATTTCCTCTCAAGAATATTTACATCTCCCCCATCAAAGCCTCGGCAGCCTGAACATCATTAACGAGATTAATTAGCGTGTTGGCGTCTGCCTAATCAGGTGTGCGGACCAGGTGAAAAAACGGACGAGTGTCTCCAGGACTCACATCACTGCCACACACACAGAACACAGCATTGATTTTCTAAGGAAAGCTTGACAGAATGGGGCCACCGTACCTTGGTCATTAGCCATTTTGTCAGGATGTTCCACTACAAAGGAAAAGAGAGAAACATTATCATTACTTTATGACAGTTCTTCATAACGAGGGTTGACATATCAAACCAGCAGATGTGTAACAGACTTTATGGGGAGAGGCAATCTTAACTAGCATTAAATGGAAAAAAAAAGGACTTTTTTCATAACATTTTTTCTAGTCCATGAGTATCTATGGATTCGTTTGTAGCACTTTGAAAAGCCATCGCAGAAAGTAAAAAGAGACTTGAGATACAGGATAACCTGGATAGTCCCGGATATTCTTCCCTTCTTTTTATTACTGATGTTTTTATAAATTAATGTGGCTTCCATTTATAGGGTAGCTCTACCCTTATGTAAAAGTGAAAACATTTGTAATTATAACAATATTATCTAATATTATTTTAAAAAATATATATATTAATATATAATTGCATTATTATTATTATTATTATTATTATTACTATTATTACCATTATCATTATTATTATTTGCATTACATCTATATAATTTAATCATACTACATTATATTATATTTGATATTATTATTATTATTTGTATTATTATTATTATTATTATAATAATAACAATGCTAATGATACTAATAGAGTTGTATTTTTTTTTCAATAGTTTATAACGATAGTATAATATTATAATCAGATCATTTTTTTAGCTTAATAACTTTTAATACCGTCCTGAGGAAGACAAGCTTGTGCCTCAAAAAGCTTCATCAATATGTTTTCTCCTTTCAAGCCCCAGTGTAGCCTTATCTTTTGGATTATATTATAAGAAAATATTAATAATAGTAATTTATTAATATTATTATTATTATTATTATTATTATTATTATTATTAATAATATTATTATCATTATTATATTGCAATTGTAACAAAGTGGGCTGTTAGCCTTTTTAACTTTTGTCCTTCAATCTTATTTCTATGCCCCCAGTTTACTTCTTTGAGAGATGGAGATCTACCTGAACAACATGAAAGAGATCAAAGTTTACAGGGGTTCGGCACCCCCTTTTTTTTTTTTTTTTAAAGAGGAAGTAAACCCGCTTAAAAAAATGTGAAAAAAAAAACCTGTAAAGACAAAGGCATAATGAGCTAGTATGCATCGCATACTAGCTCATTATGAAATACTTACCTAAAAACGAAGCCCCCTCAGTGCCGACAGGACGGCCGACATGTTAGGCCGTCCTGCTTCCTGGATCTCGTCCTCCGGCCATCTGATTGGCCGGGGGCGCGATTACATCACTCCCGCGCATGGTTGGCTGTTCACGGCACTGGGATCTGATGGAACAGCATGGTTGGCCGTTCCTTCAGAGCACATGCGCAGATGACGTCATTGGCTGCATGCAATGTAAATATCTCCTAAACTTGCACCGTTAATGTAGGCTTACCTATAGGTAAATGTAAACAAAGTGGGTTTACAACCTCTTTGAAGAAGTTAACTAGCACGCTCTAAAAAATACTAATTGAGATAAACATAATAAAACAAATGTCACTGTAAAAATATAAACTTAGCCTACCTTAAAAGTGGACTGTGTTTAATTCAGTAGAGTAGTGGACAGTATGTGGACAGTGTTAGCAGGACAGTGGATGTTGTCAGTAGGGCAGTGGACAGTGGTATTCAGTAGAGCAGTGGATGATGTCAGTAAAGCAGTGGACTTTGTCAGTAGTGCAGAGGACAGGGTCAGTAGAGCAGTGGATGGTGTCAGCAGGGCAGTGGATGGTGTCAGTAAAGCAGTGGACTTTGTCAGTAGGGCAGAGGACGGGGTCAGTAGAGCAGTGGATGGTGTCAGTAGGGCAGAGGACGGGGTCAGTAGAGCAGTGGATGGTGTCAGCAGGGCAGAAGACAGGGTCAGTAAAGCAGTGGATGGTGTCAGCAGGGCAGTGGACGGTGTCAGTAGAGCAGTGGATGATGTCAGCAGGGCAGTGGACGGTGTCAGCAGGGCAGAGGATGGGGTCAGTAGAGCAGTAAATGGTGTCAGCAGAGCAGAGGAGGGGGTCAATAAAGCAGGGGATGGTGTCAGCAGGGCAGATGACGGGGTCAGTAGAGCAGTGGATGGTGTCAGCAGAGCAGAAGACGGGGTCAGTAGAGCAGTGGATGGTGTCAGCAGGGCAGAGGACGGGGTCAGTAGAGCAGTGGATGGTGTCAGCAGGGCAGTGGATGGGGTCAGTAGAGCACTGGATGGTGTCAGCAGGGCAGTGGACGGGGTCAGTAGAGCAGTGGATGGTGTCAGCAGAGCAGAAGACGGGGTCAGTAGAGCAGTGGATGGTGTCAGCAGGGCAGAGGACGGGGTCAGTAGAGCAGTGGATGGTGTCAGCAGGGCAGTGGATGGGGTCATTAGAGCAGTGGATGGTGTCAGCAGGGCAGTGGATGGGGTCAGTAGAGCAGGAGATGGTGTCAGCAGGGCAGAGGACGGGGTAGTAGAGCAGTGGATGGTGTCAGCAGGGCAGAGGACGGGGTCAGTAGAGCAGTGGATGGTGTCAGCAGGGCAGAGGACAGTGTCAATAGAGCAGAGGTTGGTGTCAGTAGGACAATGAACAGTGTCTGTAGTTTGTTTTTGTTCTTTTATTTTTTACAATTGTTGTTATCTTTTACAATTTTATTTTTTAATAACTTTTTACCTTTATTATATTTTTTTAGCAGCCCTTTTGAGGGGGGGGGGGGATATCAGGGATCTAAACACCCCTGATGTCTCACTTTTGAAACAGAGGGAGGAGATTGAGGACACACTCCTCAATCTCCATCTTTGCAGCCTCTGCTGCACAGAATTAATGGACAGGTAGAGCTCTGCACAGTCTCCCTGTTCATTCATAAAACCAAGCATAGCAAACACAGTTAACTATGCTTCCGTTATGAATGAACACAGTGAGTTAGGGTGCCCATACATGGACTGACATTCATCTGGTCCCTGCTGAACCGGCCAAATTTGGATCCATGTATGGTCGGCTAACATCTAGCATAGCTTCTTTCTTAACCACTTTACAGATATACTGCGGCAGGCAGCCGCTCCTGGACAAAGTGACGTAGGTATACGTCACTCGCTCTCAGGAGGCTAGAGGGCGAGCCCGCCCCGCCGCCGCTCGCTCCCACCCCTGATCGTTAGCGGGGAAGTCGATGCATGTGTCAGGTGGCTCCGACACCTGCTATCGTTCCCCGCTGAGAGAGAAGAATGGTCGGCTGTTGTAAACACAGCCAACCGTTATTCTCCCTGCAATGATCATAGAGCCCATGTGATCCTTCTATATAGGATCACATGTCCCTATGGTCATTTCAGAAGCCCCACCCCCCCAGAGTTAGAATCACTCCCCTAGGCTCACATTTAACCCCTTGATCACCCATAATGTTAACCCTTTCCCTGCCAGTGTCATTATTACAGTAACAGTGCATATTTTTAGCACTGATTACTGTAGTAATATCACTGGTACCCCCAAAAGTGTCAAAAATATCAGTCAGGGGTCCGATCTGTCCGCCGCAATGTCGCAGTCCCGCAAAAAATCGCAGATTGCCGCCATTACTAGGGAAAAAAAAACTATAAAAATGACATAAATCTTTCCCGTAGTTAGTAGACACGATAACTTTTGCACAAACCAATCAAAATACGCTTATTGCGATTTTTTGACCAAAAATATGTAGCAGAAAACAAATTGGCCTAAAATGTTAAAAACTTTTGATTTTTAATTTTTTTTTTTGGGGATGTCATATAGCAGAATGTGAAAAATATTGTCTTTTTTTTTTCAGAATTGTCGCTCTTTTTTTGTTTATAGCGCAAAAAATAAAAATCGCACAGGTGATCAAATACCACCAAAAGAAAGCTCTATTTATGAGAAAAAAAGGACATCGATTTTATTTGGGTACAGCGGCACACGACCGTGCAATCGTCCATAAATTAACGCAGTGCTGAATCGCAAAATAGGGCCTGGTCATTAAGGGGGGAAATCCTTCCAGTCTTAAAGTTAATGGCATTATACAGGTGCCCACTTGACGGCTACTGAAGCCCTACATTCTGCAACTTAATCAAATCTTGCAAATCAGAGGAGGTGTAGATTAACACAACATATATGCAAAGGCAAAAATATCCTTGCAAAAGACAATAATCCCCACAGCAAAATGTTTTAGGCTGGGTATTGGCAAGGGGAAGAAATGGGGGAGGGGATAAATAGAATTAAAACAGTTTAACGCAGTTCTGTATTTCTTAATGTATTATAACTCTTGTTTATTTTATTTTTCTTTAATGCAAGCAATGTCAGATTCTGCCCGTGATCCGATACGCCCACATGTGAACGTAGCCTAATACAGCAATCAGTGCTAAAAAAAATATGCACTGTCACTGTACTAATGACACTGGCTGGGAAGGGGTTGACATCAGGGGTGATCAAAAGTTTAACTGTGTGCCTAGCTGGTGTTTTACTACTGTGGGGGAGGTGCTTGAACTAGGGGAAGGCATGGATTGGTACCCCTGCTTTGCAGAGACACAGGATCCATGTTTTCTTTACTGACAGAACGGCGATCTGCCTGTGTACCAAACAATCAGCAGGTGCCGGCAGACATCAAGTCCGCCATGCAGCTGTATATAATCACAGCAGGAGCAGGTCGCTGGCAGAGCGCGCTCGTGCCCCAGACCCGGAAGTGCAGGATCACATACTAGTTACGTAATCCTGGGCACTAGAGATGCCTTGTAGCCGTATATGTAAGTTATACAGTTAGCAAGCGATCCGGAATCATTGCAAATCGCGGGACACCTGTGCGATGCCCGTGATTTGCAATGGCACCGCAAATGCTGTGCGATGTTGCCGCAATTTCCGCCAGCCAAATCGCAGGAACATCGCGCAAACAGAAACACGGGACGCATAACGCCCAGAAAAGGTACAAGAGCTTCTTTGGTGTGTCATGCAACCCGCGATTCTGTTTGCGCAATGATACCGCGATTCTGGAGGTGAAAATCGCGGCAACATCGCACAACGTTTGGGGTGCCATTGCAAATCACAGGCATCGCACATCGCGGTGATTCTGCCCGTGATCCGCTACGCCCACATGTGAACGTAGCCTTAGTGTCACTGGTCCCCAAAAAGTGTCACAAGTGTCAGTTAATGTCCGATTTGGCCGCCGCAATATTGTAGTCCCGCTCGCTGATCGCCACCATTACTAGTTAAAAACAAAAAAATAAAATAAAGATATGCATATACTGTATATCTATATCCCATAGTTTGTAGATGCTATAACTTTTGTGCAAACCAATCAATAAACACCAAAAATATATAGCAGAATACATAAATTAATTAATGTTAAATTAATGAAGAAATTGTATTTTCTAGATTAATTTATTGTATATATGTTTTATAGCAGAAAGTAAAAAATAATGTTTTTTCTTTTTTCAAAATTGGCTGTCTTTTTTTGTTTATAGCCCAAAAACTAAAAACCGTTAAAAAATGTTGATTTTAAATTTTTTATATATTTGAGAATGTCATATAGCAGAATGTGAAAAATGTTGTTTTTTTTTCCAGAATTGTCACTGTTTTTCTGTTTATAGCGCAAAATGGCCTGGTCATGAAGGGGGGGTCTAAATCTTCTGAAGATCAAGTGGCTAAAGTGCACCTGTGCCAAGAGTATGAACAATACATTTTGAGCATATTTTTAACTACTTGCCGACCTATATATATATATTTATATATATATACTGCGGCAGGCTGGTTCGGCTGCGTGAATCAACATATGAGTACGTCGGTTCGTGGGAGTGGTACTGGGGGGCGAGCGCCCTCCCGTCCCAACTAGGCAACGGGGATCGATGGGATCAGCGGCTGCGTTTGACACCAGGCACCTGTGATCGCTCCCCACTGAGAGAGAAGGACGGTCAGCTGTTGTGATCACAGAGCACCTGTGATCCTTCTATATAGGATCACAAGTCTCTATGGTCATTTCACAAGTCCCTCCCCCATACAGTTAGAAAACACTCCCCTAGGCTCATAATTAACCCTTTGATCGCCCCTGGGTTAACCCCTTCCCTGCCAGTGTCATTATTACAGTAACAGTGCATATTTATAGCACTGATTACTGTAGTAATGTCACTGGTCCCCCCAAAAGAGTAAAAAATGTCCGTTAGGGGTCCAAATTGTCTGCCGCAATCTCCCTAAAAATCGCAGATCGCCGCCATTACTAGTAAAAATAAACAAATAAATAAAAAATGACATAAATCTTTCCCTTAGTTTGCAGACGCGATAACTTTTGCGCAAACCAATCAAAATACGCTTGCTGCAATTTTTTTTACCAAAAATATGTAGCAGAATACAAATTGGCCTAAAAGGATGAAATATTTAGATTTTTTTTTTGGGGGGGGGGGGGGGTCTTAATGTTATATAGCAGAAAGTGAGAAATATTGTTTTACTTTTTTTTTTTGTCAGAATTGTCGCTCTTTTTTTGTTTATAGCACAAAAAATAAAAATCGCACAGGTGATAAAATACCGCTAAAAAAAAGCTCTATTTGTGGGGGAAAAAAAAGGACATCAATTTTATTTCGGTACAGCATCGCATGACCACGCAATTGTCTGTTAAAGTAACGCAGTGCCGAATTGCAAAAAATGGCCTGGTCATTAAGGGGGCAAATCCTTCCGGTCCAGAAGTGGTGAAGCAGTAAAGGAGCTTTTAAACAAGCCCCCCCACTAACCTCTGTAGCTGCATGTAATGTAGAGAGCATTTGACAGGCAAAGAGGAGGTGCTGTATTGCCTCTTTAACCTTGTGAACCCTTCATTACTGCACTGCAACCATGTGAACTGCAAGCAGTTGCAGGGCGCTTGCAGAGCGGGCGCATTCACTTGAATAGGTCGCTTTTGTTGGGTGCTACACAGCAGCATGTGTACACCTCCGGCAGCTAAACTGGGTAGTGGTTGGGGCTCAACCATGGGATTTACTGCCTCCCAACTGCTAGTGTGAATGAGCCCCTAGAGAGCTGGCAGGCTGCCAAGAAAGTAATAGGAAAAGAGCTAAAATTTCTGTGCCTCTACTTTGACATGTTATGATGAATTTTCCCACAATGCCTATAGCTTCAGAGCCAGAGGTCAGTAAGCACTTGTATATAAATGCTCTAACTGCTTGCTAAGAATACGGTAATACTTTAAAGTGCACAGTCTGGGCACAGGCTCACTTTAGGGGCTCTGGCCTAAAGGAGGAAACACTTGATTCATCTGGACAGAGCTGATTATGAGACTTGAATGCTCACTCCACAATCAACAAAAAAAGATCAGAAATCCTGTACAGTGGATCAAAAGCATTGAAATGAAAGGCTGTCAACACCGAAGGAGAGATTCAACATTCCAAGCACAACCATTCAGGACTGTCATAAAGTAATTTTCTATTCAGTATCCGCACCTATATCAGGCTGCATAAGTTGAAAAGGAAATAATGTATGCATTAAAGGAGGCCAGAAGATAAATCTCTCTGTAGTGTACACTGTGATAAGAAATTCCCAGCTTCCAGAAGACGATCTCTAAAGGTGAAATACATGGGGGGTTTTTAGGATGAAGTGTAGATGGTCCATATATCTTCATCCCCAGTCCACACCATGCCAAGATGACTCAAATGCATTCTCTTTGGCTCTGCATGGGTAACGTACTATGATGGATGTAGGCGGTATGAGTCTGTATATACTGTATATGAATGTGTGTGATAAATAGAGATAGATAGATAGATAGATAGATAGATAGATAGATAGATAGATAGATAGATAGATAGATAGATAGATAGATAGATAGATAGATAGATAGATAGATAGAGTATCTCACAAAAGTGAGTACACCCCTCACATTTTTGTAAATATTTTATTCTATCTTTTCATGTGACAAAACTGAAGAAATTACACTTTGCTACAATGTAAAGTAGTGAGTGTACAGCTTGTATAACAGTGTAAATTTGCTGTCCCCTCAAAATAACTCACAGCCATTAATGTCTAAACTGCTGGCAGCAAAAGTGAGTACACCCCTAAGTGAACATGTCCAAACTGGTCCAAATTGGCCATTTTGCCTCCCTGGTGTCATGTGACTCATTAGTGTTACAAGGTCTCAGGTGTGAATGGGGAGCAGATGTGTTAAATTTGGTGTCATTGCTCTCACTCTCTCATGGCAAAGAACTCTTTGAGGATCTGAAAAAAAGAATTGTTGCTCTACATAAAGATGGCCTAGGCTATAAGAAGATTGCCAAGACCCTGAAACTGAGCTGCAGCACAGTGGCCAAGACCATACAGCGGATTAATAGGACAGGTTCCACTCAGAACAGACCACGCCATGGTCAACCAAAGAAGTTGAGTGCGCTTGCTCAGCGTCATATACAGAGGTTTTCTTTGGGAAATAGACGTATGAGTGCTGCCAGCATTGCTGCAGAGGTTGAAGGGGTGTGGGGGGGGGTCAGCCTGTCAGTGCTCAGACCATACGCCGCACACTGCATCAAATTGGTCTGCATGGCTGTTGTCCCAGAAGGAAGCCTCTTCTAAAGATGATGCACAAAATAGCCCACAAACAGTTTGCGGAAGACAAGCAGACTAAGGACATGGATTACTGGAACCATGTCCTGTGGTCTGATGAGACCAAGATAAACGTATTTGGTTCAGATGGTGTCAAGCGTGTGTGGTGGCAACCAGGTGAGGAGTACAAAGACAAGCGTGTCTTGCCTACAGTCAAGCATTGTGGTGGGAGTGTCATGGTCTGGGGCTGCATGTTTGCTGCCGGCACTGGGGAGCTACAGTTCATTGAGGGAACCATGAATGCCAACATGTACTGTGACATACTGAAGCAGAACATGATCCCCTCCCTTCGGAGACTGGACCGCAGGGCAGTATTCCAACATGATAACAACCCCAAACACCTCCAAGATGACCACTGCCTTGCTACAGAAGCTGAGGGTAAAGGGGATGGACTGGCCAAGAATGTCTTCAGACCTAAACCCTATTGAGCATCTGTGGGGCATCCTCAAATGGAAGGTTTAGGAGTGCAAGATCTCTAACATCAACTAGTTCCGTTATGTCGTCATGTCGCCAATTTCCCCTTAGGGGTGTATTTACTTTTGTTGCCAGCGGTTTCAAAATTAATGGCTGTGTGTTGAGTTATTTTGAGGGGACAGCAAATTTACACTGTTATACAAGCTGTACACTCACTACTTTACATTGTAGCAAAGTGTCATTTCTTCAGTGTTGTCACATGGAAAGATAGAATAAAATGATTTACAAAAAATGTGAGGGGTGTACTCACTTTTGTGAGATACGATAGATAGATAGATAGATAGATAGATAGATAGATAGATAGATAGATAGATAGATAGATAGATAGATAGATAGATAGATAGATGGATGGATGGATGGATGGATGGATGGATGGATGGATGGATGGATGGATGGATGGATGGATGGATGGATAGATAGATAGATAGATAGATAGATAGATAGATAGATAGATAGATAGATAGATAGATAGATAGATAGATAGAGATATTATGATACAAATAAATAATTGAAAGAAAGATAGAAGGAAAGAAAAAAATCTCTCTGTAGTGTATACTCTGATAAGAAATCCCTGTTGCCAGAAGACAATCTCTAAAGGTGAAAGATAGGGGGGGGGGTTAAGTTTTTTAAAGAAAGAAAGAAAGAAAGAAAGAAAGAAAGAAAGAAAGAAAGAAAGAAAGAAAGAAAGAAAGAAAGAAAGAAAGAAAGAAAGAAAGAAAGAAAGAAAGAAAGAAAGAAAGAAAGAAAACGATAGTTAAAAAGAAATATATGAATAAAAGAAATGAAGACAGAAGAAAAGAAAGAATGAAAAAGAGAGAGCGATAGATAGATAGATAGATAGATAGATAGATAGATAGATAGATAGATAGATAGATAGATAGATAGATAGATAGATAGATAGATAGATAGATAGATAGATAGATAGATAGATAGATAGATAGATAGATAGACAACCAGCCAATATAAAAACTGATTGCTAGCTGCATTACCAATAAGAGGCATTAGGTGGCGCTACACATTTAAAAATGCCATTTAGACTCTCGAGCGCCAGGGTCTCTGCATTGAGATAAGTGAAAATGGATCTTCTATTTGAATAGATTACAATATATTAATTGTATCCTATAGAAATAGTGAAGTTAGTATTAACTGAACCACATCTTTATTTCCAGATGGAAGGTCATTCACTTCCTTTTTTATGTTTATATTTTTATTATTTTTTTTATCTGTTGGTGTGTTTTATTCGCTGAACAAGATGAGTCATTTATGAATAGTATAAGAAGAAAACATTATCGGTGTATTGAACAATTGTTGTTATGTACAGTATTATACAAAAGCTTTTGAAATTAGGTCTATTGTAAAAATTGATTGTGTGATGAAGGTTATTTAATGATAGTACAAGATTCTTTCTCAGATATCTGTAGAGGTGGGGCTTCAAAATATGGGTGTGGTTTGGAATTATTATGAAGTAAGTATACATTTTATAAAGAAATAATGAAATTGAAAAGAAAGGGAAGAGAAGCAATAAATAAACGTAAGTTTAGGGAGAGGCGAGGCAAGGCAAGGGAAAAGAAAAAAGAAAAGGGAATGGAATAGAACAAAATGAAAAGGTACATAATCGGAAGGAAAGTAAAGTAAATAAAATGGAAGGAACAAGAAAAGAAAGTAAATAAAAAGGAAGAAAAAGTAGAGAAGGGAAAAAGAAAAAGGAAAGCAAAAGAAAAAAGGGAAAGGAAAAGAAAAAGATAAGGGAAGGAAAGGGAAAGGAAATGAAAGGGCACTGAAAAGGGGAAAGGACATAAAATGGAAGCAAAACCAGGGAAGGGGAAAGGAAAATACATAGGAAAGGAAAGGAAAATAGAGAAGGGAAAGGAAAGGAAAAGAAAGGAAAGGAAAAGAAAGGAAAGGAAAGGAAAGGAAAGGAAAGGAAAGAAAAAGAAAGGAAAGGAAGGGAAAGGAAAGGAAAGGAAAGGAAAAAAAAAGAAAAGGAAAGGAAAGGAAAAGAAAGGAAAGGGAAAGGGAAAGGGAAGGGAAAGGGAAAGGGAAAGGAAAGGAAAGGAAAGGAAAGGAAAGGAAAGGAAAGGAAAAAAAAGAAAAGGAAAGGAAAAGAAAGGAAAGGGAAAGGAAAGGAAAGCGAAGAGAAGGGAAGGGAAGGGAAAGGAAAGGAAAGGAAAAAAAAAGAAAAGGAAAGGAAAAGAAAAGAAAAATAGAGAAGGCAAAAGGAAAGGGTAAGGGAAAGGAAAGGAAAGAAAATGAAAGGAAAGGAAAGGAACAGAAAAATAGAGAAGGGAAAAGGAAAGGGAAAGGAAAGGAAAGAAAGGGAAAGGAGAGGAAAGGAAAGGAAAAAAGAGAAAAGGAAATAAAGGAAAATAAAGAAAGGAAAGGAAAGGAAAGGAAAAGAAAAATAGAGAAGGGAAAAGGAAAGGGAAAGGAAAGGGAAAAGAAAGGGAAAGAAATGGAAAGGAAAGGAAGGGAAAGTAAAGGAAAGGAGAGGAGAGGAGAGGAGAGGAGAGGAGAGGGAAAAGGAAAGGGAAAGGGAAATGGAAAGGGAAATGGAAAGGGAAAGGAAAGGGAAATGGAAAGGGAAAGGGAAAGGAAAGGAAAGGAAAGGAAAGTAAAGGAAAGGAAAGGAAAGGAAAAGAAAAGAAAGGAAGGAAAAGAAAGAGAAGTAAAGGAAGGTGAAGGGGAGGGAAGGGAGGATAATGGAGGTGGAAGGAAGTTTAGTACAATGTGAACTTGCACAGCATTATACAAAAATGACAGCTCTGTTTTTCATCTTTGACAAAAACATTGTTAGCTTTACAATAATTTATTTATTTTTTTACACTTTCTTTTATACAATAAATTCAGCATGTAACCTACCATGGGTTCATTGCTATGGTTTCCCAATACCTCGGTATGTTTAATTAAATCTATAATTTAAAAGTTAAATCATTTGAATCTCTCCATGGAGCAAATGAAAGGGCATGGAAGTTTTTTTGATGTTCAATTTAAAGTACAGAGGAGCGCAGAGGGTGGCAGGTTCAGTTAAAGGATTTCGGGTGTCTGGGTCATGTTTTATGGATGCTCTCTCAGCTACGTTTCAGAATTTCGGCCACGACCAACATTCTGATTTCGTTCCCACCCTTGCAGGTCTCAGAATATGGCCCCGAAATTTGCATTACTGAACAAGCGCTCCAGACTTCACAAGGTTCCATCACCTCAGATGTAGTGACAGCTCTCACCCGCGGTGATTGATTCTAATGAAAGTTTACATATTGTGCAAGGGAACGCCATCAAACATTTATGTCTTGGGGTAGTTATGGTGCGCATAGACAATTATTTCACATAGCTGCGGAGTGCGTTTCTTTTACTTTTTAATGGATCAGTGCTTTTTAATATTCTCTGGGATAAATTAAAAATGAGACTGTTAAAACTAAAGTAGTTTTTAACATTTTAGCTTTTATTTCTTTTGATAGTGCAGCCAAAGCTCAAGATAATATTTGACATTTTTACTGCGTTCTTTCTTCCCAAAATAAATCTTATTTATCTGAGCCAATTATCCGCCAAAGTTCTTCATTTTGGGTGCAGTTCTGGAACAAATGACCCATATTCATAGTTGGCATGTTTTAGGTTTCACCCTCATGTCTCCCTGAATGACATTCTAACTGGGCTGTATAGTGGCCACTCGCCCAATTCTCTTATGACGAAGTCCATTATGTTTTTAGATGTAATACAGCAGTGCACACTTGTAAACGAGTCCTGGGGTTCCGCTATCATGGCGGGCCC
Source organism: Pelophylax lessonae (assembly GCF_965119305.1). Taxonomy (NCBI): domain Eukaryota; kingdom Metazoa; phylum Chordata; class Amphibia; order Anura; family Ranidae; genus Pelophylax; species Pelophylax lessonae. The sequence goes on along the minus strand of NC_138768.1, from coordinate 57,902,284 downwards.
CAAAACGACAGGAAGGGGGACCACTGTTGACACTGCTGCAACCCCCAAAGTTGTGTGACTTCCTTGCAATTTCCTTGTGATTTCCTTGCAACTTTTGTGATTTATCATTGCAGTCTATGGCACTCAAATTGCACCAAACTCGCAGAAAAGTAGTACAGAGTTTTTTTGGTCGCTGCTACTTGAGTTGCATTGATTTAGAGAGCACCCATTGAAATGAATGTGTTTTGACTTGCCATGCAACTTTATTTGTTGCAAGTCCAATGATAAGTAACACAATGTAAACCAGGGCTTATAAAGGCCCTGCAATGGGAGGTAAGGGCTCTGGAATCAATGGGAAGGGCCCTGGGCTCAGAGGAAAGGGCCCCGGGACTGATGGAAAGGGCCCCGGGGGTCAGGGTGGTCCTTCATGTTTTCCTGCACTGAGATCTTGAAGTTTCCAGTTATGCCTCTGATGCAAATATTTAACTAGATTTTTGTAGGATCACCTGGAAGCTTTCCAGTAGCCCTGCAAGGTTATCTTGAGCATGTGTCATATGCTGGTCAATATAGAGAATGCAGCTCAGACATGCTCAAGAAAGCCAATGGTATTATCAGGCATCAAAAGGAAATTTTGTTGGCAAATGGAGATGGTGATGGAGCCAGAAAGTATCTTGTGTTTCTATGTTTGGCCAGGGGCGTAACTACAGAGGTTGTAGGGGTTGCAATTGCAACCGGGCCCCATGCTCCAAGGGACATGTGTGGCTCCCCTGTACACCTGGATAGGAGGGGCAGCGGGGGCAGCATGTAGAGAAATTACTGTCCTCCTTTTTCCTCCTGTAGCTGCAGGAGGAAAATGGAGGAGATTGGTTCCTCTGTATGCTGCCCCCGCCACTCCTACTATCCAGTTCACTTGTGATTTGCTGTCTCTCGGCCCCTGTGTGCCCCCCTGCCCCCCCCCCCAACTGTGCGGTCTTCCCTCTCCTGTTCGCTGCTGCAGGGGATGTGTCACAATAGAGAGCCAGGAAGGGGTCGGTAAATATGTAATTTACCAGCTCCTTCCTTTTGTGAATGGACAGAGTCATAGTCAGTGACATTGTAAAATAATAAAATAAAATGATAAAAAATAATACAAATAAAATACCAAAAAATAAAAACTACTGACACCAGTGGATGAACTTCCAGGATCGCAAAGTTTGTGACCGGGCCCTGGCATTCCACCACCGTGGGGAGGTCCCAGGATGGCAGGAAGGGGGCCCACTGCAGAACTTGTGAATGGGTCCCACTGCAGACCCTTATAAAGGGCCCCGCAATGAGAGTAAAGGTCCCCAGGATCAGTGGGAGGAACCCCAGGTTTGAAGGGAGGGGCCCTGGCCAGGGGTCCGGGGGGCCCTTCATGGTTTCTTGCACCGGGGCCTTGAAGGTTCTAGTTACGCCTCTGTGTTTGGCTTTAGCTTACTGATCGGCCATTAGTATTCTGCTTTTCTTTTTTTTTTGTCTTTTTGTCTGTCCTTTCTTGTGCCCATGTTATGACTCTCTTTGCACATAGATTGTCCTGATGAATGCCTGCATTGCATAACACACCTGCCTGTAAACTTAGTATATCACTCCATTTATCTGCCTACACGTGAACTGCTGGCCGTGACACAACTTTTGCCTGTCCTGCACCTTTGTTGTCACTCAGATTATTGGTTGCACCAATCCAAAGTCTGGCCTGAACTTTTAGTTTTTTTTTGTTCTGCTCAACTTTTCTATAATATTTCTGTGTTTTTTTGAGCTGCATTAGGTTATTATTTTTCTGTACGCTGGCATCTAATGGTGGTTTTCAGCCACTACAACTTGTTTACTCAAAGTGGAACTCCATCCAAAGGAGGAAGCTCCTCTTGTTCGCACCCCCCCCCCCCTCCACTGCCACATTTGGTACTTTTTTGGGGGGAGGGGGAGCGGGTACCTGGTTTTAACATGTACCTGCTCCCACTTCTTAAAATTCATGTGCGTGTAAATGCAGGTGTCCCAATACTTTTGACAATATAGTGTATATTTGATAGCTGTCAGGATCAGACCTTGTACCAGAAAGGAAGGTCTATCATGGACAAGGGAGCAACTCACTCTGAGTATAGTGAATTTCCATCAAAGCAGAGGTGCTGCTGGGTTGGGCGGGGCAGGTAACATACACAGCACATGAGGCACACAGATCCCTCCTCCAGGTCTCCCAGTAGTATATGTGTAGCTCCTCAGTACTGGGCACTCAAGGATATCAGGTTGTGCCTTCCTGGTTTTGTGATTGGTCGGCACTTGTAGGGGGGTGTAACCAGCCAAGGGGTGATCACGCCAGCCTGCCTTGAGCACAATGGGGAAGCATCGTGCGTGCACAAGTCCAGCTGCCATGCATGCTGCTAAGCCGCACTAGGGAAATTTCTGGGGACATGTACAGCTGGGAGGGGAGGTCAGTGACATCACAACTCCGCCTTGCGTACGCCTAGCAGTGGACACGCCCACCGACAGGGAGTTATTCAGTGGGCTGAAACAGGAAAACAGAAGGAAATACTAAGGTACACATTATGCGCTTTTCATGTTTATTGTACAAACTGTAAAGAGAAGTAAGTATTTGATAATTGTTGCACATAGGGTTTATAACCACTTTATGTGAATTGGTATCACCCTCTGTTCTCTCCTCTTATTTAGTGCTAGTTCAGTTCTAGCGAAAACCTCCCTGTTACTTCCGTGTTCCCTCATTCAGTGTTTGTACTTCGCAGAAACCAGGCTTAGGAAAGTCCTTATATTCTTACATGCGAAAAACCATTCTCTGTGCACTGGTTTCAGCATTTTATTGAAGTGTTCAGCTGCCTGTGGATGGTGCTGAGTCAGCAGGTGACCATACTGTCCAGACAGACTGGGTCTAAAAAGTTATGTTAATGCATAAAGCAGTATTTGAAATAGAACACTTCTGCATCATAACTTAGTATGTCACCAGTGAGACAAACCTTAGGGCCACAACCTGGGAGCAAAGGTCATAGCTCCTAGCAAGGTTTATTGGTGAAGACAAGAGGCTTCTTACACTCTGGGCTTTCTGGAGCTCACACTATTAGCTAAAGCAGCCTTTCTCAATTTTTTTAACATGGAGGAAACCTTGAAATAACTTTTCAGACTCAGTGAACCCCTACTAATAATTACTTTTCTCAGTACATTAGTGTGATAACCAATTAGAAGAATGCTTCTTACATTTGTAGGCACTGGGAAGACTTTACTCCTTATAGATAGCTAAAAAGATCATTGTTCATAGTGGTTACTCAACTGCGGGGCAGCATTTTCTCATTGCTCAAGGAACCCCTGGCAACCCTGAAGGAAGCCTAGGCTTCCACAGAACCCTGGTTGAGGAAGGCTGAGCTAAAGACACAGAATATCAAGAGTACTATGACTTGCTAGCTTGCCTTGGCCATAAAAATTCTAAATTGGATCTCTTCAAACAAGAATCTCTGGGAAGGAGTTAAACTCTTTCCACTTCCACTGCAGAAGGAAAGGTGTTCAGTGATTTACGGCCCTCATCTCATTAGCTTCCACTGCATATCTAAATGCTGCGTGAAATCTGAGCCCTTATCTAAAATTAGCATGAATGTTCATTCAGCTCTATGAGTGTCTAAGCCAGCAAATTTGCATTTGTTTTTCTAAACAAGGCTATGGAAGTTTCTCAGACTTTCTGCGATGGCTTTTCCCATGCGGCTAAACAAAGAAGAACAATATAAAAAAAAAAAAAAAAGCAATCAGCCAAATCCTACCTTTTGGTGTCCTGAAGGGTATGGGATCGGAGAGGGGTCCCAGTCCTTTGGCATTGCGTGCTTGAATTCGGAAGTAATAAGCGGTGTCCAAATTGAGATCCAGGATCTCATGAGTCAACCTGTCACCACTGATCGTCTCCATGACCCAGTCATCTATCTGGAGGTTTTTGTCCATGGTATAGAACAGGATATACGCTAAAAGTAAACAAACAATATATATTGTGACAGTTTTAGGAAAACATTTTAAGCAGGCTATGAATTATTAATGCTGCAGAGTCTTGCATTATGTATTTGTAGCTACAGTATCAAAATCATAACAAATTATTCTTTCAGCGTGGTAAGTGCCAACCTCCATTACTTCTCATTACACTGAACCATGCAAGCTACAACTTCGCTGCACATTGCTGAGTCCTTACATGCCAGTTTCATCCTAGAATCCCAAAGGAAACCTGCACTGTAATATACACGGAGGGTGCCATTGCTAACCTTGTGTCTGGGCAAAATAAAAAGAAACATATGTAATACCAGGGCTTCTTTTCAGGGGGAATGCAGAGGAACGCAGTCCAGCCCCTTCAGCACCTCCAGCACCTCCACCACTGAAAGTATATAATGGCAAGGGGAGCTGGTATGTGCTGGAGGGTCAACTGATGCTGGCTGCTGGGGGATATACTGTTGCTGGAGGGGATCTATTTTTGTGTAGTGGCCTATTGTTGCTAGGGAGGTCTATTGTTTCTGGTGGGGGGGCCTATTGTTACTTGGGGGAGTTTGTGTTGCTGGGGGTGTCAATTCTTGTTGAAAGTGACCTAATGTTGAGGGAGGGGTCTATTGCTCCTGGCTTTTAGAGACTCTAAAAATGCTGGCTGCTGGGAGATTTATTCTTTCTGCTGAGGGTCTATCGTTGCTGGAGTGATATTTTGATGCAGGGGCCCTATGTTGCAGGGGGGTCTCTTGTTGCAGGGGGAATCTATTGTTGTTGGGGGGGGGTATATTGCTGCTGCCTGCAGGGGATCTATTTTACTTCTTTTCTTGTTGTCATTACCAAATTCCATACAAATTACTTAGCACAACATAACGATTCTTGGCTCTGTATTCTCTAAATTAGTCTGTGCTGGAGAGTGGGTAGGGGGTAAAACCAAGATAGAGAAGGTAGGTAAGAGGTGGTGACAAGAAGTGAGTCAGAAGGGGGGAGTTCCAGAACCTATTCACTGAGAAAAAAAGCCCTGTGTAATACGTATCAGCAATACATACACATTTCCCCGCATTAAATACACTGCAAGCTCCTGGTGCACTCTAATTCTACTTCACTGAAATCTCCAGCAGTGTTGCCAGCCTTGCCTAAGTTCTTCCCTAATGGACTAAAGAACCTCTATGTCATGTCTGGGCTTGGATCCTAAACCAGAACCTCTGCTGTGTCTGCCAGCACCTTCTTACTGAGCCACCGGAGATGCTGATAGGCTGGACTGGCTGGACATTACAGTAATGTGCTCCCTAGAGTCTATTCTGGGCTGTTCAAACTACGAATGTGTGCAGTGGGCTCTCACTGCTCCAGCTATGCTCAGTAGTGGTTGCTCTGGGTCTTTGAACCCCATGTGGGCAGCCTTCTTCTCTAGCTGTGTTGTAAGATGGGAGGTTTTTGAAATTCTTCTTGAAGGTGAACTTACACCTTAAAACCTGAAGAATTAAGAGATTTCTGGGCTATGATTAGGGCACTTTGGCTAAAATGCGTTAACACTGCTGTATGATATGGATTTTATACCTCTTCCGTAAAGAGCATTGTACAGTCCCATGACTGTACTTACAGAGATCTCTAGCCCCCTGCAACACATTGGTTATTATCCTTTTTATGGTTATTTACTGATCCAATAAACCATGGCGGTGCAACTGTATATAGACTACTTAATTTGGTAACCCCTATTTTTAGGGCCCACACTTTGTGGAGAGCCACCAAACCCAAGCAATTTGGCTGGCCTGAAAACCTCATTTCAATTGGTAGAGGATCCAAACCCAGCCACCTCATCTGGGATTTCAGTGCAGCAGAAGCAGACGTTAGGCGTTTTCTTGATTTCTGGCAGGATCAACAGGCATTAATATCTCCCCTCACCTGATGTTCCTATCAAAATTCTAAAATTTTAGATTTTTCATTACTTTCTGTACTAGAAGCAATGGTCACTGTGACAAATAGGGGGACGTTTTAAAATGGGGGCATAGACAGCAATACAAATCTCGGCTTTCTACACTTCCTAGGTCTATCCACAATGGAAAAACAAAAAGTATTGATTTTACATAGACGTTACCGAATAGTGGTACCAAGTTACCAAAGAAGCCCTAGGCAGCTGCCTATTCTGCCCGTGTGTCTCCCCAGACTGGTCCCCTAGTCCTCTGGAAATCCTATGCTCCTGCTTGTTTGGCCAGACGCTAAACAAAATGAACCGTTTGTTGTATGTTTGCCTGGAGTTCTCATTTAACTAAGTTAACAAAAATAGATGATTCCCCTAGTTTAAATTTCTGTTAAAGTACAAAACAGCTGTAGATGTTGTCACTGAAGTATCTCCAGGCGCCCACACAGCCTCTATTGTTGCATCGCCGAAATGTTTTCAAAGGCTGATAAAAAGCCTAGAACTGTGTAATTTTCCCCAGACATATTATCATGTTTATGCATTATGAGATTAAGTGGTGTTTGATTAAAGTCTTCTGGTAGAACAGAGTAACAACAGATCTTGTCTGGAATATCTTGTGTACTTTACTGGTAAAAGGAATGTTACAGTTCTATTAACGGCCCTGGGCTTTCTATGGGAACAAGCACTGTGAGGGGCTAATACTATATCTGTAGTTGTATCTTTTACTCAGCAGTGTCCATAAAATAAGTGGTTATGTTCGGTCACTTAGCTTGATTCCTACTGGTTCTGCTGTCACTTACAAAAGCACAGAAGAAGAAGAAGCAGTTTCACTTAGGACAGCCAATTTTGAATGTGTAGCCTTTTGGTTCATGCTCCCTGTTCATTTTGTGTTTTAATAGTAATTCAATGTAGCCTGGAGAATTATTATTCAGAAGCAATAACTGTATATACAAAGCACATAAGGATCTATTTATCAAGGGTGAATATACCAGCTCACAATTTAAAGTGAAACCTAAAATAAAAAAAAGAGGTCGCTGAGGATGCGCATAAGGCACAAAACGCATTGGGAGGAGCTATGAGCGTTATGTCACACCGCCACACTGGTCTTGGTAATGGCAGCATTTGATGTAAGTTTGCAGCAGCATTGTCTGTTTATTTTAGCCTGTTCAATGGGATGTTTTTATTGTGCTGTTTTTATTCGGTGCTCTATAACTTGTGGAGACTTTTATAATAAAAAAATACACTATGATGATAATTTTATTCCTGTTGGGGTCTTATGCAGGGGCTGACTGGCAACTTTCGGCCCAGGGGGCAAGTACAAACCAGAGGCCCATGGTGAAGCGACTAAGCCCCTCTCCCACTCTTCCTGCCCTCCTCCTGACCCATATTCCAGACTGAAGCTCCGCTCCAGGTACTCTCTACTCACTAGGCGAATCTGGGTTCCTGACCTGGCCAGTAGGGGTAGTTGGGGGAGCTGGGACTTCAGTGGGGCAGGGAACCGGCCTCTGCTTAGACACAGTTTACATCATCCATGCTGGGGGGGGGGGGTGCCTGCACTCTGTCCTTGTCTTCATCCTGCACTCAGTAGGTCAGAAGTGGACTTTTTACTTCTCATCACCAGTATTCCTTTAGGCATGTCTGTGGCAGAAGTGTTGCAGCCTTTTAACGGGGCATCAGAGTGGCCCAGGGGACAATTACCCCCCTGCCCCCTGGCCCAGTCCTCCCCTGGTCTTATGAGTACAAGTGTGGAGTGCTACTCCCAGTGGAGGGCCAGATTTGCTGAAACTGGGATTGATGCCCTTATTAACCTAGTGTGAACGCTTTTATTGCTGCTTACCACCTGGCAGAATATCCTTGTGGTGAGTTTGCACTATGTCCGTTGTGTGAAAGGAGGTTTGCACTGGCTTGGGTGCAACACTACATTATGGTGGTAGGCATTCATTTTTTTTTGCACTTTTGGACTGCCACATGTATAGTGGGACTTTCCTTCTAGTAATATTTTACATAATTTGTATGTACTAAAGAGCTGCAATTATTGATGTAATCCAGGGGTTTCCAAACTTTCTAATTGAAGGGCCAGTTTACTGTCCTTTAGACTTTACGGGGTCCGTACTGTGGCCAGTGGGGTTAGAAATTGTGCTGGTGTCACTGGGAGTAAACAGTGTTCCATCTTTGGTATTAGGGGTAGGAATAGTGTCCCATTTTTGGTGTTAGTGGTAGGAATTATGCTCCATTGTTGGTGCCAGTGGGAGGAATAGTGTTTTGTATCAGGGCCACACTTTGAAGACCACTGATTTAAACAAAAAAAAAAACCTGGGAGCAGGCAGTCTTCTGTGGAATGTACACTGAGCTACGTGTACGTGTGCGCACCCCAGTTTACATTCCAGCACAGTGTCAGTGTATCGGAATGTCTACACTCCTGCTGATGCACGGAAATGATGTCATCCTGCACTGGCCAATCAAGATGGAAAAGAGAACTTGTGGGTATCGGACCAATACTTACCTCTGATTTATTGGTACGATGCCCACAAGGTCTCTATTCCATTTTTCATACTTTAGTTAAACTTTAAGGGGTCTATTAATATATGTATTTACACAAGATTATTACAACTTTCAACCATGATTCACACATTTCCAATCAAATCTAACTGGAAAAAAAATTGTGAATCCTGGTGAGTCTTGCCTGAAAACATAAAAAAAAAAAAACTCCTTAAATGGTGGGCTGGAAAGCTCACTAAAAACAAATATACTACAAATGTGTTAATTGATTAGGCTCAAAAAAATTATTTTTAATATCAAGTGTACATAGGGAACACCATATTTAGCACTTCTCTTGCTCATCTTATCTCAAATAGTATTTATGAGTCAGCTCAAACAAAGTCTTAAGGGATACTCTATGTTGCTTATATCCTACTCATTTTATTTTAGCTGTTCAGAGAGGATGCTGATTAAACAGACATATACAAAGTTAGGCATACATCATGGGACCATTTTAAGGTGCACCCCCTACCAGAAAGATAAGGTCGCAGATACACACTACCTTGCAGTCTCTCCGCTGCAGGAGTCTACCCTGCGTAAATCTGGTATTGAAGCCTACCCAGTGGATAAGGTCACTACCACCTCCCATGTGATAGTATTTGGGCCTGCTAATTGGCTGTTAAGGCCTGAATATTGCCATATGAGGAGGTCACATGCTCCCTTATACATTAAGACAGAGTAGGGGGGTAGTGAAGGAGGAAGTTGCTGGCTGGGGGATAGTTGGTGATCCCTTAAGAGACATTGGGGGAGACTTACTAAAGCTGGAGAGTGCAAAATCATGTGCAGCTGTGCATGGTAACCAATCAACTTCTTATTTCAGCTTGTTCAATTAAGCTGTGAAAATAAAACCTGGAAGTTGATTGGTTTCTATGCAGAGTTGCGCTACATTTTGCGCTCTCCAGTTTTAGTAAATCCACCCCATTGTAACTTTTCCCTGAATGCACTAAGTGCAGTAGAGCATGTTCACTTTGCTAGGGAATTTTAATTTGGCTTAGTGAATGTGGTTGAAAACCTTTTTGAAAACAAGAAAAACTTAAAAACAACAGTATTTTTGTTTACACATGATAGGATAATGGAAGTCTGCAGAGCACGAGCTCAATCACTAAGCTAAAGGAAAATCCATTGCTAAGGGAAAATTCACTTTGCGAAGTGAACAGCCAATTTGCTTATAGTTTATCAACCGTAGTGCACTTTTAACTCTTAAGGGGTACATTTGCCCCTTTTTTTAGCTGTGGTAGGACTTTCTCTGCTGAAGGGCCCCAAGAAGTCAGGCAGTCAACAGGGCAGAATATCAGACCTCAAGGGACCATTCTTCTATGACTGTAGGAGTTAACAGATAAGCAATATAAACGCCACCGAAGTAATCAGAAAGATTCCCAAGTATGAGAATAATGTGCAGAGATCTTCAATAATGCTTTGCCGTAAGTTCATAGGACTCATTCAACCCTGGGGGCCCATAGAGGTTGTGCTACATGACCCAGTGATAGGAGCACTGCAACAAGCGCAAAAGACATTTCCTTTTTCTACGCTCACACATATAAGCATAACCTCAAAAAGGGAAGTAAAGGGTGAATAAAGAAATCTGCAAAGCAAGCAAATGTATACTATACCGGTAATCTTGCCGTTGGCTTCGATTGGTGGCTGCCAGCTGACTATAACAGCTCTAGGCTTCCTTTCCCTTGTGATAACTGTTAAGTCCTTCGGGGCAGATGTTGGAGCTTGAAGTGTGGAAGAGAAAAAAAAATTAGTTGGCCAAGTAGGAAGTATAAATTAACAGCATGACAATACAGTCGCTGGAAGCACTTATGATTATAGCAGAGGGAATTATCAGGGAAATTCACATGTACAATTTTGACATTTTGACACATTTGTGCCCCAGAGTTTTATTTTACTAGCACAAGAGATAAACTCCGGCATGAAAGGAATAAGTGTGTTGAATGTCTACAGCAATCTTCATTTACCTTGATTCTTTTATGGAAGCGGGCGGGGGTGGAATGGGTAAACTGATGTACCATATACACTGAAGAAAATTATAAAAGCCACGACCATCACCTCATGTTGCATCATAAAAATGCACGGTCCCATGGTGCAAGTATCTGTACACAATTCCTGGAAGCTGAAAACATCCCAGTTCTTGCATGGCCAGCATAGTCACCGGACATGTCACCCATTGAGCATGTTTGGGATGCTCTGGATCGGCGTATATGACAGCATGTTCCAGGTCCTGCCAATATCCAGCCATTGAAGAGGAGTGGACCAACATTCCACAGGCCACAATCAACAACCTGATCAACTCTATGCAAAGGAGATGTGTTGCACAGCATAAGGCAAATAGTGGTCACACCAGATACTGACTGGTTTTTGGGTCCCCCCCCAGACCTCCCCGATACAGTAAATCTGCACATTTTAGAGTGGTGGCCTTTATTGTGGCCAGCCTAAGGCACACCTGTGCAATAATCATGCTGTCTAATCATGGATGGATTATCTCAGCAAAGGAGAAGTGCTCACTAACACAGATTTAGACAGATTTGTGAACAATATTTGAGAGAAATAGGCCTTTTGTGTACGTAGAAATAGTCTTAGATCTTTGAGTTCAGCTCATGAAAAATGGGGGCAAAAACAAAAGTGTTGCATTTATAATTTTGTTCAGTGAAATACAGATTTTACAGTACATGCTAATATTTACAATTCTTTAGCAGGCCAAAGAGACACATTTCAAGAGACAAGCTCAATTCCCAAAGCTGTTATTTTCATTGTATCCCACCTTATGTAGCTCATATTACCAAAGTCTTAGGGTCAATTTGTGCCTCACTGCCCTGCACTATAAGGCCCTGCACTTTAGCGCATTGAGGGATGTTGTGGCAAGCTGGGTTAGGCAGCCTATACAGAATGCACCACAACTCAATACACAAAAATGTAGGGTATGCTGCATTTTTTTTTTCTGAACAGGTACATTCTGGAGGTATGTTAGGAATGTCATCACACCACATTGCACCAAGGCAAGTATGGTGAATTACTGCATATTGTGGTAGCACACTTTACTGCCTGATACCACATCATGCATCTATAAAAAGGCTCCTAAAGGCCATTTCTGGGGAAAATTCCAGAATCCTCTTTACCACAAATACCTACTAAATTGTAAAGCAGTGGCGGCTGGACATATAGGGCGCAGGGGTGCCGCCCCCCTATCCATGGGTCCGCCCCCTAATCTTCATGCGGGGCGCCGGACGCATGGAGTTCAATGAGGCTTTTTTTTTTTTTTTTAGCCATGTGATTAGAGCCAGAGGCTCTCACATGGCTAAAAAAAAGGGTAGGCTCGGGGCGCACCAAGCCCATCCAGTTGTGTGACAATAGCAAATGAAAATTTGCTATTGTCACACGGATCCTCCTCCTGGCCATTTAGGAAGCGGGTTTTGAGACCCGTTTCCGGATTGGCCGAAAGGAGAAGCCATGCCATTGGGCATGGAGGAGGAGGGAGGAGACGCAGAAGACGGGGAAGAAGCCGAAGCTGCCACCGCCGCCACCTGCTGATGCATCCAGGCAGGGTGAGTGAGCGGGGGTTCCTGTCTGTCCTCTCCATCCTCTCCTCTCCTGTCTACTCTGTCCCCCTGTGGTCCGGGAGGGGGGTATGGTGTGCGGCATGGTGTGGTCCGTGGGGGTATGGTGCGGTCGGTTTGCCGCCCCCCCCGGCCCATGGAGCACCAGCCGCCACTATTGTAAAGGTATTCTTTTAAAATAACAAACATGGTATACTTACCTACTCTGTGCCATGGTATTGCACAAAGCAGCCCCGATCCTCCTTTTCTAGGGTACCCCACTGGCGCTCCTAGCTCACTTTCTCCTCAACCCCCCACTGAGTGCCCCCATAGTATGCTGCTTGCTTTGCGGGCACTCATGCATGCACTGCACTGTCTGTGTGTCTATTGGCACACACAGTGCGGCTTGGCCCCGCCCCTCCTCACTGCCTGCAATTGAAAGAAGCAGGGGCCAATGGCTTCTGCTGCTGCTTCTGAGCCAGTGAGCAGAGAGAGAGAGAGAGAAAGCAACGGTGCTCCTCTCGTGCACATTGCTGGTTTGAGATTTGGCTTGAGTAAGTATAAGGGGGAGGCTGGGGGGAGCTAAACACAGAAAGTTTTTTTACCTTAATGCAGAGAACAGAGTAAGGTCTAAAAATGTTCTGCATTTACAACCACTTTAAAGTAAAACTAAAGCCAAAATTGTCAAAACTTTTTTTTTCCTGTTGAATAGTGTAAGGGAGGGTCTGGATTTTTTTGCCATTCATGTTTCCAAGTCAGGATTTTATTTTGCCATTCATTTCTCATGTCACTTTCTGCTGCATTGCCAAAACAGAAATTGGAAAACTGAGGGAATCCCTGATTGTCACCAGGGTCACCTGGGCTTGCATCCCCATTGGAAGATTTCCCCTCTATTACTGTTCTGGGGATGACTCAAAATGTGGTTTTCTTTCTTTCTATTGGTGATAACAATAAACATGACAAATAGAGAGGGGGAATCAAGAGCACAGACAGCAATTAAAACCTGACAGATGTTTTAATCCCTCTCCTCTCTGTCCAAACCCAAAAAAAAAAGTGTGACCTTCAGTTATAATTAAACGGTACAAAGACAGCTTTCTACTAGTCACTGCCATTCTCCCGACCGCTCATTACCACCCCCCTCATGACATCACAGAGCCAGTCCCTTAAGACTAAAGAACCCCTGGGAGGACCAAGATAAGTTATATATTCAGCATCCAATGGCTGCCCACATTACTAGGAAGAGACATAGACAAGAAGGACCCTTCTACTCTACAAAGGAGAAGAATGAAGAATCAATACCAGCCTCTTATGTGACCATTGTTTCAGGAAAGTATTTAGGGTTTTTGTTTTAGTTTTTTTTTTTTGCTTTTTTTTTTAAAGAGAATGTGTGATTAGCTAGGCATGGGTGTTTTTTTTTAAAGGCTAGAGTTTAGCTTTGATTTCACCACATTGCTATATCAAAATAAAATGACCCAGTCTGTAAAATAAGTAATTTTTAATACATTTCAAGATGGTAGTGTGTTAAATCTTTGTGTCATGGATTTGCAATAGTTTGGCAAAGCTTACCTGTCCCATCATGTCTGTATTAGAGGTCAGACTGCACTTCTGGTTCCTTTTTATCACCTCTCCTTCCTGTTCCTGCCCCACCCAGGTCATCACAGGAAGCCTATATTAACCAGTGCACTGCAGGCCTGCTTTGCTGTTCAACAGTATTAGTTCCTGTTTCCTGTTTGCCGTGTGCTTGAAACTACCCCTCTGTGTACCGACTTTGGCTTGTCTCTGATGACTATTCCTGTTTGCCTGTTACCCTGACCTTTGGCCTGTCCCTTGACTACCCTTGTCTGCCTGTTACCCTGACCTCAGCTTACCAATCACCATTCTGTGTGTCCTGAGCGGCTACTTCCCTTCTCTCCCTACGGAGCGTGACCTGGGGGACCTCAGGGGCCGCGACCTGGGCCCAGCTGCAGCGAAGTCCATCCTCACCACTAGAGGCTCTGGTGAACACCTGCTGGGTCTTAGACTCGGCGCCCTGGGGAATCTTGGGCTCACGTTCCGGTCCATCCACAGCAGTCTGCTATTGGGTTCACTACCTTGCGCTGCGCCCCTCTCTCCAACAGGGTGCAGTTGTCACCTGACCACAGGTGACCTGACACTTTGCTTATGCATGTAAGGAGGTACACATGCTGCTACTATTCGACACTTCCGGGTGTGTCAAATAGCATGGCTTTTGCTGAGCCTTGTTTCCCTTCACCAGTGCCTACGTCACTAGAGAACCTCTTCAAGAGAATGAAGATTTAACACACTACCCAGATACAAGGCCGGCAAAGTTCACAGTTGTTAGCTGTATACCTACTTTAATGAGCCTACACTGAATTTGGTCATGATTCACCACTACTTGTTCCACTATAAAACTGTCAGTATGTTTTTAATAGCCACTATGATAAAATCAATGTCAATTCACTAAGATTACAAGGAAGGTTATCACCTAAAATACCACTAGCTTTAGGCTGGTGATAACTGTGAGTTTCAATAGGTATCCATTGAGGAAAGCAGAAGAAATAGCCTTTTGAGGTGGTGATAAACTATCACTTTGGCCCTGATTTATCTAGCTGCAATAACATTAAAGGCACCCTAAAGCCCAATGGTAGTTTCAGCAAAAAGTATTTATTTGAATCTAGGCAGCATAAAAACTCTGATTTTGAAATGTTATTATTGGTTTCTTTATGATTCAGCCCCCAGTGACAACAGAACATCCAGAGCCCTGATAATGCACTGCAGAAAAGAAGTGCTGAGCTCTGTGTGGAAGCAGCAGTCTCTCTGCAGTTGTCCTACTTACATCCTAGAGCTCTTCAATCAGCAGGAAGCATGAGTTTTTTTTCTGATTACAGACTTGTAGTTATATTGATATACAACTAAACACAGTAAAATCAGTTGCTACTGAAATCACAAAATGCAATAAATTATTGCTATTGTAAAAAATATATATTTCTAAAAGTAAAATAACATTTGTAATTTTCACACAAAGATTTTTGGAATTTAACCACTTAAGCCCCGGAGGATTTGGCTGCTAAAAGACCAGGGGGTATTTTGCGATTCGGCACTGCGTGACTTTAACGGACAATTGCACGGCCGTGCGACGCTGTACTTAAACGAATTTGGCGTCCTTTTTTTCCCACAAACAGAGCTTTCTTTTGGTGGTATTTGATCACCTGTGCGATTTTTATTTTTTGCGCTATAAACAAAAAAAGAGTGTCAATTTTGCAAAAATAACAATATTTTTCACATTTTTTTATATGAAATTCCCCCCCAAAAAATGTAAAAATCAAAATTTTTTAACATTTTCGGCCAATTTGTTTTATGCTACCTATGTTTGGTAAAAAAAATCGCAAAAAGCATATTTTTATTGGTTTGCGCAAAAGTTATCGCGTTTACTAACAAAGGGAAAGATTTTTGTCATTTTTGTTGTTTTTTTTTTTAACGCGTAATGGCGGCGATCTGCGATTTTTTTTGCGGTACTGCGCCATTGCAGCGAACAGATCGGACCCTTGACTGACATTTTTGACACTTTTGGGGTTACCAGTGACATTTCTACAGTAATCAGTGCTATACATATGCACTGATACTGTAAAAATACACTGGTAGTGAAGGGGTTAACTTTATTTGAGAGGGAGGGGCTGTGTGTGTCCCTAGGGGCGTGATTCTTACTGTGATTGGCTGTGGCTAGAACTGTAGGAACACTGATCAACGGTCCTACATTGTAGAACCATGTGATCAGTGTTTCTACAGCGGGGAGAATGACAGGTGGCTTGTTTACATAAGCCATCTGACTTTCTCCCTCTCCCCCGACGATCGCCGGTCACACGCGCCGGGGGGTCTGTGACCGCGCGGGAGCGCGCCTCCGGCGGCGCTCGCTCGCTCCCCAGAGCCTCACAGGCTAGCGACGTAGACCTACGTCGCTCTGCCTGTGAGGGGCTGACTGCCGCAGTAAATATAGTGTGCGCAGTCGGCAAGCGGTTAAGGTTAATAAATAAAAAAAAGGTGGGGAACAATGAATTTCCTTGCATGTTGATGTTCTGTACATTTTTGGTGCGGACACTGAGCTTGTTGACAGAAGAAGAGAAGAGTGCACTGCTGCTCCTTCATTGTCCAGTCAGCAAGCTGAAAGTGTGTCCCTAACCAGGCTGTGCTGTTGCTAGTTGCTCACAAGACTGACTGGACAAAATTACATATCTTTTGGTAGATAAGACATCTAACACAGGTATTTTAACTGGGTAATAAACTACTTGCAGTTATCAGTCTTCAGGTACAACAGATAATGCCAATATAGTAGTATCAGTTAGATTTCAAGGTGGGCAGCAACAGAAATTGGACCAAGATTTTTCCACTGGAGTCTTCAAGAGACATACGAATCTAGACTCACATTGGACTACAATTATTCTCTTAGGCAACTGGGCCGATCCTTGCAAGTATACTTTTTTGGCCATTTAGTTGTGCTTACCTGTCTCATAAGTAGTGGCGTGCGCAGTCATGCTCCATGTGCTCGATCGCCTTCCTTTCGTGACCATGACTGAAAACTCATACATTGTGTTTGGCTTGAGAGCCGTGACAGTGTGGCTTAAAGATGTTGTATCAGCAGACTTAGAGAAAAAAAAAAAAGAAGACACCATCAATTTGCATTCTAACTTTTTACACTCTATTCAAAACTTGAAAAAAGACATTGCTGGAGTTATACCTTAACACTGTAAAACAATATATTAGACAAACATCTAAAGTAAAGAAAAATATATACGGGGCTCAAAAAGACTTTGCTATCATCCAATGGTTTCTTCTGCCAATTGTAGATATGACGTACCTTGTATTTCGAACTGGTGGAATAACTGGTTCTCCATCGTATGGTGTAGAAACGGACCTCTGCTGTCTTCTGGTTCTTTTGGACAGAGTTATCTGCCCAGCTGACCCTCACGGCATCATGCGTTAATGCGACGGCCTGAACACCTACTGGTGGAAGCATGGGGGTGGACATTTCTGGGACCGAGGTGGGGAAATCATCAATAAAAGGATAAAACTCAATTTCTGAGGGATCAAGGGGGTCTGGATAATCATGCAGCAAATTAAAATAAAAGTCACGCAGCAAAGAATAACACAATGGGTTAAATGCAACATAAAGGTGAAGAAAGGTGTGAGAGGGAAGAAAAGAATAAAAATTATTTATGATTTATAATTTTAATATTTTATTGTTTAAAATATATATTAATATCATTATATACTGTTATATAACATTATATCAACAATATATATAATATAATAATACAAATATATATAATAATATATAATGATATAATTGTCTATCTATCTATCTATCTATCTATCTATCTATCTATCTATCTATCTATCTATCTATCTATCTATCTATCTATCTATCTATCTATCTATCTATCTATCTATCTATCTATCTATCTATCTATCTATCTATCTATCTATCTATCTATCTATCTATCTATCTATCTATCTATCTATCTATCTATCTATCTATCTATATTTCCACTTACCTAACCTTGCTATTTTCTTCTCCATTTAATCAAATACAAGATTAGTTTAAAATAATGGATTGTAAATTATGTCTATTAACTTGAAAGTGGACTGGATTGCTTTTTGCTGTAGTTTAATATATCATAATACTGTAAGAAGATGATTTGAATATGATTATATGTATTAATAGTATGCAAGAAGTAGTCAAAAGTATATACTGTATATGTAGAATGTCTGAAATACTAACTCTCACTTAATTCAGGCAATATATTATCTGTGGTAAATGTCTAAGAAGACAGTAGAAAAAAGACAGTATTTTTAAATGATATGATTTTTTTTATTTGTGATATAGTAACCATACTGAATATGCATTTTAATAACATTTCTCCAGTGAGTACTCACGGCATAAAAACACCTATTTTTCTATTCACTTATAAGATGTCCTTGAAAAGGTTCTATGCAAGATTGCATAAAGATATCAACTACTTTAAATGAAAAAAAGCTGGCAAGTTCTTGTGAAATCACTTAAAAAAATGCCTGCTAATTCAAATCGTAACAAATCCAAAGGCTCCCAATGCTGTGGTCTTGGGATGACCTGAATAGGAGGTTTCTACTACTGTCATCTTGGGATGGACTTAATAGAAAGATATTTCTACTAGGGCCTTGGGATGAACTGAACAAGAGGTTCCTACTAGTCTGCTTTTGGGGTGGATTAAAGAGAAAGATTCTACCACTAGGGTCATGGAATGGACTGAATATGAAGCTCATACTACTGTGGTTTTGGGATAGCCTAAATTTTAGTCTTGTACTACTGTGGTCTTGGGATGGGTTAAATAGAAGGATTCTACAGCTAGGGTCTTGGGTTGGACTAAATAGGATGCTCCTACTACCGTGGTCTTGGCATAAACTAAATAGAAGGATTCTACTACTAAGATCTTGGGATGGACTAAATGGGAGGCTCCTACTACTGTGGTTTTTAGATGGACTAAAAAGAAGAATCCTACTTCTGTGGTCTTGGGATGGATTAAAATGAAGGATCCTACCACCAGGATCTTGGGATGTACTAAATGGAAGGCTCCTACTACTGTGGTTTTTAGATGGATGAATTAAAAGAATCGTACAACTAGGGTCTAGGGATGGAGTAATTGGGAGGCTCCTACTACTATGGTTTTGGGATAGCCTGAATAGGCTATTCTTGGGATGGACTAAATAAAAGGATTCTACTACTATGATCTTGGAGTGGACTAAATAGGAGACTCCTACTAATGTGGTCTTGGGATGAACTAAGTAGAAGGATCTTACTACTCGGGTCTTAGGGTGGACTAAATAGGAGGCTACTACTACTGTGGTTTTTGGATGGATTAAATAAAATAATCCTACTTCTGTAGTCTTTGAAAGGACTAAACAGAAGGATATAGGATACTTTGGTCTTGGGATGGATCAAATTGAATCTCCTATGTCTGTGGTGCTGGATATAGATAAATAGAAGGGTCCTACTATTGTGGTCTAAAGACTAAATAAATAGTCTTGAGATATTTTTTGACTGGTAATAGTAAAGTTTATCAAGCAAAGCAGAAAGAGCTAGTAGAGTCACAGAGAAGATACAAAGTTTGATAAAAGAGAAGAACCTAGTTGTATACGTTAAATTATCTTTCTTGAAGCATCCAAAACATTTAGGTTCTCTGGTTGTGTGCCCATATAAAATATATAGGTGTGGTACAGTAGGTTACAGTGTTACTCAACAATTGTGGTGTCTGTTCATTGTTGAAAGAAGCAATTTTCTTTACTGACTGGATACAGTGGGGTTGAATTATTAAAGACAAATCGGCTGTTCACTTTGCAAGAGAAGTTGCACTTTTAAGGGAATTTTCCTTAGATCCCAGTGAATTTGGTGAAATGTAACCTCCAGAAAAATACATGTGCAAGAAAAATTAATCAAGCAGCATTTTTACTTAAACATGATTGGATGAGGGAAGTCAGCTTTATAAACTAAGATCTGGCCAACATTCCCATGCAAAGTACAACGTCTGTTGAAAATTGAAAAGCCTATCTGCCTTTAGTAAACTAACCCCGCGTAATTGTTTGGGGCCTATACAACCTTTGGCTTTCCTATTCTTGCTAGTGAATCTTGATCAAGTTGAAGGATTTAAAAATGAAACTAAGGCCTAATCATTCAAGTTATCAATTTTAAATAATGAGGTTATAATTGACCTAAGCTTTGGCTTGGATATATTTTAACTGTATAAATAATGTGAAATAACCTACAAATTTACGAAACAAATTCTGCCACGGGTTTTTTTTTTTTCCCCTAAAATAATGAAGACAATAAAATAGTATATCCTGCCATTGCCTTTTGATATACTGTGATTGTCCATTGCCTTGCTGGAAAGAGAACTTTCAAAACTTTTATCAATCCCGAAAGTAATCACATCTTTAGGTAACCGTAAGGTCAACCCAGCCTGCAATGCTGAACTGTAATGACACGCATAAGTAATCCAAAATGATAGATGTGTGACCATGAATAACAGGTTCTATCTGAAGGAGCAAAACTAACACTTAAAGACCTTGTGTCTCTCAATTGAACTTAACCTCGGAATGAAAAACGGCTTTCTCCATCTGTCTCCAGAGTAATAAAAAAAAGATTGAGTTGTAGAAATATAAAGAAAGAAAAGTGGATAAAATAACAAATAATAACATAAACATGACTTAATAAATAACTAGTGGCTTAGTTCAAATTTTATTGTTGAGTTTTTTGGGGGAAAAAGATTGAATAAAATTATTCTATTTAATTCAGCCAGCTCTATCTTGTTTATTAGAGAAAGCTGTTGATGTTATATGTATTGATTTTTGCTCCAAAATATTTCTTAGTACAACTGTCTTAGAAAAACTAAGCAACATATATTATAATATTTTGCAATGAAATATAAATTACATATTGATTTAACCCAGTTGTTGAGACAGTGTACAACAGAAATGTAAAGCTGTAGTCCCTGGTTTATTCCTTTTGGGAATACTTCACGAAAGATCGACACCATTAAATTTTTGCTTGCTGTGCTACTTCTTGGATTTGATTTGATTGGAATATTCTTCACAGTTCCCTTTTGAAATACTGCACGTCTTCCGATTTTTGTGCTCTCACAGACGTACAGCTCTTACCAATGTGGAACTTTAGAATATTGCATCAAAAGAAAACAGCAAGAATGTCACACAAGGAGTCAGTATCCCCAAATGTTTGTATTTTATTTACACGATTCTATACCTGTTATCATTATATAATATTTTACCATAAAAATAAATTAATTTTCAGTAGCTACGTTTTTTTTTAATTTTTAAGTTAAATATCCTGCATAGGCACTATAAAACTCAACTATGTTCTAGAAGTTTAGAGTGTATGTTGGACTTTGCTATATGATATCTAAAATTACTTTTCCTTTACATTCCACACCCTCTTCCTATTAACAGAATGGTTGAAATAAAAAAAGAATTAATACTAAAGAAAAAAAAGGAGAAGGTTGTAAATTTTGAGTCCTTTGTGTTCCCAATTTTAATCTCTTGTCAATTTCAGCAATTTACTAAATCTATTGGATTTACACAGTGTTGGTGAACTCCAGCTGGGAAAAGTCCTAAATGGTAACACTGAAGAGTCATAAGTAGGGTTGAGCGGACACCTAGATGTCCGTGTTCGACGGGTTCGGCCGAACTTTAAAAAAAAGTCCGGGTCCGTGTCCCGGACTTTTACCGAACTTTTCCCGGACACCGAACCCCATTGAAGTCAATGGGGACCCGAACTTTAAGGCACTAAAATGGCTCTAAAACACCAAAGGAAAGGGCTAGAGTGCTGCAAATGGCAGCAAAACGAAATTAAGAGCATGGCAAGTGCTCTGCAAACAAATGTGGATAGGGAAATAACTTAAAACAACAAAAAAAAACAGAAAAATAAAACAATGTTCTTCTTCATCTCTGAAGGACGAGGCCCATATGGAGTAGGAGGGAGGTTGAGGTGGTGGTGGATGTGGCGGTGACATAGGCGTGCGCACAGGGTGTGCTGGGTGTGCCTGGGCACACCCTAATCACCTAGGGCACATAGCATTGCCAGTGAGGAGATGGGAAAGATCTCCCTGGGACCTGCTCTGCTCTATTTCTCCTTGCCTACAGGTACATGGCCCCGATACATTACTCTCCCTGCTGGCAAACACATTCATGTGTATTTCAACTTTGGGGTGCACACCTTAATGCAATAGGCTGCGCACACCTATGGGCGGTGTAGGTGGAAGCGGCGGTGGAGGAGGACCAGGGCCGGATTAACAGCATCATGGGCTTGGTGCTGAGGATTTTGAAGGGCCTTAAGGGCCGTGCCTTGCCATGCACCCAGAGGAGGAAGGGTGCAGCCATGCATGCCTAATTCAACATGGGATGCTGTCTCTGAAGCCCATAAACACATCCATGCATCGCCAACTGTCCCTCCTTGTCCAGCCTTCACGCTGTGTGGGGAGGTTCTGAGGGTGCTGCCTGGGGAAGCGAGCATAGAAGCCAGACTTCTGTGTTTACAAGTGACAGAAGAGCGGTAACAGTGAATATGGCCAACCCGGGGCCTATATAAAAGGTAGGGGCCTGGAGCTGCAGCTCCAATAGCCCCTACATTAATCTGGCCCTGAGGAGGAGGACGAGGTAGCCAACACTGCTTCTTTTCAAAAATTTTAAATGAGGGTACACCCCAAAAGAGTGAGAAAGAGCAAAAATGGAACAATGGGTGGGTAAGGTCGGTATCCATTGCTATTCTGCATAAGGTACGGAAAAGTCCCGTGGGATCCATGCCTGGTTCATTTTAATGAACGTGAGCTTGTCCACATTGTCTCTGGACAGGCGGCTGCGCTTGTCTGTTATAACGCCCCCAGCCGTGCTAAATACCCGTTCAGATAATACACTGGCTGCAGGGCACGCCAGCACCTCCAAGGCGTAAAGGGCAAGCTCAGGCCATGTGCCCAATTTGGAGACCCAGAAGTTGAAGGGGGCAGACCCGTCATTCACTACATGTAGGCGTGTGCACACATACTGCTCCACCATGTTGGTAAAATGCTGCCTCCTGCTAAGACGTTCCATCTGAGCTGCTGGTGCTGCTGTTTGTTGTGGCGTGCTGACAAAGCTTTTCCACATTTCGGCCATGCTAACCCTGCCTTCTGAGGTGCTGGCGGTGCCCTGGTTGCGTTGGCGACCTCCTCCTCCTCCTCCTCTGCCTTGTGCTTCCACTGTGGCCCCGCTGTCAGATGGGAATGCCAGCAGCATGGCGTCTACCAGCGTGCGCTTGTACTCGCGCATCTTGCGATCGCGCTCCAGTGAGTGAATTAAGGACGGTACGTTGTCCTTGTAACGGGGATCCAGCAGCGTGGCCACCCAGTAATCAGCACAAGTTAGAATGTGGGCAACTCGGCGGTCGTTGTGGAGACACTGCAGCATGTAATCGCTCATGTGTGCCAGGCTGCCCAGAGGCAACGAAAGGCTGTCCTCTGTGGGAGGTGTATCGTCCGTGTCCTCTGTATCCCCCCAGCCACGCACCAGTGATGGCCATGAGCTGGCCTGGGTGCCACCCTGCTGTGAACATGGTTCCATCTCCTCCTCCAGCTCCTCCTCCTCCTCATCCTCCTCATCCTCCAGAACTGTGCCCCTGCTGGACAATTGCGTCCCTGGCGTTTGCGTGTGCAGGAACCCACCCTCGGAGCCCCTTGCGAATGACTGCCCTGAAAGCCTTGGAAATGTTACCTCTTCATCCTCCTCCTCCTCCTCATCCTGTGCCACATCCTCTTCCATCATCGCCCGAATTGTTTTTTCAAGGAGGCATAGAAGTGGGATAGTTAAGCTGAGAACGGCGTCATTGCCACTGGCCATGTTGGTGGAGTACTCAAAACAGCGCAACAAGGCACACAGGTCTCGCATGGAGGCCCAGTTAAATTAAATAGCGGAATAGAAAATATGATCCAAAAAAAGTGTATGTATATCACACGTACACAACCACACTGGGCCCCAATTACTATTGTTTGTACCCCTAAAAGGCTAGATGAGGAGTAGGGGGAGTATGGAACAGGCAGCACCCTCAAACCTTCAGAAGTATGAGATGAACCCCAACAACTTGGAAAGGTGGATCTCTCTCACACGTACCAACACAGACTATCCCCCAATTTAACTGATCCCCAAAGGTTTTTGATTAAATAGCGGAATAGAAAATATGATCCAAAAAAAGTGTATGTATATCACACGTACACAACCACACTAGGCCCCAATTACTATTGTTTGTACCCCTAAAAGGCTAGATGAGGAGTAGGGGGGGTATGGAACAGGCAGCACCCTCAAACCTTCAGAAGTATGAGATGAACCCCAACAACTTGGAAAGGTGGATCTCTCTCACACGTACCAACACAGACTATCCCCCAATTTAACTGATCCCCAAAGGTTTTTGATTAAATAGCGGAATAGAAAATATGATCCAAAAAAAGTGTATGTATATCACACGTACACAACCACACTGGGCCCCAATTACTATTGTTTGTACCCCTAAAAGGCTAGATGAGGAGTAGGGGGAGTATGGAACAGGCAGCACCCTCAAACCTTCAGAAGTATGAGATGAACCCCAACAACTTGGAAAGGTGGATCTCTCTCACACGTACCAACACAGACTATCCCCCAATTTAACTGATCCCCAAAGGTTTTTGATTAAATAGCGGAATAGAAAATATGATCCAAAAAAAGTGTATGTATATCACACGTACACAACCACACTAGGCCCCAATTACTATTGTTTGTACCCCTAAAAGGCTAGATGAGGAGTAGGGGGGGTATGGAACAGGCAGCACCCTCAAACCTTCAGAAGTATGAGATGAACCCCAACAACTTGGAAAGGTGGATCTCTCTCACACGTACCAACACAGACTATCCCCCAATTTAACTGATCCCCAAAGGTTTTTGATTAAATAGCGGAATAGAAAATATGATCCAAAAAAAGTGTATGTATATCACACGTACACAACCACACTAGGCCCCAATTACTATTGTTTGTACCCCTAAAAGGCTAGATGAGTAGTAGGGGGGGTATGGAACAGGCAGCACCCTCAAACCTTCAGAAGTATGAGATGAACCCCAACAACTTGGAAAGGTGGATCTCTCTCACACGTACCAACACAGACTATCCCCCAATTTAACTGATCCCCAAAGGTTTTTGATTAAATAGCGGAATAGAAAATATGATCCAAAAAAAGTGTATGTATATCACACGTACACAACCACACTAGGCCCCAATTACTATTGTTTGTACCCCTAAAAGGCTAGATGAGGAGTAGGGGGGGTATGGAACAGGCAGCACCCTCAAACCTTCAGAAGTATGAGATGAACCCCAACAACTTGGAAAGGTGGATCTCTCTCACACGTACCAACACAGACTATCCCCCAATTTAACTGATCCCCAAAGGTTTTTGATTAAATAGCGGAATAGAAAATATGATCCAAAAAAAGTGTATGTATATCACACGTACACAACCACACTGGGCCCCAATTACTATTGTTTGTACCCCTAAAAGGCTAGATGAGGAGTAGGGGGAGTATGGAACAGGCAGCACCCTCAAACCTTCAGAAGTATGAGATGAACCCCAACAACTTGGAAAGGTGGATCTCTCTCACACGTACCAACACAGACTATCCCCCAATTTAACTGATCCCCAAAGGTTTTTGATTAAATAGCGGAATAGAAAATATGATCCAAAAAAAGTGTATGTATATCACACGTACACAACCACACTGGGCCCCAATTACTATTGTTTGTACCCCTAAAAGGCTAGATGAGGAGTAGGGGGAGTATGGAACAGGCAGCACCCTCAAACCTTCAGAAGTATGAGATGAACCCCAACAACTTGGAAAGGTGGATCTCTCTCACACGTACCAACACAGACTATCCCCCAATTTAACTGATCCCCAAAGGTTTTTGATTAAATAGCGGAATAGAAAATATGATCCAAAAAAAGTGTATGTATATCACACGTACACAACCACACTAGGCCCCAATTACTATTGTTTGTACCCCTAAAAGGCTAGATGAGGAGTAGGGGGGGTATGGAACAGGCAGCACCCTCAAACCTTCAGAAGTATGAGATGAACCCCAACAACTTGGAAAGGTGGATCTCTCTCACACGTACCAACACAGACTATCCCCCAATTTAACTGATCCCCAAAGGTTTTTGATTAAATAGCGGAATAGAAAATATGATCCAAAAAAAGTGTATGTATATCACACGTACACAACCACACTGGGCCCCAATTACTATTGTTTGTACCCCTAAAAGGCTAGATGAGGAGTAGGGGGAGTATGGAACAGGCAGCACCCTCAAACCTTCAGAAGTATGAGATGAACCCCAACAACTTGGAAAGGTGGATCTCTCTCACACGTACCAACACAGACTATCCCCCAATTTAACTGATCCCCAAAGGTTTTTGATTAAATAGCGGAATAGAAAATATGATCCAAAAAAAGTGTATGTATATCACACGTACACAACCACACTAGGCCCCAATTACTATTGTTTGTACCCCTAAAAGGCTAGATGAGGAGTAGGGGGGGTATGGAACAGGCAGCACCCTCAAACCTTCAGAAGTATGAGATGAACCCCAACAACTTGGAAAGGTGGATCTCTCTCACACGTACCAACACAGACTATCCCCCAATTTAACTGATCCCCAAAGGTTTTTGATTAAATAGCGGAATAGAAAATATGATCCAAAAAAAGTGTATGTATATCACACGTACACAACCACACTAGGCCCCAATTACTATTGTTTGTACCCCTAAAAGGCTAGGAGTAGGGGGAGTATGGAACAGGCAGCACCCTCAAACCTTCAGAAGTATGAGATGAACCCCAACAACTTGGAAAGGTGGATCTCTCTCACACGTACCAACACAGACTATCCCCCAATTTAACTGATCCCCAAAGGTTTTTGATTAAATAGCGGAATAGAAAATATGATCCAAAAAAAGTGTATGTATATCACACGTACACAACCACACTGGGCCCCAATTACTATTGTTTGTACCCCTAAAAGGCTAGATGAGGAGTAGGGGGAGTATGGAACAGGCAGCACCCTCAAACCTTCAGAAGTATGAGATGAACCCCAACAACTTGGAAAGGTGGATCTCTCTCACACGTACCAACACAGACTATCCCCCAATTTAACTGATCCCCAAAGGTTTTTGATTAAATAGCGGAATAGAAAATATGATCCAAAAAAAGTGTATGTATATCACACGTACACAACCACACTAGGCCCCAATTACTATTGTTTGTACCCCTAAAAGGCTAGATGAGGAGTAGGGGGGGTATGGAACAGGCAGCACCCTCAAACCTTCAGAAGTATGAGATGAACCCCAACAACTTGGAAAGGTGGATCTCTCTCACACGTACCAACACAGACTATCCCCCAATTTAACTGATCCCCAAAGGTTTTTGATTAAATAGCGGAATAGAAAATATGATCCAAAAAAAGTGTATGTATATCACACGTACACAACCACACTAGGCCCCAATTACTATTGTTTGTACCCCTAAAAGGCTAGATGAGGAGTAGGGGGGGTATGGAACAGGCAGCACCCTCAAACCTTCAGAAGTATGAGATGAACCCCAACAACTTGGAAAGGTGGATCTCTCTCACACGTACCAACACAGACTATCCCCCAATTTAACTGATCCCCAAAGGTTTTTGATTAAATAGCGGAATAGAAAATATGATCCAAAAAAAGTGTATGTATATCACACGTACACAACCACACTAGGCCCCAATTACTATTGTTTGTACCCCTAAAAGGCTAGATGAGGAGTAGGGGGAGTATGGAACAGGCAGCACCCTCAAATCTTCAGAAGTATGAGATTGTGTTCACTGTACCCCACAAAGATTGAGTTCACTGCACCCCACAATGATTGTGTTCACTGCACCCCACAAAGATTGTGTTCACTGCACCTCACAAAGATTGTGTTCACTGTACCCCCCAAAGATTGTGTTCACTGCACCCCACAAAGATTCTGTTCACTGTACCCCACAAAGATTGTGTTCACTGCACCCTAAAAGGATGTTGTTCACTGCACCCCACAAAGATTGTGTTCACTGCACCCTAAAAGGATGTTGTTCACTGCACCCCAAAAAGATTGTGTTCACTGTACCCCCCCAAAGATTGTGTTCACTGCACCCCACAAAGATTGTGTTCACTGCACCCCAAAAAGATTGTGTTCACTGTACCCCCCAAAGATTGTGTTCACTGCACCCCAAAAAGATTGTGTTCACTGTACCCCCCAAAGATTGTGTTCACTGCACCCCACAAAGATTCTGTTCACTGTACCCCACAAAGATTGTGTTCACTGCACCCCAAAAAGATTGTGTTCACTGTACCCCCCCAAAGATTGTGTTCACTGCACCCCACAAAGATTCTGTTCACTGCACCCCACAAAGGATTTTGTTCACTGCACCCCAAAAAGATTGTGTTCACTGCACCCCAAAAAGGATTTTGATCACTGCACCCCAAAAAGGATGTTGTTCACTGCACCCCAAAAATGATTTTGTTCACTCCACCCCAAAAAGATTGTGTTCACTGCACCCCACAAAGATTGTGTTCACTGCACCCCAAAAAGATTGTGTTCACTGTACCCCCCAAAGATTGTGTTCACTGCACCCCACAAAGATTCTGTTCACTGTACCCCACAAAGATTGTGTTCACTGCACCCCAAAAAGATTGTGTTCACTGCACCCCAAAAAGGATGTTGTTCACTGCACCCCAAAAAGGATGTTGTTCACTCCACCCCAAAAAAAATTGTGTTCACTGCACCCCACAAAGATTGTGTTCACTGCACCCCAAAAAGATTGTGTTCACTGCACCCCAAAAATGATTTTGTTCACTGCACCCCAAAAAGGATTTTGTTCACTGCACCCCAAAAAGGATGTTGTTCACTCCACCCCAAAAAGATTGTGTTCACTGCACCCCAAAAAGATTGTGTTCACTGCACCCCACAAAGGATTTTGTTCACTGCACCCCAAAAAGATTGTGTTCACTGCACCCCAAAAAGGATGTTGTTCACTGCACCCCAAAAAGGATTGTGTTCACTGCACCCCACAAAGGATTTTGTTCACTGCACCCCACAAAGATTGTGTTCACTGCACACCAAAAAGGATTGTGTTCACTGCACCCCAAAAAGATTTTGTTCACTGCACCCCAAAAAGATTGTGTTCACTGCAGCCCAAAAAGATTGTGTTCACTGCAGCCCAAAAAGATTGTGTTCACTGCAGCCCAAAAAGATTGTGTTCACTGCAGCTCACACACAGAAAAATGGATGTGGATCACTGACACCTGCCTATCTCCAATCCCACACCACACAGCAATATCGATTGTAGTTTGTAGAACACAGTTTCCCTAAAATTCAGCAGACTCTGTCCCTAACAGGATTGAGAAGAGATCGTAGATCAGGATTGAGTGCAGATTCACCCCACCCCCCACACAGCAATATCGATTGTAGTTTGTAGAAGACACTGACCCTATAATTCAGCAGACTCTATCCCTAAAATGCCTACAACTCGCCCTGCCTAAACACTCCGACCTGTCCCTCAATTCTATCCGGACACAAATGGTTTTTTCCTGCCTATCTTTCCCTAATCAGCAGCCAGCACATTGATGTGTGCTCTGTCCCTTAGCTAAGCAGCAGAATGACGCTGCTGCGGCGGCTGCCTCGAACTTATAAAGACTTGGTCACATGCTTCAGACGGCCAATCACAGCTACTAAGACATTTGCAGGCATGGCTGGGATGGCTTAAGGCACACCAGTTAAACGATTGTTGATTGGCTGTTGAAAGCCCGCCATGAAAAGAGCGCCAAAGCATGCAAAACCCGGAAATAAAACGACCGAACACGGATTTTTACCCGAACATACAGTAAAGTGTCCGTGTCCGTGTTCGGGTAAAAAAAATCCAATTATTCGGTACGAACACGAATAATACAGTCCGTGTTCGCTCAACACTAGTCATAAGTTGATTACGCTTAGATCATTGGAATTTTTTTACAATTTCGGGATTCAGCAACAGGATGTAGGCATAATGCATTATAGTTCAAGCGGTGCATTCATTAAGAAGCTAGTGGGAAACATTGAGAACACCTCGTACACTAGCAAGGTTTTTCCTGCAGTATTCCCACATAAATAGCACCGACGGTAATGCCTATTATTCAAGACATTCTATATTAGCTTACAGGCTTAAATGTCCGGTATATATATATATATATATATATATATGTATATATATATATATATATATATATATATATATATATATATATATATATATATATATATGTATGTATATATATATATATATATATATATATATATATATGTATATATATATATGTATATATATATAATCTTGGTCAAAACCATCTTAAGCATGCTTATTTATTTATTTTTTAGTTTTAAATACTGTGCAATAAATTAAAAAATTAAAGTGCAAACTATTGGAGTAATGTGTGTGTTTCTTTTTAGAAAAATGTATGACATTGCATGCTAAGCATGCATGCTGGTTTCTAAAATAAAGAGACTTTTTTTTTTGCTTGGTAAATTTTAGTAATGCTCAGTTATTACTATTTTTTTTATTACTGTACCAAAATCTAAAATTATTTTTATCATGATTAAATGAAATTTCTAATTATTTTAATCTATCATAAAACATATTTAAGAATTCTTCAATATTTTTCAAAAAGAGGTTTGAAAATAGGCCAATACATGTAAAATATATAATTTTTCAATTTCAATTGAACTCAATAACATTTACATTCTATTAAAAAAAATTAGTGTGTTTTTGAGTGAAAGGAGCTTTCCTGGAAAATATGTTACCTCTTTATTAAGTACAGAACATTAATGTTTAATCAGCTCAATTATGAAACATTATGCTGTACTAGCTAATTTCTATACACTTACCTATTCATTTTGTGTAATTATAACTTGAAAAAACAAACATTTGGACAAAAATGGAAAGATAGCAATCAGGCAAGGAAACTCTTACAACCTACCGGTTTGAGAGCGAGTTGTTGCACTTTCATAAAGAGGGACGCCTTCACCAGCGTTATTGAAAGCTTTCAGAGAAATTACATAATGGGAGCTTGGTTCTGCAGGAAAAACAAATACATAAAAAAAATCATGTTAATGGCTGTCATATAGTAAAGCAATATTAACTTTAACAACAAAGTACTTTAATATATATATATATATATATATATATATATATATATATATATATATATATATATACATATATATATATATATATATATATATATATATATATATATATATATATATATATAAAATAAGGCTCTGATAGCACATAAGCTCCTGGTTGCTCTTATTCATACACATACATTTTCGTTTTATATTTTTAATTATTTTTCAAATAATTATTTAGAGACAAAATACTGTTTGAAACTGCTGCTTTCATAATTTTTCAAAAAAGCTTTGGCTGTACTTCTTTAAAGCTGAACTTGATGCAGGTATAAAAGGCACAAAACAGGAACAAATCCTTAAATTGAATTTATAAAATGCGAGCAGTGTAGGTAACTAAATTTGAATTGGTACAACACTTTTGCAGTCCTTTGTATGGTAGAGCTTACACTGGGGGAGGAAGAAGCACCAAAAGGAGCCAATTAGTTGTACTACAGTGGAAGAGGCATTCTGATAGGTGGAGAAGGTGGAGTGAAAGAGAGATGGGCTTATCAGTCTGCTGCTCCTTCTTTGACTGTCCAGCCACAGGCTGGGGGAGGAACAAGACCTGTAAGTGTTACTAAACTGCAGCAGAGAAGGGGCGTGGCTTGCAGCTCATGCAGTAGGCCACGTGGTGTGATCGCTCTGCCGAGAATCCCTTCTTTCCTCCTGATTAATCCATTCTGAGACCATTCCTCTGATTCTACCTTTGACTTGCTGTGATCCCAGAAACATACCCGATCCTCCCGGTGCCTACACTGACAGGGAAGACATGTCATGTCAGACCATGTGGGACAAGATGGCGGCTGCTCCCAGCAGTCAGCTAAAGAAGCTGCTATGAAACAGTTTGATAAGACTCCTGGAAAGGACAACCATCCTAAAGCTGCATCCCTCTCCCTGGAGCCTGCTGATCAGGAATCCCTACCAGAGGACCAGGAGTACAACAGCCCCTGCAATCACAAGCCACAGATTCAGAGGGCCGAGAAATGCCTGCTCCTGTACCCACACTTAGGGATATTTTTGCTGCTGTCATGTCCTGTAATACAGC
The DNA here is from genome assembly GCF_965119305.1 of Pelophylax lessonae. Taxonomy (NCBI): domain Eukaryota; kingdom Metazoa; phylum Chordata; class Amphibia; order Anura; family Ranidae; genus Pelophylax; species Pelophylax lessonae. The sequence goes on along the minus strand of NC_138768.1, from coordinate 57,870,502 downwards.
TATCACTGCATTAACGTCTGAGATTAAAGGAGTGAAAATTTAGCGTAATTTAGTTAGACAAGGTATGCAGAAACTGCAGGACCGTACAGTGGCCTTGGAGGAGAGGATGAGCAATATAGACGATGAAGTAGCTCCATTGCAGAGAGAGCTTCGCCAAGTACAGTCACTCACATCAGGTCATGCAGCCAGCTTAGAGGACATGGAAAACAGATTAAGACTAAATAATGTTGGTGCTGTAGGTATCTCAGAGAAGAAAGAGGGGAAAAATCCTGTTGCTTTTATGAAAAAATGGCTTCTTACAACTTTTGGTAAAGAATCCTTTTCCTCCATGTTTGTCAAAGAGAGCTCATAGAGTCCCTCCCAGACTGCCAAAACCTGAAGAACCTCCTAGACCAATCCCTTTTCAAGCTGTTAAATTTTAAAGATCCCGATGCTGTACTCTATCAGGCCAGAACCAAAGGCAACCTTATGAAGATTGATAATGTGCGCAGATCGTTTTACCCTGACTTCTCTGCCAATGTTTAACGCCAGACAGCTAAATTTACAGAGGTGAAAAAGCATCTCAGGCGTTACGATGTCGTCTATGTCATGCTCTACCCAGCTAAGCTTTGCATTACAGCAAAGGATGAAACCCACTTTTTGACAACCCTATTAATGCCTCCAATTGTCTGGATTGAGTGAACCACACCTTGAAAAATAAAACTACAGTTAAAGCGGAGTTCCGGCCACAAAATTGACCTAATCGATTTTGGGGCCATCCGCTTGCTATTTGTTACCTGAAAAACAAATGGGTAGTTACGATTTTTATTTTTTTTACTTACCTTATTATTGAAGAAAATATACTCACCTTTCCTTCCACTTCCTCCCTCTGCGGCCGCGGCCCGCGCCGTCACTTCCTGTCCCGCTCTTACTCATCACTCCCAGGATGCAATGGGCAGTGATGTAGGCGGCCGGCCGATCCTCTCATCGTGTTATTTGCAAACAGGAAATAACGCAATGATAGGCATCCCTATACTATAGTATATTACTGGGCATGCGCGAGATTTCGCGCTGCATTCACCGGCCCCCCTCCATCTCGAACCAGGAAGCAGGGCATCCATTTACACACAGCGGCTTCAGGGGAACCTGGACAAAGATGGCGGCGCTCAGGACACATTTTATAAAGTAAGATTTTATAATTGCCAATCAATTACTATACTGTAAAAAAATGGATTAGTTGATGTATGAAGGGGGGGGGTGACAGTTTGGGAATTATTGATAAACACCGCTTTAAGAAAAATCAAGTCTCCTGCCCTGCCAGACAGGATTGTGTAGTGTGAGAAAGCTATTCAAATCTCAGGCCTGGATGGGAAGAAATGCAAATCCTTTAGCAGGTAAAGCAGTTTCCATATACTGTATATACATATATAAAATATGTGTATTTAGTGGTTTCCCTGGAGTTCAGCATTAAGGTTGTAGGCAACCTAATGTTGTATTCTTTGATAGCTTTTTCTCACCATTAACTGTCTTGCACAGTTCCTCTCAAATACCAGTATGACTCATAATACCTGAATCACAGGGAGGCGATTGACTTTGCAGAGGTCACAGTCATGTGCTTTGGAGTTCTGGTTTTCTGGTTCATAACCCAATGATAATGACCCTTATCCTCCCTCAGTTATGCTTTGTTGCAGAGCACCATAATTACTATTAATCCCTCTAGTGCGCAGCAAACCCATAATGCATTGCAAATGACGCTCCTTCCAGATATGAAGGGGTTTAATTGCCAAGACCTTCCTGGGAGATTACTGAATAATTGATTAGCTCATTGTGAATATCGTTAGGACTGCAGCCAAATGAATTAATAAACAATAGGGACTTGATGTGAAGTGTTGCTCGATCCTCGTTGGATATAAAATTCATATTCATGATGACAGAACAATTTAAGGTATTTGTTTAGTTGTAATATAATTGTCCTTTGGAAATTACGTTTAGAAATAAATGCAATATTTTTAAAGTGGAATAATGAGCTGATGATGCTTTCAAGCGGCAATCAATGCAAAAATTACTCATCCCTTTTATTTCACTTTGTAACTTTGCCAAACAGCTCATGTGCTTATAGGTGAGGCTTCAGCCTATAAATGTACAACCTACTAATGAAAGGGATACAATTTATGAAACTTTATTAGCTTAAAAAAACCTCTCCTTTTAGATAAATGTTATTTATGTATCCGTTTTATACAAGTTATACACATTTCCTGTATACATCATTTATCAAAAAAAAGCAGACCTAACTTTAGGTTGAGGAGCAGGCCTATGGTGTCCTTCCGAGGCCATCTGACCTACAAGACATTGCTCTCTCTCTGGAGGCACTGATGAATTTGTACCAGGCAGAAGGTGACTATTATTGGAGGGCTATGGGAGTTAAAAGGAAGACTGATGTACAATAGTGGTTTTGTAAAGAGAAAAAAACTTTCAGCATTTAATCAAATTGGAACACTGTCTACCTTCCTGATACTTCTTCATCTAAACACTTTGATTCAGATCAGAAGTTTCAAGTCCAGTATCATTTACGTGGTGAAGATGAATATTAAGTGTTGGGGTAAAGTTATAGCATTTGTTACCTCAACACTTCCTATTCCTCATATGTGTCTGCTCTAGCATGCATTTGTATGAGAAAGTATCTTGTTCTTTTTGTATTGCTTCCTTTGTGTGAAATCCCTGGTGATACTGCCAGTCCCCCTGCTTTCCTATTAAAAGCTGACCACACTAAGCAGTAGAACACACCTTGGTCAGTTCTCAAGCTCTGCTGGGAACTCAGTGTACTCTCCTCCAATGATCAGACTTGTCCTGGCACACTGCCAGCTGCACAGCCATTCACTGGGAAGCTCAGTGTACAGCTGCTTCTTCTCCCCCAGCTCTTATGCAGCTGAGAACAGAGGAAATTTGATCAGTTATAAAAAAGGGAGATGGGGTATTTATAATGTATCTTTATATCTATACAAAAATGTTTTGCCTTTCATTTCTATTTTAAACGGAATGTGTTGTTTTACAAGCTGATCATTTACAATCACTTTAATTGCTTAGGGGTTTATTAACTAAAGGCAAATCAACTATGCACTTTGCAAAGTGCAGTTGCACTCTTCAAGAGCAGTTGCTACAGAGCTTAGTAAATGAGCAGAATCTCTGCTGACTTCCATCATCCAAACATGTGCAAGCAGAAATGCAGTTTTTTTTTTTTTTTTTTCTATTTTCCTTGCATGTGTATTCTTTGCAAAGTGAACCTTTACCTCATTTACTAAGCTCTGGAGCAATTTCACTTGTAGAGTGGAACTGCACTTTGCAAAGTGCACAGTCTATTTGAATTAACAAAATAAACCCCTTAGGGTTACGTTTCGAATTTAGGTCAAAGGTTCAGTGGCAAATCTCAGTAGGAGGTTAAAAATTAGGGTGATGTTAATTAATAAAGTATAACTAAGGGTAAAACTTTTTTGTTTTGGATAGAGTGGAGATGGATTAAAGCTCTTGTCAGTTTTTATTGCTGTTTGTGTCCCTGTTAAAGAGATCCACGTCCTGTTCACAATTATCATTGAAAGTGAAAGTAAAAGAAAATCCCAAATTTTGGGTTGTTCCCAGAAAAGTAATAGAGGGGAAATCATCCATTGGGGATATTGTCTCTGGTGACCTGGGGGTCCCCAAGGAATCCTCTTGATTTGCAGGGATTTCCTCTCACTTCCTGTTTGGCTATGGGACAGGAAGTGAAGGGGAATCTCCACAATCGGACATAGATGACAAAAAAAATCATATAGGGGATATAGTCCTCCCTTACTCTATCCAAAATGTAAAAAAAAATGTGCCTATAGTTCTACTTTAAGTCTTTAATTGTGTGAGCGTGAGATTTAATTTTGGGGGTTGAATTCTAGGGTGGGGGTTCAGCGGTAATTCTTAAGGAAGCTTAAGAGTTATGGGTTCACTTTAGAAATTTTGGAGCTCAGATGTGGAGATGGGGGAAGTGTTCAATTTTTGGGGCCAACCTAAGATTTAGGTTAAGTTTAGGTGTCAGGACATGCGGGGACTGTTTTCCATTTCTTTGGGCCCAACACTCCCATGCAAAATAATTCTACTAATGAGTTCTAACCAATGAAAGCTAATCTATGTATGCTCTTCCTAGTGTTATGCATACTACAGTGTACCAGTTGCACTTCAGGTAAAGTACAGTTGTGATTACTGGGGGCAACAATATCAGTTTAAAGTAGACAACCCTTTAAATTCTAGGCCTAGATAGCTCTTATTAGTGTACTATGACATCACTGGTAATTTTCAAGCATTTTAATCCAAAGTAAAGCCTAGTGAGAGAAAAGTTTTATCATTCCAAGCTGTATTTAAACTTATATGAAATAATTTCTTTACATTATTTTAATATTATTGAATCTCGATTATTTAAACTTTTTCCTCCAACATAACCTTCCATTTCATTATATCCTTGTCTGTATGAAAAATAAACACAGAATTAAATTTTTTCCTTGCTATGTCACATAAGAAGCTGAAAAGAAAAACACAATCTTACATTTCTTTAATTAAGGCAAATAATCAACCTAAAACTGATAGCAAGGGCATAGCGTCAGGCCAGTTTTACCTTACTTGCAGATGGCCGCTAAATAATGTTGGAATGCAAAATACATTCATTTGCCCTTGATAAGAGCAATGCCGCAGTGGACATTTTAATCCATCATTAGCAGTAGAATAGATATTTCAAATCTTTTCTGAATTTAAGTATACAGTATATAATATAAGCTGTGGAAATGCTAACGATTTAGTTCATTGCTACCTCATTAACACGGGATACTATTGTAAATGAAGACACTGTGATATTCCCAGGGACCAGCTTTGTGGTTTGATGGTAGTGCAAGACAAGCAGTAAAAGAAGAAAAAAAAAAAAAACACATTTAAAGATATGACCAAATTTTGATGACCAAAAGCAGTGTACTCACTGTAATAGAGTTATAGAGTATGGACCTAGAAAGGCAGCTCTGACACAGACCCCCAAAAAATATCATAAGGTGTTTGCTACAGATAAGCAGAGCGACTTAATATCATTGCACAGAGCAGCTTGATATAACCTTTTTTTTTTTTTTAATTCAAAAAATGCCTTGTTACATACAGCCTCTATATTGTGTGATTGATCAAATGATGAAAATGGTGAAAAGGGGTACCATCATCGTAATGTAACAATAAAGAAAAACCAGAGACTTACTCCCAACTCCCAATTGTCACTGGAAAAAATGGAAAATGGACGGTACCCATAGACTTAAGTACCCAAAAAAAACATACGTTAAAACATATTATAAATGTTACTGGTACAAAGCTAAAAATTATATTTCAAGATATATAAATTAAAAAAATGCATTCTGCTGCTATCAATCTATCCGATGAAGACAGAGACAGCGGCTTGTGCACACCGCTGGAACCGATGGACTCACATGAACGCACATAAATATACTGTGTTAAATGGCACGTAACACACTGAAATATACTGCATTAAACATGCAGTAACGCAGTGAAATTTACTTTGTTAAACGTGCACTAAAGCACAGAAATTTACTTTGTTAAACGTGCACTAACGCACAGAAATTTACTTTGTTAAATGTGCACTAATGCACTGAACTATAATGCAGTAAACCTGCCCTGCCAAAACAAACTGACACTGAAGTAAAAATGAATGGTCAGGTCACTACACTCCCCACTGACTAAACTATCACTAGATTTACAATAAAGTGACTCTAAAGTAAAAAACGAATGGTCGCACTACACTCACATTGACTGAACTATCACTAGATTCACACTAAACTGATATACTACACTGACAATAGAATCAGAATAGCACACTATAGCACAGTGTAGCACTGAACAGAGCCTTGTTCTATCTTTCTCCACACTGATATCACAATACAAATGGCCGCTATTGAAAGAATACTTTTATAGTGTTGGGGGGACAAAAAGCAATAAGCCATGATTGGATAGAGTCATCATTACTTTCTCCAATCATGGCTCTAACAGTGCTCTGTGCCCTGATTGTGCAAAGCTTTCATTGCTTTAGCCAATCAGAGCTTCCAATGCACTGTGCAGCGGCACAGTGCATTGTGGTCATTCGGCGGGCCAAAAAAAACGCCCCAATAATTTGAGTGTTCATCAAACGGGCAAACAGCCAATGTTCAGCCCGAACTCATGCTCGGGCCGAACCGTTCGCCTATTGTTACATAGTAAGTCAAGTTAAACAAAGGCATAGCCATTGAAAGTTAATTTGGGCGTTCAGTACCCTAAACCCACAAAGGATCCAGTAAAAAAATCTTATGGTGCAATTTGGTTTACAAAACATTAAAAAAACTAGTTTCCCTTGAACCACATTCCAAACTGTGGAATGCTCTTGCTACAAGTGTACGTCATTTACGTACCTCCCAAAGCCTGAGACTGAAAAACTCAGAGAGATGGCATCATTCCACCCTGCTTGTTGCTAGGCTGTTGCTGACATCACTGATTATCCCCACCATCACAAGAGCGAGTTCTTAAACCCCTGCACATGTTTGGTCCACTATCTCCTTCTTTGCTAAGCTCAGGGTTACTGTGACAGGGAAAAAAAAAACGCATATAAGGGGGTTTGAATGGACTGCGAGTGTCTATATCCTATCAATATACTAGCAAAACAGATCAGGATGAGATGATGCCCCCTCTGGGAGTTTTTCAGCCTAATTGTGGGAGGAACGTTAATGGCTTACACCTATACCAGGGGGTATTATTCAACTTTGACTGCACAGTATTATTGCACAGTATTATTCAACTTTGGATGATTTGGTTGCACAGGTTGTTCTATATAGGTGCTCCTTACCTACATAAGCAGTTTTTTTTGGTAAAAGTGAACTAACTCTTTAATGCTGATATGAGCAGCCATTTATATATTGTGTTCTAGTGCATTGATCCAGTTTTTATCACTCTCTATTAACCACTTGCCGACTGCCGCAGGACTTTTTACTGCGGCGGTCAGCCCCTCACAGGCAAAGCGACGTAGTACTACGTCGCTAGCCTGTGAGGCTCTAGGGAGCACTCCGAAGCCGAAGGCGCACTCCCGCTCGGTCACGGACCCCCCCGCGCATGTGCCCGGCGGACCCGATGTCTGCCGGGCACTCGCGATCGTCCATTACACCGGAAGAAAGGCAGGCGGCTAATGTAAACAAAGCCACCTGTCATTCTTCCCTGTGTAAAAATGGAGATCATACGGTTCTTACACATCAAGCCACATCCAATCACAGTTAGAATCACGCCCCTAGGGACACACCAAACCCCTCCCTCTCAAAAAAAGTTAACCCCTTCACTACCAGTGTCATTTTTACAGTAACAGTGCATATGTATAGCACTAATTACTATAGTAATGTCACTGGTAACCCCAAAACTGTCAAAAATTTCAGTCAAGGGTAGGATCTGTCCGCCACAATGTCGCAGTCCCGCAAAAAAAATCGCAGATCGCCGCTATTACTCCTTAAAAAAAAACAACAAAAATTTAAAACATCTTTCCCTTAGTTAGTAAACGCAATAACTTTTGCGCAAACCAATCAAAATACTATTGTTATTTTTGCAAAATTTACGCTCTTTTTTTTTTATAGCGCATGATCAAAAAATCGCACAGGTGAACAAATACCACCAAAAGAAAGCTCTGTTTTTCGGAAAAAAAGGACGTCAAATTTGTTTAGGTACAGCGTCGCACGACCGCGCAAATGTCCGTTAAAGTCACGCAGTGCCGAATCACAAAATAGGCCCTGGTCAGGAAGGGGGTAAAATCTTCCGGGGCTTAAGTGGTTAAAAGCTGTATGATAAGGTATCTATAAAATGTGGTGCCCACACTACATTCCTTCCTCCATAGGTACCATCCTTAGCAGTAATTTTGTTTATAGAACAGCTGTTAAAAAACTATACTGGTTTTTGGTTAATTTTATTTTAACATTTCTTTTCAAAAGCTTTTGGAGTTTCAAAATACTAACTTTGGAAGAGAAGACCTGGCACAGACAGCTTGCCAAAACATCCAAAAGGTGTTGCATACAGTTGAGCTATGTGCAAGCCACTTGACTTCCTCTACATCAAACCATGTCTTATGGAGATTGCTATGTGCCCAAAGGGACAGGAAAGGACCCCCCGAAAACTGCTGGAAGCCCACAATTGTCTTATTTGTCTTTGTATGCTGTAATATTTACAATACCCTTTAGTGCTGGTTCACACTATCACTACCAGAAAGTCGCCCAGTGACTTGAAGAGACTTGTTTAGAGACTTGGAAGAGACTTGGAAGAGACTTGTGCACTACTTTGAAGAGACAGGCGACTTTGTCTGTGGGGAATGCCTGGCTAATCTCTTTCTTGTTCCTGGAAAGTCTGATAACAATTCGTGTCAATTAAGATAAGGAGGCAACTCCCATTGAAGTATATGGGACAGTCGGATCACAGGTCGCCTCAAAGTAGTACAGGACCCTTTTCTGAAGTCGGAGCAACTTCAGTAGTGCCAATTAAGACGGCACTGATTGATTAACATTCCTTTTGTTATGTCAAGCTACCTGGGGCAACACAAGTTGCCTCACAAGTCGCGCTAGTGTGAATGGGCTCTTATTGGAAACACCTCAACTTAATAAATTTGTATATATATGACATTTTGTAGGTCACTATCTGAAAAGGCAGCCTTGGACGAGAAGAGGGGCTCTGACTCATTTATTTGAGCATCTATATTTTAAAATGAGCTACTGAGATCTGTAAGCAAAATGGCTTTTTAATTGTATTGTTTTCTTCATGTTTCTTCTTTTTAAAGATGTAATATTTATACAAAGGACCACCATTCCCTAAAAAAAAGGAGAAAGTTAATGCAAGACAAATTGTACTCAAGAACCCCCCTTCCTCCCAAACTTCGTGTCCTTGAAAGATAGAATCACTAAGCACTTAGCTCTGTAAAACAAATTCCTTTAAATTTGAATCTTTTTTCTTCCTGTTTTTAATAAGTTATACAAAGGATGACCCATTCCCTATAAATAAAGAAGAAAGCTAACGCAAGAGAGATTGCACTCAAACACCCTTAAACTCATTGGCCATGTAAAGAAGCAGCACTAGGCACTTAGCCACCCTGGTGCTACTTTGGTTAAAGATTAAAAACTGACAAATGTATCTTAAAATATTTTTACCATTGTTGAAAATGAAACCATGCAAAAGCATCAAGCCCTCTCTCACCCTTGGCAATGAATGAAAACTTGGCTCATTTTTATCCAAAGGAGAAAGAAAATCTCAGAGGACCTAGCCACAGACAAGAGACTGAGCTAAAGATGATTGCTATCCTTTCATTTAGGATTTCATTATAGTTTAAGGTCAATGCATAATGGGAAGTATCACAGGAATCCTAGCTTTGCTCACCATTTCTACAATAAAAAAGGAAAAACCGTGAAGCTTTGTACTAGATAGCAATGATTTTAAAGTACATGAGAATGAAAAGGAAAGGGTTTGGGTAAGAAATATCAAATTTTTTTTAATCTAAGTAATTAACTTCTTGGATTTTGATAATTTTGCATAACTTTAACTCAGTCATGACTATAAGTCATTGATGTCTAGATGTCCAGGCCAAATGCAATAGCGTCACCATGCATCGGTTAACTTGGCAATAATTCTGTGATCAATATGTACACTTAGCGCTCACCACTAAGCAAGTAGCATGATTAGAGACATTTACATGATTTGCTGGTAAGCTCTGCCTCAGCAGGAGGGGAATCTCAGACCTCTGCTGTGGCTGCTTTCTTAAAAAAATATATATATATATTTAATGTACTATGTTTTTAATACTGTATCTGATAATTCCATTATTGAACAAATGAATGCCATCTGCAGGCTGAAGTCTTGTTTTGTGATTTAAGTACCCATCCAGCATGGCATCACTGTAACATGGCTGACATAGTGATCACAAGATCAGGAACCACACTGATTGGTTCCTGATTGTAAGTGGAGGTGGGAGCTGTAAATAACAATAGCCAGTCAAAGTGTCAGCCGATGGAAACAAAAATTAATAACATATTTTCTTAAAAAAAAAAAAAAAAAAATATATATATATATATATATATATATATATATACAGGGCCGGTGCTTCCACTAGGCAAACTAGGCAGCCGCCTAGGGCACATTGCCACCTAGGGGCGCAGCCAGGAGTCGGCAATCTCTCTCCATCATGAATGATTATTGTGAGCTGAGGGGAGAGGTGGCGGTAGGGGAGGAAGAACGGACAGAGAAAGATGCCAGGTCTCTTGGGCAGTGGCGGAACTATCAGGCCCTGGCTTTCCACTACTGTTGGAGGGGCCCCAAGAGGCAGGAATTGAGCCCACCAGAGTGCTGCCTGCATGATGATCCTCTTCAGCTGGAGCACTGAGCTGGCCCCTGGGTGTTACATGGAGCATCCCTGGTATGAAAGGGAATCGGGGTCACCAGGTGTGCCACGGGGAATCAGAGTCACCAGGTGTGACATGGAGGATAGGGGTCACCGGGTGTACCATGAGGAATTGGGGTCCCTGGGTGTGCCATGGGAGATTGGGGTCCCCAGGCGTGACATGGAGGAACATCAGGGTCTGACATAGAGGAACATTGGGGTCACTGAGTATGACAGCATGACATGGAGGAACACGGGGGTCCCTGGGTGTGACAGGGTCACTGGGTATGACATAGAGGAGTATTTAACCCCTTCCCTTTTTTTTTTTTCTTTTGGGGGGGGCGCAAGTAGCTGGTCTTGCCTAGGGCGTAAAATAGTCTAGCGCCGGCCCTGTATATATACTGTATATTTATATATACAGTATATTCCTTTTTTATATACTGCAAATATATGAGAGTAGCCATGGGTATGCATTAAATACACATGCTGTGTTTTTTTAACTAACAGAAGAGTTATGTTTAACAGTTAGCTTCCCTAATTGTTTTCAAGTTACTTTTCTTTTTATTTTACAATTGTTAGAAATGTACATGCACTCGTACATGTGTTGTATTGTATTCATGAATAAGTGTATAATTTAACATATGGTAGTGTCGCCGCTAACTTGGTAAACAAAGAAAGCCATATGGAGCTAGGCGTAAAAGCAGAACTCCAAACAGATATAAAAGAATACAGTTAAATCACGTTCTGGCAGTATTAAATATTTATTAATTTTATATTAATAAACTAAGAAACCCTGTCCTTACATTAGCCTTCTGTAGTCCTGCACTGCAGCAGCATGCATGGAGAAGGGATGGTTAGCAATAAGAGCCAGTCATTTCTATTCTGCTTTGTACATTGCTATCATTCTAAGGTCCTCTAATGATGGGTTTCTGTTTGGGTCAGAATTGCTTCTCTTTCTATAAAAGTTAACAGAAAGGCAAAAGCATTGATGCAGCTTAGAAGGAAGTCAAATGAAGATTAGAAGGCAGTCAACTGCAGGCCAAAAGCACCTGTCAATGAACTGTACCCAAGCCATATCCAGTGCCTGAAGCAACATTATAGGCCATCCGCGCAGCTTGAGATCCAGGTACGGTTCCCACGGTATTATCAAGGATGCACCAAACCAGATGCACTACTTGTTTCATTATAGTAGAAGACAGCGAAGGGTTATTTGAAGAGTTGATTGAAGAATTTAAAGTAAATAAGAAGTAGCTAAGCATAAAAAGTACTCCATAAGGATCCTTCACCTACAGGACACTGGCAGAAAACGGAGGTCTCACAGAGTGGGGTAGAGTTATAGGTATACACCCAAGGGGCGGGGGGGGGGGGTCATGTCCAAAAGCTTTGCCAGTGTCCAATCACCTAAAGATAACTGACTTTAACTCAGGGTCTATGAATATATGTTTTATACTGCACAATTAGGATAAAAGGTTTTGGCTGTGGTTCCATCTTTATAACTTATAGTTACCCTTTTTTCTGCCTTTATTACAACTATATATAGCTATTTTTGCAACCTAGTTTCTGACACCATTGTAATTTCGTAATTGTGTCATCCCCAACATCCTGACATCACCCAGAAAACTCTCAACTCTTCTGATTGGCTCACTGATCTTTTCAGAAATCTTTTTTGGATCAAAGTCAATGTTGGTACCTAAGACTTTTTTTACAACACTAAGATTGAAAAGATTATCAAGAAGAAGGCAGAGGCCCTCCGCTACCCTCCCTCCCTTCCCCCACATAGCAGTCAGATGCTAAGGTTGATTAGATGGCAATAAGGAAGGCAGACCCTCCCACTTAGCAGTCATATTCTGAGATTGATTAAATGTCCTGACAGGGTGTACATCAAAATCACTAAACCAGAGGCAGGTACTAAAGTTTTCTATATTTCTTCCTCTGATCTATATAGCTCATCAGGTAAGGTTTTTTTTTTGTTTTTTTTTTTAACAAAATTAAGTTTTACACTAAAAACAGACATTGAGGTGTGTCTGGATGTACCTTTACTGCTCTTCCTAAAAACCTACAGTACATCCCTAAATGGATTATAAATAAAAAAAAGTGCAGCGCTGAATCAGAGCGAACTGTGACAGTTCTCCATATAAAAGTAAGTGACAGAGTGCATATAAAACCAAATCAATGGTATTATAAACATTAAGAAAATCAAAAAAGTCCCAATTAAAAGTGCAAGGTGAAGACATCCAGGATAATCCGGTGAATCATATTGTAAATATATCCCGTCACCAACACCAAAATGAATAATGCGCTCACCAGAAGGTGTTGACCCAAACTACTATACAGCATAAGGGTCAAATAAGACTCATTATACAGGATTTATATAGCGCCAACAGTTTGCGCAGCGCTTTACAATGTGAAGGAAGACAATACAGTTACAATACAATTCAAAACAGGAGGAACTAGAGGGCCCTGCTCGTTAGAGCTTACAATCTAGAAGGGAGGGTCAAGTGAAACAAAAGGCAATAACTGTGGGGGATGGGTTGATGGAGAAAAGGAGGTACATATGATGGTACTGAGATTCCTTAAATTGTACTGCAATCCCTAAATGGATATCAGCTTTAAACTCCAGAGTCCGAGCTTCCGTAAACTCCTTGGCAATGTATACCTAAGAGCACACTGCGGGATCTTGGGGGGGGTATGGATGACAATCAATATTAGAGTTGGAATTGCTACCACTAATTTTGATATTTTATGATAACAATCATTTTACAACCTTGCGTCCAATTGGTTCTTAGTAAGTCACATTCAGCTAGATTTGTCCTGTAAAAAAGACATTTCATAGCTTATCCAAGTTGCTTCTTCAGTTCAAAGGAGTATCAGAAACATACCCAATCATTTACAGCTAAACCTTGCGTCAGCAGGTCTGCATAGGTGTTAATTCCTTGACATGGTTGAAGGTGTCTATTGTCAATTCAGTGGGGTAGAGATGTTAAATTGAAGGATGTGATTACATAACTAAAACAGGGAAATTCCACAGTTTTCACACTTCCTGTCTGGTTCTTGAACAATCAATATCTGCCTTAACACATCCCATGGTGATTGGATTACAGTCTCTGTGCTATTTGTGTGGATATAAATGCTAGTGTATTCACTGAAGAAGTGGCTTGGAGAAGCTACAAAACATCTTCAACAATATAAGAAAAGTCCAGTTGAATGTGACCAACTATTACTAGCTATACCATGACTAGAAAAAATTGGTACCTTCAGAGACATGCATTTTTTCTACTTTTGGATATAATGGGGAATCATGCAATCATGTTTTATTTCTGTCTTACTTCTGGATGGCCAAGACAGTGGTAAAAGCATTCTAAGACATTATAACCCCTTTCCTGCTCCACTAAATATTTTCTTTTAGTATGTGTCCTTGGGGTTTTGGGGGATTTCCCATTAATTTCTTTTTTGACAGGAAGTGAGAGGCCATCTCCCCAACAGGGACACAGCCAGTAATAAAAACCTGACAGTGGCTCTAACTCTTCCCTGTTCCTGACTGTGGTGAGGGCATTAGATTGCAAGCTTTTTTGGAAACTGGTGTGTCAATGTCCTCTGTGAAGCCAGGTGAACATGTCATTGCTGCAAAAAATAAACACTTTTTCATCAGGCAGGTGAAAGAAAATCAAATCCTTGGAGTGGAACAAGCTAAATGAAGAAGTTTGTTGAGAAAGTTCACCAGTGTATGTAAGGCTCATAAGATTGACGTATGGTCCCATTATAAACCAATACACCCAACAAAACATCTTACATGGGAGCTCAACGACTGATAGATGAGGTCTGACATACTTTCTTTCCTTTATGCCTCTTGAAAACTCATCATACTGATAATGACTAGGCAGCAGTCGCGGCAGCCGGAGGTAATCTATTGCTTGTCTGGCAAATGCCAACATAGAATCATCTAATCAAATTATCATTATGCTGAAAGAACAGAAAGGTAAAGGGTCATTGTCACTGGCTTCCTGTGACCACCTTTAAAGGGAAATGGCAACTAATATCATGTGGATTTCTTTCAATATACAAATGCTTTAAAGTCAATGTAAGCTGTTACAGTGTATCTCTAACTTTTTTAATTTTTCATTTTGGATAGATTTGGAAAGGATTAGAATCCATTTCAGGTTTTTATTTCTGTCTATGTCTGTGCTGGTAAGATTTGGCCTCTTTTTGTTTTGGTGATCATTGTTACAGGGACAGAATATTAATAGCACATCTAAAATCTCTATAGAAGTTGAGGAGAAATCTTCCACCTATTCCATCATTTGGCAAATAGGTGTATTAGTAGAGTGCTGAACCTAAAACTCTCTATTAATCAGGGCATCCTTAGATGTCCCCAGTGCAGTCTAAAGCCTCATGCACATGGATATTCAAAAAATATGCTTAGCGTAAAAACACATAGTTTCCCGTGGCTGGGGAACACCAATGATGGGGCACAATTCCTTCCACTGACATAAACAAGGGGGCATAAATCCTTCCATTCACACCAACAATGAGACATACTTCCCCCCATTGACACCAACAGTGGGGAACAATTCCTTCCACTGACACCAACGATGGGGCATAAATCCTGCCATTGACACCAACAATGGGGCATAATTCCTCCCATTGACACCAACAATGGGGCACTATTCCTCACACAGATATAAATAATGGTGCACTATTCCTCCACTAATATTAGTGATGGGGCCCTTTGACCACAGCGCTAAGTAATTTTTTCGTTCCCATTAACCATCAAACCTAAAGGCACTATTTACCCCCACTGATACAAGGGCTTTTTTTTACAACCCACTGACCACAGTTAGGACCCCCTAAAATCTGGGGAACAGTAAACTGGCCCTTTGTTTGGAAGGTTTGGAGACCCCTGGTAAAGAGAGTGGCAAGAGTGTTGCTCTTAGCATCATTATATATTGAGTTGAGACCCTGCGCTCACAGTATGTCTTGAAGCTAGGTGTCATTCAACCTGGAAGACTAAAGACAACTTATAGCCAAACCACATGCT
Source organism: Pelophylax lessonae (assembly GCF_965119305.1). Taxonomy (NCBI): domain Eukaryota; kingdom Metazoa; phylum Chordata; class Amphibia; order Anura; family Ranidae; genus Pelophylax; species Pelophylax lessonae. The sequence continues at coordinate 57,855,059 of NC_138768.1, read as the reverse complement.
GAATTCAAGGTGAGAGTTGCATGCTAACCTTTTTTTTTTTTTTTTTTAACACCTTTTAGGGTAAATAAAAAAACATTAACCTGGAGTTGGGTTTTAATCTTACATTTTAAAAAAGTACCATTAGGTTGCTGGATAGCAGCTTCCATCCTCCATAAATAGCTGGAATAAAGCATTATGGATGCATGAAGCATCCCATTTAAAACTCACAGTGCAGTTCCTCCTGACTGCCCACCTGGCCTGCGTTATCGGGTTTGGTTTATTATACCCATATTGCAGAGAAAACAAAGCTGCGAATGCAGAAATTTAAGAAGATAAAAGTGCCATTGTTTCTTTTATCACTTCGATGATTGAGAACCTCCTTTTTTTTTTCTCTTGCTTTATATTGTTTCCATGATATTGTTTGGCATCCTAGAAGCTAAGAAACTATGAAAAGTTTTGTGACTTTTGCCACGGAGATCTAAAGCCTTGTAAATACCACTATGCGGGAAAGGTTGGAAAAGCCGTTCATCACAGCTGCCTGACAAGTTTAGGTGCCGATACTCCAAATCAAGTAGAATAGTAATGTAAAATAAGGCATTCCTTCAAAAAGTCATTCTTTTAACCCAACTGCATATTGAACTTTTTTTTTGTTTTTTTTTGGGTAGTGTGGGGAAGAGTTAGTACCTCTTTTTTTTTTTTTTTTCCATAATAGTTAGTACCTCTGTCTGGTTTTTACTATCAGTTTCATGGAAACCTATTGATCTCTTTCTTGATTTGTTCTTTGTGATGCCACTTGACTGAGAAGAGCAACAGACAGCTACAATTATCACATAACTAGCTAACCGCAGGTATTTGCCCTTGTTTAGTCAGAGTAATGTAAATCGATGTGGCAGAAGATTTTTTCTGCAATCAGATGTATGTGGATATCAGAAAACCCTTTGGCTTTAAAAGATCAACCCAATCAAGCTGAAATAAATGGCATTTAATTTGCTAAACCACTGGGTATCAAACAATTACAACCTTTTAACATCAAATATAATTTTTTCACTTTTTTTTTTCATGCAGCCTCTTTGCTGCAAGACATTTCTCAAGGTGGGTTTTCTGATAGTGACAACATTGGATTATGGCTGTATAATGTGAGTTTAAGCGACTTGTAGCCTCTATTGGAAGTTAAGCTATGTTCACACCAACAGGTGTGACCGAGTACACGCATGTTCCTGGGGCTGGGGCTTTGGATTAGGGCTGTTCTGTGCAAAACCAATGCACAGAGCAGGCCTATTCTCAGTGGCTTTCAGTATTTAGGATCGCCATTCACGTCCTTAGGCCACGCCCCTGACGACGTCATCTAGTGACGAAACACGTAGGTAGGAGGAGCTGACGAAGTGCGACGTCGATGCTTGCTGGGATGTGGCAGACATTCTGCTGATTTGAAACACATGAATCATTAGTTGTACACACATTGGAGCTTCAATACCTATATGTGAGTGGATATTTTTAACCTAATAAATAGTTTTATACATCTACACCATGAGGAGTGTTTTCTTTTTTATGAATTGATACATCTGTGGAGAGGATTGATAGTGGATTATGGGAAGGAACTTTCTACCATCCATGCTTGATGCTCTGTATACCGCTTGTATTGGCCTTTGTAATGAGGGTCTATACTATTTGATATAATTTAATTGTGGAGATGATCGTTAGTGGACAAGCCAAGATATTTTGTACCATTTAAACCTGACGTGTGAAACATCACCTGTACTGACCTTTGTAATGAGGGTCTATACTATCTGGTAAGAGGCTGTGTGTTTGGATGCTGGTGCTGGCTATCACACTAAAATGGAAGACCCCTACACTTTCTTTCCACTGTGACTTTATCTTCAGGATTTGGACTCTGTTTTTATTTATACTCAGTGCTGCACCCTTTTGACATTTTTTTCCAGTGTATGCCAACCCATTCATTTCAATGGGCTGCCCTATGCTTGAGAAACCTAGAAAAAAAGTGTCTGGCCCTTTTCTAAGAACGTGCTGCAACATAATGCTTTTTGGCATGTGCAAAAATTCACTCATTAGCAGATGTGTGGGGATGGCATTAATAATTAATGGCACCACTGTGTGTTTGCTAAAGGGCAGCGTGTTTCTGTGCATGTGGGGAAAGCGCGTGATTTTGCGTGCATTAATGACACACAGTAGGTGGGAACCTACCCTCAACGTGGCAACACAGGAACACAGTTGGAAGACAGGGACAGAGCAATGAAAAGTGTCTAAACAAGGACCTTCACTACAGGATTATTTAGTATTTTTTTAAAAGCTGCAGATTTTAAGATATTGAAAATGACTTTTGAAATTACATCAACTTGGTAAAGCTTGTATGTAGTTTTGGGGATTGGATTTACATATACTTTAGGTTTTTGGATGATGCTGGAAAGTGAGCCACCTAAAAGTTGATTAAATCTTTAAGGGACTCTATTGGTGAGACGTCTGAGTTGCCAGGTCTGAACACCTGGTCTGCCCATTAAGAGGGGCGCCCACCATTCCTGCTGGATTTGTTTTTTGTTTTTTTTCATCTTATATTACAAATCAGTTAGAGCAGTGCTAAGTTCTCAAAAAATTACCATAAATACAATTCATGTATAAAGTGCAAAAAGAAGTAAACCAAATACAGATTAAAGTGCAAGTGCAACACACTATAATTAAAAAATATAAGCCAGCTTGTAAAATGTCACAAAATAGTAACAGTTCATATAGTAGCTCATTGTGCTTCCGCTCTTCTAATATCAAAGTATGGCCTAGTGTTTCCACCCCCTTACACCCCAGTTGAAAAAGCCTCTTACCAAATGGTGTGGACTAATAAATCATAAATGGTCAACAACGCTTAAACTGATTATTCCCAGTGTAGCCCAGTGTTTCCACCACCGCGCACCACCATTAAAAGTGCCTCTTATCAGATGATATGGACCATTAAATTATAAATGGCCAACAGTGCACTAATGTCATCCTCGTGTGAACTGGGTCTTCAGTATGGATAACCTCCCGGCAACACTATCAGGGAAAAATGCTACAGATCCATTGTGAAGTATATAATGACTAAGCCTCTATAAAAATTTTCTAAAATATGCCCATAAAATAAAAACATCCAAAAATATATCACTCTAACTTATTCCTGTGTAGCAAGCTGATCTTCAATGTTGGACTCCAGCTGGGGTGCATGACGTCACATTGTAGCCATGCCCTTCGAAATTATTCAGAAATTACGTTGTCAGAGGCTTAACTGACTGTATGCAACTGATCATGCACCTCATATATAATATATATATATTATGGAGAATGGAACAGAAGAAGATGGAACAACCAAACTGGGAAGGGACACCCAAAAATCCCAAGTGGAAAAAAGGCAGAAAAGATGGCAGGGAGGAGTGGTCCTACAGTATATAAGTCCTATTTGTTTATCTCTTCTACACATGTCTGACTGTTAGAAGGAAAAGGTGCACCAGGTACAAAAGAGAGCCAATACAGTTTCCAATAGAAACAACAATGTTTTTCCATAATGCAGCCTGCATTACATCTCAGTCAAAAACTACGCTACCATTTAGATCCTGTGCTCTCTCTTAATTTTGTACTCATTAATTTGAGTAGCATTACAATTCTTTTGAAAAACGAGCACCAGTGGGCTACCCGAGGGGTCTGATACTAAAGGAAATAAATAAATGAGTGAAAACGTGAAACCGAAAAAGCTGCCAATCTTAATCGGTGTCCCCACCTTGAAATGCAATTCTTTTGAGACTCAGTGCACCATTTTTGACAGATCATTGGTGGCTTGTAAATGTAGTGTTACATAGTTACATGGTCAGGTTGAAAAAAGTCCATATAGCCAAACCATCTAGCTGTTTTTTAGGAACCGCTCACACATTCTGATCCTGTGCTATTCACTCTGAATGGCATCCCAACAACCTGCCAAAGATGGAGAATGTTGTCTAGCTAGTTTTAATGAAAATATTGCCCAACTGAGTTTTTCCTTACAGCTGATATCAAAGAAAATATCTAAATCAGCCCTTTTTAACCAGGGTTCTGTGGAACACTGGGGTTCCTCCAGAGGTTGCTAGGGCTTTAAAAAGTTGTGAATAATTGACCTTCCTTATGGGAATTGTGCCTGCAAACATCCAGGCCAACAACATTTGGCAGAGCCAGCTGCATGCCACCAATGATCTTTTTAGCTGTATGTAAAGATGGCATTCCCACCACTATTGAAACAGGTGCTTTCGTTCCTGATAGCTATCAATGTATGGTGTAATTCTCTTTGACCCCCAATCAATTGGTTTTAGCAGAGGTTACCCAAGACCTGAAAATTCATAATTGTTTCAAGGGTTCCTCTGGGGTTGAGAAAGATCAACCAGTTCCCCAAACCAGCACAAAAGCACAACATAGTCTTTGACCTTGCCTTTCCCTACTGCATTTAGGCAATGTAGTTTGGTTCACTTCCACCCCCCCCTCCCCCACATACAGTGACAATGAAGAAGCAATAGGAATCTCAAGAGGTAATTTCCTTGCCCTGCTTCCTCTAAGCATGTTTGCAGTGACATCACTATGCAAAGACATGTTTAATTCAGACTGCTTACCCCCCCCCCCCCTTTTCCAATGTAAGTAGAAGGAAGTTAATATATAGACATAATCAGCTTTATTTAAAAAAATACACATTTATCTTATAAATAACAACAAATTTAGGTGCTGTTTCATAATCTGCTTAGAATTCAGTTCTAAGTTTCCCTTGGCCTATTATGGCTGATTACACAGAACAATAGACTGCATGATAACATTTTATAAATGTCAAATATCTCATTATCTATGCGGAGATGAGAGTATTTACATACATATTGCCCCATATTATTCGCTCCCCTTACACACAGAGTGACTTTTTTGGTTTAGCTTTCCAGAATGTTAATTCAAAGGCGAGAAAGTGTATTATTTTCCTGATTTTCTCCATTAAAACATTCCTTTAATAGTATGAAAGCTTGATATTAAAGAAGCTGACTGTTAAGATTTCTTCAAGGAGCTTTCATGGTAACGATTAGGAAGCAAGAAGGCTGCTGGAGAACCCCCTTGAGACCACAAGTTGTCAGTCACCTCTCTGCCGCATTCAGTCACACATCGTAATAAGACTTTGTGATTGAAAGCTCCGAATTCCAAGAACGTCAGCCGCTACACTTACTGCAATGAATTTCATCACTGGAAAGGTGGCCTACATAACTTATTCATTCCATTGAAGGGCCTCCAGTAGGAACCAGTTTAATAAAAAGGAATGATTACCTATTTCCATGCACATGGAAATTAAACAGATTCAAGGAGACCTTTCTATGGCAAAGATGTGTGAAAAAAGGTCAAATGGTCATCTCATTCTGGAAAATATATTAGTGTTTTATCTACTTTACAATGGTCAAGTGCAGTATTGTCACAACAGGTAAAGGTATCTATCTGTCTACCCATTAAGTCTTTCATACATTCATCATCTATATTATGAAAACTCCCCTTTTTGCTTCCTCCATGTACCCCATAACTCCACACCACTAATGTGCAGAGGGGCTAGCCAGATTCCCGTGCTCTACATGTCCCCATGTCCTGTAACCAACACCCACATACAGCTCCTGCCTCCCCTCACCACCTACCTGTGGGGCGTCAGATCCCCTGCTATGCCTGCTTGTGCACCACATGCAGGACAAAAACTTCCAACCCACTGATGCTCAACAGTGGGTACAGTGCACCCCAATTCCTGTGTTAGTAGTGTCCACCAAGACAAAGTCCACCCATCCTTTGCTTCATAATCCTTGTTGGTTGACCCTGGCTGCACCCTAGATGGCTCTTGCTGGATTTATCCCTTTTGTTGCACCATATTTCTTCTCTATGATCCTTGCGTGTTGTCCCTGGCCATAACCTGGATTACTACCACTGGAATTAACCCTATTTTTGTACCATATTTCCTCCCTGTGATCCTTGCTAATTGTTCTTAGCCATACCTGCATTGCTACCATTTACTGTAACCTTTTTGCTGTACCATAGTTCCACTCTGTGATTCGTGCTGATTGCCCCTCCCTGTACCATACTGCTGTTCTTCGCACAGCTCCAGTGGACTACCCTGTGAACCTAACCTATATTAGTCATAAATGCTCTGCTTGCTGCACACCATAAAAAAGAAACTCAGGGTCTGAGGGTCCTGAACCACTTTCAATCTCCGTGTATGTTCTGTTCCCAGACACACACACACACACACACATATATATGCAAACTATTTCTAGTATGTAATTTGTCTTCTGGAGGGGAAAATAACATTTGCTGATACTGTTTATTTCTTTGTTGTCAAATTAAATGTAAATAGAATTTGTTAATCATTATACATGTTATTGCATGGATTTCTCTGGTGAATATAATCAGATTTCTCTGGTGAATATAATGAGTCCTGGATCCAACATATTCCAAGAACCCTAAGAGAAAATACCCTAAGAAAACTTAATCCTATGAGAAAACACTCCAAAAACATTTGATTCTAAGAGAAAATACAATACAAACATTCAGTGATGTTGTTTGCACTAAAAACTATCAACCAGAATTCAAAATACCATAAGAGCATTAAATCCTATGAGAAAAACCAAAAGAACACTGGATCTGAAGAGAAACTAACCTAGCCACGTATGATCCTAGGAGAAAACACCCTAAAAACATCCAAACAGAATAGAAAATACCCTAAGAACATCCAAACCTAAGAGAAAAACCAAAAGAACATTGGATTTTAAGAGAATTCACCCTATGAACATTTGATCAGAAGAGAAACTACCCTAAGAATATTCAAACAACAATATTTATTTTCCATTTGAGGATGAGCCAATATTTACATTAAAATAGACATTCGAATCTGTACCATTCTCCCAGCAGCGATGCTCGAATAGAACCAAAGAACATTTGATTTTGCCCTATTCACACAACAACCACAGCTTGAAACATTGTGCAAAAATCAGTTTGTGGATTGATTCACAAAGAACAAATGTACATGCAGTCTAGCTGGGTAAATAGCTATGTAATTTGTATTTTTATAAAAAGGGCCCTTTATGTCTGTTCCTCTAATTACCTTTCTTGATTATTGTTTTAACTGACTGCTTCTTTCTTTATGTTTTGTATTTTTGCCTTTATTTTATTAAGTACAAGTTCACATTAGGTAAAAAAAAAAATGATTAGCGGTGTTGTGTTGTTCAAAGACTTACCTAAATTCTCGATGGAATAATATCGCTGCTTGCTGTCTACCCGCACCGTCTCAGCATAGGGGCTCCCAACGCCATAGCCAATGATATATCCCCGCACCACAATGTTGGGGTTCAGTGGCGGTGTCCAGCTCATAATGATACTCGTGGTGAGCGGTCTGACATGAAGAGAACTGGGCTGGTCTGGCACTTGAGATTCTACAAATCAAACAAAATGAGCATTATTATTCTGTTGACTTCCTCCTTCTAGCCCAAAGCCTGACTATTATGTTTTGATCATTTTCTGAACGTTGGATGTTGTGTTAAAAATAGATAATCCCGACTCAGGGACCTGAAGCTTCTAACTAGTTGGAAGCCAGAAAAATAGATTTCTTATGAGTGATATAGCACATGAAATGAATGTTATGATTAATGCAAAACAATGTAGTATTTATTGGTAGCCAAGTGTGATATCCACATGGACTAACAAAAACAAGTTCTCACAAACCTCATTACACATCATGTTTAATTTACTGATATTCCCAGGAGTTCACAAAACCTGCTTATTTAAAACACACAAAGTAAACAGTAGGTGTTTTTTTTTTTTACCATCTAGGCATTTTGAAGATGATAAAGTAGATGACTCCAAAAAATAAAGAAATCCACAATTTTACTTATGATGTTTAATTAGAGACACATGCATTATGATGCTTCTTCCTTTTTTTTTTGTAGACAAAGTGTGGAAATCCCCTAGGAGTGGGACTTTAAAGGCAACTCAAATAATAGAAAAATATTTAAACGTTTATAAGTTTTATTGGAGTATACAAAAAAGAGAATATACAAAAAGTATGATAAATATACAGTAAAAATTGGCAAAACTGATGGTTAAAAAATATGCATATACACTCAACCAACTACTCCAGGTTTTATCCAACGTTTCGAAGTGACAACCTCTTCCTCAGGGATTGTGCTGGAGATAGTTATATAGTTATATAGATAACTATCTCCAGCACAATCCCTGAGGAAGAGGTTGTCACCTCGAAACGTTGGATAAAACCTGGAGTAGTTGGTTGAGTGTATATGCATATTTTTTAACCATCAGTTTTGCCAATTTTTACTGTATATTTATCATACTTTTTGTATATTCTCTTTTTTGTATACTCCAATAAAACTTATAAACGTTTAAATATTTTTCTATTATTTGAGTTGCCTTTAAAGTCCCACCCCTAGGGGATTTCCACAATTTGTCTAATCTCATTTGGGATGTGGCACTCTCCTTGAGGAACACAGCGGGAACACACCTTCAAATTTTTTTTTTTGTAATACATCTTTGTAAAAGTAAAAATGCAGTACAGAAGGTATAGTATATTGACAAGGAATGGGAAATGAAGGAAAATATTTTGTATTGCTTATTTATAGCTTTCCTTTCCTCTTTTAGAAGTTCAATACTAAAGCTAACAGGCTTTAATTTGTTTTATTTTTTATTGTTTAATAGCTTGTTGGCGACCAATTGTTCGATAGTTGATGACCAACAATGGTTATGTCAACAGGGGATTAAATATTTAGAAAAGTTGAATTCAGCAAAGCATTATATGTACATCTATATTTTTGTATGTGAAAAGGAGCAGTAAAAATCCTAAAAGTTTATTCATTGAATAATTAAATACAATTACATTTGTATTTGGGTTAAACATTTTTAAGTCAATGGAGACTTTTTGTGTGGACCTAATTTTGTGACTTTAAAATAAATCAATGCTTAGTATAAATTTCAGAGTATTCATATTAACAGAAGGAAGGGAAATCAGTTTGTCTTGGATGCCTTTGACGGCATCCAATAGACTCTTAGTTACCTCAGTATTATCTTGACTCCCCCTCTACCCATTAAGCAAACTGGAAAAAGGGTCATGTGGACCATTACCAATTTTCCACTCTACTCCTGGAAGCTGTATTCTCTTCTACAAGAGCTCTAGCTTCATATCTCTCTGACCTCTGAAAACCAATGTCCATTCTCTGTTTGAAAGAAGAATTATGGGTAGAGATCCTACTCCCAGGATCCGATAGACTTTCAGGTACCTCAGTATTACCATATCTTGAATCCCCCTCTACCCATTAAGCAAACTGGAAAAAAGATCATGTGGACTATCACCCATTTTTCCCTATACTGCTGAAAGCCGAATTCTGCTCCAAGAGCTCCAAGACCTCTAGCTTCATACCTCTCTGACCTCTGAAAACCAATGTCCATTCCCTATTTAAAGGCGAATTATGGGTTGAGTCCCCTCCATTGCTATTTGGTATTAACTAATTCCTTAGAAAAAGGAGACAATGACCTCCTCAATAGGTAATGTAATTAGCTTGAAGTGAGAACATAAATACACATAAGTAATTGCATCATTTACCCAATACGAAACTATAGGAACTCATAGGGAAATGATGTAGCAATGAAAAATGGAATATCCTCCCCATAATGCTCTATGTCAATATAAGCCATTAAAATATGAAGTGGTGCTGAAAATTTCTTGGCCCACCCCAACTCCTGAAAGCTGAACATATTTCTGCTGCTGTAGCTGTCAGCTATTTAAATACGGGGGGGGGGGGGGGGTTAAAAAGTGTTCTTGGCCTGACTCACTTCCAAAAATCTGAGCATAATTATTTTATTGTAGCTAAAAAAATTGGTAAACCCAGTTGCTTTCCTCACTCGCTGACCTCTAGATATAAAACTGCAAGTTCACGCAACAAGGAAATGTTCGAACCCCTGAAGCAAAGCATATCATTGGGCCACCAACATTTCCAATATTTGTTGACCACTATAGAAGGACAATTTAGCAAAAAACAAATCTGTTACTATTCTAGCAAAATCTCATGAATTAACACAGAACCGTATAATAAACTTATTTGAAATATATCCTTATTAGAGTATGGTATACATTAAACCTATCTTTTAAAATATACACTTCTCATTGCTTCCACCAATACCATTCAAGTAAATGGAACTCCTTTTTGACCTGGTGGCAATTTGTTCCAATGTATCTTGTTTACGTTGCATAGCAAACCCTACTAGACATTAATAAACACATGCAAAGGGTTTGGTTTCAGTACAAAATTCCCTATTATCGGAGGCGTAAGTGTCTTATGTTGGCACACAGTCAGACATTAAGGATTCTGCTGTGCTGCAAGCAGCTTTAAGAGCATCGCATAGAAGCTTGCCTCTTTGAGAGCAGAAGGGGCAAGCCAATATTTGGCATCATCAAAGACACTTACAACACAGAAGTAACATATAATTTTAAAATAAAATAAACCAAAAAAATAATGGCTGAGCCATCATAAGACAGACTGAAGTGATTGTGAAGTATTCCCAAAAGCAGTCTTTACAATTAGAAGCACTACTTCTTAAAATGTACACAGTAGCCAGCTATTTAGAAGAGTAGAAGATACATTAACATAATTCTGCTGGCTGAATAATTTCCAATATAATAGCCAGGAGCAAAATAAATAAATAAATAAATAAATAAGTAAATAAAACCAATAGAAAACAACATAAAATGTTATAGAAACAGATAGTATAACATAATGCAACATAACATAATGTAACATTGTATGCAATAAAAAAAGAAAAAAATTATCACAAATGAAATTCATGTATGACAAGCTCCCGAAAAAAAGGTGTAATTTTTTAATTCACAGGCTGCACACTTGCATTGGAAACCTGCTTAATTAATGTACTGTTCCAGATCTAGTATGTGCCCTGGAGGAAGTAAAATTCCACCATAGGTTTCTTACATGGGTATTTTGCTTTATGGCAAGTTCCACTTGAAAAGCACACAGATAATGGGGTTCATTTACTAAAACTGGAGAGTGCAAAAATCTGGTGCAGCTGTGCACAGAAACCAGCTTCCAGTTTTTTTGTCAAAGCTTAACTGGACAAGCTGAAATTAGAAGCTGATTGGCTACCATACACGGCTGCACCAGAGTTTGCACTTTCTAGTTTTAGTAAATCAACCCCAATATGTTGCTTTAAACCAGTGGTTCTCAACTCCAGTCCTCAGGACCCACTAACAGGCCAGATTTTAAGTATTAACTTGGGGAGATGCAGACTAGAATACTGCAATCACTGAGCAGCAAATTATATCCCCTGTGATGTATTTCAGTTATCTTGCAAACTTGGCCTGTTAGTGTGCCCTGAGGACCGGAGTTGAGAACCACTGCTTTAAACAGTCTCAGCTTTTGTTAAATCGGTATTGTGTGTCTTTTGAGTCACATGGCTTGATTTATCAAAGGAAAATAAGCTGCCCACCTTACAGGGCAATTGTCCCTTAACTTAGAGAATGCGGCCACAATTCACTTTGCAAAAAATACCAAAGCGCGTGCAAGGAGAAAAAAAAAAAAACTGTTTGTTTGCTTGCACATGATTGGGTGATGGAAGTCCGCAAAGATTCATCTTATTCATTAAGCTTATTCATTAAGGAAAACTGCCTTAAAAAAAAAGTAAAAATTCTCTTGCAAAATGAACAACTGTTTGCCTTTAGTAAATCAACCACATAGGCTTATTTAATAAGGTAGGGTAGCAAAAAGTGTAATAAGCCATTTAGAAATAATGCATCTATGATTTAGTAGCAGTTGTATAGGTAAAGGCATGGAGCAGCAATTACCTTTAGGAAAGCTATGTTTCTTGGTTCCCGAGACATTTATGTAGATATACCAGAATTAATTCCTTTTTTGGTTTCAAAATGCATGTGAGACTGGGTACCCCTTGTATTATAATGTACATAAAATGCATGTATAGGTGTACAGGTCTTGTTCCCCCATCTCTCCCCCAGCTTGTGACTGGACTGCCCCTTGACTAGTACAACAAAGTAAGCACTGCAGCACAACTACTGTATTTTCTGGCGTATAAGTCTACTTTTGAACCTCAAAAAAATCCCCCAAAAATGGGAGGTCTTCTTATAAGCCGAGTATAATATCTCCAAGGTAACCTAAGTATAAGTATTACCGGTAGATCATGTAATAGGGGGGTCATCTTATACGCCCAGTCATCTTATACGCCAGAAAATACGGTAATTGGGTCCTTGTGCTGCTTTTCTTTCCCCTAGTTTAAGCTCTGTTGTACAGAGGATTGCAAGAGGCTGATATTAGGTCAAATTCAGTAGCTTGCACTGCTTATAATAATGACTAAAGAGAGGCATTCATGTCAAGCTGAACTCTGGGAATATAAAATAAAATACCCTTGCAGTAAGGCCCCCCTTGCACTGAAAGATTTAAATGCTTGTTTACTTGATGTCATGACATCAAGTCCTCATGACAATCATGTCATGACATGATTGTCACCTGCTTTGTATTCCCTTATGCTCTATAGATGGCATTCTCAGTTGTGACGTTATCACGTACAATGAGGGACTATCATTCCTGCATTGTAAGTGAAGATGCCAAGGACCTACCTATGAGCCAGAGCTTTAAAGAGAAGACATGAGTGCCAGCTGCCAGGGAAGCGAGGGATATGGTACCCGCAGTGCAAACGTAGTTCTTTATATTTACAAAAAGGAAGAGGATCAAATATATTAACCACCACTAGTAAGATAAAAAAAAGAGAACTGGATTGTCTGTGAAAAGTAGTACTGACAATTCTTCTTTAAGTCATTTTGAAAAACCGGCCCATTGTGCTCGCATGTGATATTCTGCTCTATCTTTCTGACTATTAAAAGGGAAATTAAATTGTAATAGGGAGTGAAATAAAACCGATCGCAGTAATGAACACTCGGAGCAGAGATCTCTATTAACCAACCCAACTGGGGAGGAAGGAAGCTTCACTTTACTGATGACTGAACAGTTTCTTTGGCCAAAATGTATGCAGCCCTGGGGGAAATTTAAATGACATGTATTATTCAGATTGAAGCAGATAAAGAGAGTTTGGTGACAGAAAGTTATCCAAGAGAATAGAAAAGTTCCATTTAAACCCTCTAACATTCCATTAAAGGCATCAAACTCTTCATTAAGTCAGGGGGTGTTAGAATGACATTTTAGATTAATATTGTCAGAAAAAACTGAAGAGACCCAGCAAGGTATGACTATGTGTATTCATGTCAGTGAATATCTTTTTTAAAGTGTATCATATCATACTTCTACCTGTAAAGCAGGAAGCTGGAGAAAAATAGTCCCTGCGTATAGTCCCTGCTGCTTCTCTTTTTTTTATGAAGGTTGTGAATATTCTTTTTATCTGTACATCTTCTACAAAAAATCTACCTCTAGCCAGAGCTATATGTAGACTTCATGCTTTTTCTTGGCTCAACTAAATGATAATGCCTTGTGTCATGTAATTATTTAGTAAAATCTATATATAGAATGCACTTTATGCAGAGGTTCAATATATGAGCAAAAGGATGTGGGCACCTGACCACCACATCTACCTACATAGACATTCCTTCAAATGGAGTTCAGGTATTTCCAGTGAAGGGTACTTATAATGCTACAGAACACAAAAACATTTTGAACAATTACCTCCCTGCATTCAAACCCACTCCCTTGCACCTCCTCCAGGCTTTTATTGACATTGGCTACTGTGCCTCCCTGTCTACCAAACAACTCCCCTGCCCCTCCTGCAGGCATTAATTGACAGTAGCAACCGTGCATCCCTGCATTCCAAGCCACACCCTGCCTGTCCTCCAAACCTTGTTGGACAGTGGCTATTGTGCCTCCTTGCATTGCAAGCCACACTTCTGCCTTTTTCCAGGCATGCTCCTAGGTTGAACTAGTGCAGGCAGGACAATTTCTGCTTTCAACTCTCCTGCCTCTTCTCCAGGCTTTGACTGACGACAGCTATTCTACTTCCCTGCATTCAAAGACACTTCTTTGCACCTCTTTCAGGTTTTGACTGATGGCAGCTACTGTGTCTCCCTGGATTCTAAGCCACACCCCTGTCCTTTCTCCAGGCCTTGATTGATGACATCTACACCACTTCCCTGCATTCCATGCTACTCCCCTGCGCCTTCTTAGGGCTATGATTGGCAGCAGTTACTGTGCCTCCCTGCATTCAAAGCCACTTCCCTGCACCTCCTTCAGGCTTTTATTGACAGTAGCTACCATGCCTCTCTTCATTCCAAGCTACTCCCTTGTCCTTCCTCTAGGCCTTGATTGATGGCATCTACCCTGCTTCCCTGGATTCCATGCCACTCCCCTGCACCTCCTTCAGGTTTTGACTGATGGCAGCTACTGTGTCTCCCTGGATTCTAAGCCACTCCCCTGTCCTTTCTCCAGGCCTTGATTGATGACATCTGCATCACTTCCCTGCATTCCATGCTACTCCCCTGCCTCTTCTTAGGGCTATGATTGGCAGCAGTTACTGTGCCTCCCTGCATTCAAAGCCACTTCCCTGCACCTCCTTCAGGTTTTGATTGACAGTAGCTACCATGCCTCTCTTCATTCCAAGCTACTCCCTTGTCCTTCCTCTAGGCCTTGATTAATGGCATCTACCCTGCTTCCCTGGATTCCATGCCACTCCCCTGTACCCCCTTCAGGTTTTGACTGATGGCAGCTACTGTGTCTCCCTGGATTCTAAGCCACTCCCCTGCCTCTTATCCAGACTTTGATTAAGTTTTGCTACTGCACCTCTCTGCATTCCAAGCCACTCACCAGCGCCTCCTCCAGGCTTTGATTGACAGTGGCTACTATGCCTCCCTGAGATGTCTGTGATGTGATCAATGCACATTCCCCAACCAAAAGTTTGGGGAAGTGCTGCTAAGAGGGGTTGAGTGATGAGCTTTTGGAAACATTGAAAGGTAAATGTTTTGCGGCAAATGAAGGCAAATAGCTTTACTTCCCTGGGTGGACCTAAAGGGAAAATTGAAACCAGCACTGAGGGATTATGACTACTTTGATAGGCCAGAATATCTTCCTCCCTGTGCCCTTCTAATGCCACCACCATGTCTCATCAAATAAAAATATCCTAAATGGTCCCTGAGGAGCCCCTATTAGACAAGGTGGTGGTTGCTGAGTGCAGCCAGGCTCAAAGTTAAGTCTTTTAAGCAGGAATATTTCTTAAAAAAGGATGACAGGTTCACTTTAAGCACAGCTGGAGCATTTTGTTTTGTAAAAGAATTCTTCTTGGGAGCCCTGTGCGTCATTATTTAGCCAAATGAAAAGAAACCCTTTAAGGGCAATAATGCTTGGAGTGCGTTGGTGGCACAGGGATCTCCAGGCAGAAAATAAATATTTGATAACATCCCAGATGTCAACAAACACATGGGAGCCTTGCGGGGAGTCAACGCTCTTCAGCATTTTGGGGCCTTCAAGTCATTTTAACAAAACACACTAATTAAAAGGGCTATCCGCAGGGATTCCGACTAGCTCCAAGATGTAGTGTTTGTCTCGTCAAAGCCGAGTTCTATCACACGTACAGTGAGGGAGAGGAGAAAAACATGCAATCGGCAAGCTGTAATGTAACCGCCATTAACAATCTGTCTGGCAGCGCTATGTATATTTGGCTGACACGTCGAAGAGTCTCAGCATCTAATAGGTGTGTGTGACTCCCTTCTGAGTCGTGGCATCAGTAAAATTGAAGCTTCCATGCAAAAGTACTTGAAGCATACCTTAATATTGCAAGCGGTAGGGAGTGAAAGTCTCAAGCTTGCTTATTTTTTTTTCATGTTTAAACCTGTTCCTGAATCCTCCCGGAAAATAGGAGACAAATAATGTATTTTTGGTATTCTTCACCTGTTATTGCATTGCAGTCATAGATATCAACTCTGTCACAATCTATCTATTCATTATGTCAGTAAATTGATAGACTGCATTGCTTACCCAGGATTTTTGCGGCAGCAAGAATTTATTATTTTTACTGTAGTGTACTTTTTAATTTGTTGCTGTGCTTTCTCAAATCAATCCTGCATTTGTAGCAAGCACCTTCATGATGTTTAGCAAAAATGTACTGTAAATTCCATAGCTTGGGCAAAAAAATTAAATTATTATGGTCACGCAAGTCCCCAAAGCACTTAGTCGAATCCACAAGGGGTCAAGCCTATGGTAAGGACAAGCCTCATCCTTAAGTAGCATCTGTCTCTTTGTTACTATACAGGTTTCAGGTTGTTATCCAAACGTAGATTAAAAATAAAAAGAGTCAGGACCACCAAACCTTATCTAATTACTGGATACCACCAGTGGCAGAGATGATTCTGGTCTATGGTTGGAAAGGGTTATAATAATGACCTGTACAGGATACAACCATGTCACTTGAAGATGACTTACTAGTGCAAGGGGCTACCTGAAAGGCTTACCTCAATTTATTTATTACTATACATGCCCCACAATGGGAGCTTTGAGCAGGACCAAGGCTGAGGGCATTCAACTCATCTACCTCAGAGGGTACTCATGGAGTAGGGGTGGCACTGAGGCCAGAGTGTCCATACTGGATACTCCTTTCTCAGTGCAGCTCAGTAATGCTGAGCCTGATAAAACCAAACTGTTACTAAGCTCCCTGCCTGAGTCACTGTGTTCCTTACTGCCACATACACCGGCAGTGCTTTCACCACTTTATGACAGCCTATTGTAGCTTTACTGCTACAGGGTGGCCGCTGTGTGCAGGATCACGTATATATATATATATATATATATATATATATATGTGCGATCCCACACTTCTGGGTCATGGGCGCGCTTGCGCTTGCTTTATTGCGCACAGCAAGAGCTGATTAGCAGGTACAGTGGACTTGATGTCTGCCGGCACCCGCCGATCATTTGGTACACAGGCAGAATGGCAGTCTGCCTATGTAAACAAGGCAGCTTGCTGTTCTGTCAGTAGGGAAGGCATTGATCCTGTGTTTCTGCAAAGCATGGATCAATGCCTTCCCCTAGTAAAGTGCATTCGCGGTGCAGATAGCCTGGCCCATGCACAGTGCAGTGGAGATTGACCTGAAGCCTCATAGGATGCATGGAATAGGTAGCTCAGGAGGGTTTAGGCGAAGGGAGGAGGTGACATCATTATTTCTTGGGCAAGAAAGCGGAAAGTGAAATGTAAGAAATCCGCGCTTAGGATATATCCAGTTACTCGGTAGATTTTGGCTGCAGCCCCCTTCAAACTATATTCCGAAGATATATAGAAAGGTAAATTCAGTAGGGAAAGGGATATGGCGCTGCCAATATATGTATACCACTCAATATCCTAAAAAATGTGAACAATGTATAAATAAAAGTGCAATGTATGTGAACAATATATAAATAAATAAAGGTGCAATATATAATAAGTGTCCAATCTGGGAATGGTGTATACACACGTGACTGAAATGTGTCAAACTGCCAATACCTGGTAAGGTGTACCTGATAGGGATTTAAAAACTCAAGCGATTAAAATATAAAAAGTGAATGCAGTGCAGTGGAGATTGACCTGAAGCCTCATAGGATGCATGGAATAGGTAGCTCAGGAGGGTTTGGGCGAAGGGAGGAGGTGACTTCATTATTTCTTGGGCAAGAAAGCGGAAAGTGTTGGTCCCACAGAAAAGCTAATAAACCCCCAAAAACCATTGAACATCTAACTGTGTAACAAGGGGTGATGGCAAGTAAAAGAGGAGGGTGAAGATTATCTTTAAGTGATCTCTCTTCCTTAAAGTATTGTCAATTCAATTACTCAAAGTAGCTGCTGGTATGGAAAATAGAGCCATGATTCTAAACCATTAGTGATAATTCAGAAATGTATAATACTGTTGAGAAGTTAGGAAAAAAATAATAGGAATTATTATAAAAAGTGCATCAATTCCAAGTAGACAAAACGATGAGTGTAGTAGTCAGATGAGTATCGTCTTGGGATTGCTTGTAATTGAGTTACCACACTTTGAAGTTAATATGCCTTTAAATACTACAACTCTACAACATGTACTAATTGTTTGTCATGTTATAATACTTTATAATGGTGGTGGAAATCTGAGCCCAACTATTGATCTCTAAATAGTCCTTCAGAGAAACATTTATAGGCTTTTATTTACCGTCAAGATCATTTTCGGGTGTTTCTGTTGTATACCAATCAGATGAAGGTCCAGTTCCATTAACTGTCATTGCAGAGACTTGAAAACTGTATTGACTTCCCTTTTCAAGACCTATAATACAAAATGCCAAACATGCAACTGAGTCATATCAATTGAATCAATACCAATTAGCCAAAGCTAAACTTTGGATGGGAAAAAGATAAATGAGATAGATAAATACAAAAGATAGATAGATAGATAGATAGATAGATAGATAGATAGATAGATAGATAGATAGATAGATAGATAGATAGATAGATAGATAGACAGACAGACAGACAGACAGACAGACAGACAGACAGACAGACAGACAGAAAGACAGACAGACAGACAGACAGACAGACAGACAGACAGACAGACAGACAGACAGACAGACAGACAGACAGACAGACAGACAGACAGATAGATAGATAGATAGATAGATAGATAGATAGATAGATAGATAGATAGATAGATAGATAGATAGATAGATAGATAGATAGATAGATAGATGAAACTATATTTAACATTTACTTCCAAACATATAATGTAGCTAATGCACTCATTTTCTGTAGTGGGTTATTATGTTTTAAAACACTCAAACGAAGCAGCTAAATGTCAAATAATTTACCAAAAAAATAGTATCATTAAAAAAAAGTACTTGCAGGTTTAGTTACAAGGCTCTTCCCTGTAAAGATAATGCAGGATATTTAGCCGTTAAAACAAGTGAAATTACTCTGCTATGGCAGACGTCTCATTATCCGGGAAAAATACACACTTAGCTTAGACAACAGCTTGAGGAAAGCAGAACATTTCACTCAAACAAAATAATATCACCAGCCCAACATTTTTGAGTTCTGGAAAGTTTGAAATTGTATGTAATATATGTATATATCTGTTCAGTCATATCGAAATCTTGGGCCAGCTCTCTTGGAACCATGTCTGAAGTGATTGACAGCCTACGCCATTGAATTCTCTTGGCAAAGAGAAGGTCACCGGGTCTTTCTTCAACTATTCCAATTGCTCAGCCTGGGACTGATATGCAGAATGCCATAGCACATTGCATAGCCAATTTGTGCATACTGTACATATTAGGGCCAATATGGATAGGAGTCAATTAACCGACAAGCATGTCTTTTGAGTGTGGAAGAATAGCTTGTTTACAATAAAGTCAATTAAATTACAAGCTCCTGACATGTGGCTTCATCATACAGTATATGAGGGAAAAAAGAAAGCAGAAACCCACACAAACACAGGGAGAACATATAGTCTCTCACAAAAGTAAGTACATCTCTCACATTTTTGTAAATATTCTATTATATCTTTTCATGTGACAACACTGAAGAAAATTTTAACTTTGCTACAATGTAAAGTAGTGACTAGTGAGTCTACAGCTTGTATAACAGTGTAAATTTGCTGTCCCCTCAAAATTACTCAACACACAGCTATTAATGTCCAAACTGCTGGCAACAAAAGTGAGTACACCCCTAAGTGAAAATGTCCAAATCGGGCCCAATTAGCCATTTTCCCTCCCCGGTGTCATGTGACTCGTTAGTGTTACAAGGTCTCAGGTGTGAATGGGGAGCAGGTGTGTTACATTTGATGTTATTGCTCTCACTCTCTCAAACTGGTCACTGGAAGTTCAACATGGCACCTCGTGGCAAAGAACTCTCTGAGGACCTGAAAAAAAAGAATTGTTGCTCTACATAAAGATGGCCTAGACTATAAGAAAATTGCCAAGACCCTGAAACTGAGCTGCAGCACGGTGGCCAAGACCATAGAGCGGTTTAACAGGACAGGTTCCACTCAGAACAGGCCTCGCCATGGTCAACCAAAGCAGTTGACTACACGTGCTATATCCAGAGGTTGTCTTTGGGAAATAGACGTATGAGGGGTGGGGGGTCAGCCTGTCAGTGCTCAGACCATACGCCGCACATTGCATCAAATTGGTCTGCATGGCTGTCATCCCAGAAGGAAGCCTCTTCTAAAGATGATGCACAAGAAAGCCCGCAAACAGCAAACTAAGGACATGGATTACTGGAACCATGTCCTGTGGTCTGATGAGACCAAGACAAACTTATTTGGTTCAGATGGTGTCAAGCGTGTGTGGTGGCATCCAGGTACAAAGACAAGTGCGTCTTGCCTACAGCCAAGCATGGTGGTGGGAGTGTCATGGTCTGGGGCTGCATGAGTGCTGCTGACACTGGGGAGTTACAGTTCATTGAGGGAACCATGGATGGCAACATGTACTGTGACATACTGAAGCAGAGCATGATCCCCTCCCTTCAGAGACTGGGCTGCAGGGCAGTATTCCAACATGATATCGCCCCAAAACACACCTCCAAGATGACCACTGCCTTGCTAAAGAAGCTGAGGGTAAAGCTGATATACTGGCCAGACATGTCTCCAGACCTAAATCCTATTGAGCATCTGTGGGGCATCCTCAAACGGAAGGTGGAGGAGTGCAAGGTCTCTAACATCCACCAGCTTTGTCATGCCGCCATGGAGGAGTGGAAGAGGGCTCCAGTGGCAACCTGTGAAGCTCTGGTGAACTCAGTGCCCAAGAGGATGAGCGCAGTGCTGGAAAATAATGGTGGCAACACAAAATATTGTCACTTTGGGCCCAATTTAGATATTTTATCTTAGGGGTGTACTCACTTTTGTTGCCAACAGTTTAGAAATTAATGGCTGTGTGTTGAGTAATTTTGAG